>NC_089218.1:10342097-10668764 GCF_963930695.1 Labrus bergylta | reverse complement strand
TCTGCGCAATAACACACACACACTTTTGTCTTTTTTTTTCTCTCCTGTTTTCTCATTTCTTTCCTCCTGTCTCGTACATCTGCTCCGCGCTCACACGAGGCCTGCCCCCTCTGCTGTTCCTGGCAGCGGCTTAACCAGGAGGTGTGTGTGTGAGAGCGCGTGCCAAAGTCAAGGTGTGTGTTTGTGTGTGACACGTTTCAAAAGCCAGTTGTAATAGGTGAATCACTGCAGCGTATCCCAGCATCCTCCCCGGTGGCGGCTTGCACTGGCAACGGCGGCAGGAGGCTCGTGTCAGGAGAACGGGGAGCGTGTCAGAGGCTCCTCGGCATCGCCAGCGTCGTCAGGAAGAAGACATCCGTCAACGTCTCCTTGGCGCGTGATTCCCGTGCTGCTGGGAATTCGAACAACGCTGCGAGGCGAGGGTAAATTCAGTCAAATATAAAAATGGAGAGGTAAAGACGATGGGGAGGGGGCTCAGGGATGAGGGGAATTACAGAGAGTAGAGCAACCCCCCTCTTGTGTGTGAAAAGGTAAAACATATTATCATACCGCACGTCATGAAGTGCAATCCAGCCGATAAGTTGACGGCCCCGATGTCAGACAGCCTCACTAACAAGTCTGACAATTGAAAGTGGAGGTGAGCCTTCTGGGAGACGCGGGGAGGAAAAGAAAAGGGCCTGTTGGCTAAGTGTGCTCCCTCCCACCTGCTACACACACACACACACACACACACGCACACACATGCACGCAAATAAGAAAACACACACACTCCTCTTCCTCCTCCTTTAACAGTGAATAAAATTGACTCACACGCGGAGTGGCAAGTAAAGGTGCGGAAGCCGGTAGCACCACCTAAGCGGAGGCGTGCTGATCACACCTTCGCTTAATGAGCTCCTTAGAAGGTCTAAAATAGCAGAACCCGCCCCCCCCCCCCCCCAGCTCACCCCTTCTGATTCTGGTCTACCTATACCCGTGGCGTCACCCCCCTCGGTGGCTTGTCAGGTGGAGCTTCACTCATTCGTGACTCGTGCTGTCATCCAGGGGGAGCCGAGGAGGAGGAGGAGGAGGAGGAGGAGAAGGAGGAGGAGCTGATGCATCAAGAAATGATGGAGGATTTCGATGGATGGAGCACAATTAAGAAAAACTATGGCTAAGCGACAAAACAAGGGACGAAGACAAAGTGGAAGACAATGGTCAGATGCCGTCACCATTTTGTTTTTTTGCAATCAGAAGTTGGGATAAGCACGTCTCTCTTGTGGTTATGACAACTTGTCAATCAGAGGTAGCCACGTCTTAAATCACGTCCTGATTTATTTGACTCTAAATGGGACCAGAACTGACAGAATTCCCATCATGCTGCCTCGAAGAAGACTTGAAAATTCTGATTGAGACGATAACCTCATTAAAAAGTTGTTTACTGAGAGAATTAACAAAGTGAGAAGGAGGTCAAGTTTGTCATAGATCTACTATACAACCTACAACCAGTGGAGAGAACCCCTGCTGGCTGTTGGAAATATTGCAGGGTTACCAAACTTGGAACGATATGACTTTTTCCAGGATCGAAGAAATATTACCTTCCACAAATGAAGATATATATTTAGCCTGATGTTACAACTCATCCGACACATTTAGTCAATAATGTGACAGTACAACAGGATTCTATTGATTCGATTTAAAGACATGTACAGGCATGACATAGAGTGTTTTGTCTCTTAGTTTTCCTTTCCAGACCTGGATTTATGTAACCTTCATACTTCACCATCATTTTGACCCGAGTTAATCATAAAAAAGAAGATCAGTGCAACGTATGAGCTTCCTTATCACAACTGAGCCCGTATCTGCAAATTACAGTCGAATGAGGCGAGCCTGCTCTCTCTCTATAATGGCTGAGTAATGCTACAAACTGTACACAAACATATTACTCAAATACATTTGGGTATAAGACATAATTCAGAGTCTGTCAATAATTAATCCAGCAATACCTGCTCCCAACATGTGTAAGCTTCTCAGGATTATAATGGGGGAAAAATGCTGCCGTGGCTATGACAGGTGTTCCTGCATTAGCATCTATTAAAAACAGATTATGTGGCAGTTGCTCTCGTTTTGGCGGCTGACGTGCGGGATATGCTGTTGTTGGCGGTGGAGCAGTTGCAGAACACATATGCGCCTGTTGGAGGACTGAGTGGTACACCGCCTCTGTAATCATGGACGGTTATTATCTGGAGTTTTTTTTTTAAATCTTTATTTATCCCACAAAGGGCTGCTGAGTGTGCACATGCTTCTGCAGCAGAGTCCTGCTTTGCATTCAGACGACTGCACATGGTTAGACGTGCAGGCCGCCCAGTGCAGTGGGTCTGTGGGATTTTAAGAGTGAGCCTCAGCAGGTGATTTGAGAGTGACGTAAAAAAAATAAAACAAAGGACGCAGTTTCAGAGTATTCTGCGGCTTTGTTTGGACTAAAAGCGAAGTGGATAATGCTTGTCTTTAGTATCATTCCTGCCTCTTAGTGTTTTTTGTAAACTTGTGAAACTGAACACGTTTGTGTCGTGGTACCGAACACTACTCAAAGGTGAACGCATCTCGCATCTGTCTTCACCGACCTGAAACCGACCAGTGCCCAGTTTGATCAGCTCGGCTCAGCACTAGGGCTCACAACAGGATACCAACTTCCTGCATTTCAATCTGGAGAGCAACCCGGGTCGCTATTGTCAGATTTTACTCAGATTTATTCTCATTAAACGAGTAAAAAGGTTTAAAAGCATGCAGCATTTTTCTTTGAGTCAAATAAAGTCAGTAGATCAGGTCTTTCTTTAACCAAACTTTGCTCCAGTCTCATTACAGAACACGACCCTCCCTCACCTGTCAGTGCATTACATCAACGATACAACACTCACTGCTGATTATTTAAAGCGCTTCAACAAAATAAAAGTCAATTCTCAGATGAATGCACAGAAAAAAAGCAGGTATTAAAGTCAAATCAGACTGAGCATTTTACTGCCTTCTAAAGGCCAAACCACATGAATCCTGATCAGCCACCCACCCCCCTCCACCTCCACCTCCACCTCCCCCTCCAGCTGCAGTAATGGCTGGCGGGTCACACATGCACACGGGCAGAAAGGAAGTGCTAACGTTCAGTCACAGATGCGAGCCTGTATAATGAGGCTCAGTAAGAAGACGCCATAATATCCTTGCTAATAAGGTATAATCGTCTCATTGTAATCAAGTTAGGTGCAATTTATGAGGGGTGGGGAATGGGCCCTTTGACTCGTGATGCCCCCCCCCCCCCTGCCTCCTCTCCGGATGCTGGGCTGAGAGTGAGCATTGTTAAAGGGTTGGAGGAGGACACAACCTCACATGGATGTCTGAGTGTGTGACTGTGTGTTAAAGCTCATTAGCAGCAGAAATTATTAGAATGATGGAGGAAAAACACACTATGAGCTTAAACCACCTCATGTGCTCTGTTAGACTTTTTAAATAGGGGAAAGGATGTAACTTCATCATTGCATGGTCTTTTTAAAAGTAACACAGAAAGATTTTCTTTTATACCATAACTGATAACTGTGGGGTCCTTTAACACTGAGCATTCTGCATCAGAAAAGTGGTCATGGCATCCACTGCAACACATAAATGAAGGCTTGATGTATTGTACCTTTTATAATGGACAGAATGTTAAGAAGATAATGCAAACAAGAACATCCTGCTGCAGCCTGCACTCACAGGGTTAAAGGACACATCTGGCAATCAGTAATCAGCAGGAAGATAATTGCACCTGAAGAGGCATGCTTCCAAGAGCAATAAATTCCATCCAAATGAAGAGGTTATTAATGAAAAAATGACAGTAATATAAAATCCCAAATACATGAAATGAGGGAAACTGTACATCTGTAGCAAACGTCAGCAGAGATGTATAAACATGAAGGTTTCTCTCCTGTAATGAGAGTTGGTGACGACTGTATGAAGATAGATCAACGGGGACAAAATGGTGCAAATCTGCCATGTTTTGCTAAAGTGCACACATGACTTATTATATGAATTCTACCTAGACACATGAAACAATGGGCTTCAAAGTTTCCAGAACGGTGCAGCGACATTATACTGTAAACAGTTTGTGCATGTTTGGGATGATACAGTCACACTTTGCTCGGACTCAGACACATCACACAGTGCTACAGACGACGCGCATGAAAGGCGAGGGAAGTTTCTTGGCAATGTTGAAAGACCAGCAGCAAAGTTAACCAGCTCACCTTATGCACCCAGTGTGTTTTTCCATGTATGCAGCTCTCCTGGTACCACAGTAATTGCATTCCCTGAGCCAAACACCCATCCATCGGTGATTTGACACTGTCTGTTTGATGCTCCGCGTGTGCGTGTATGCACATAAATGTGTGTTTGCGGAGCCTGGAACATATTACTGCCGGTAAGCCGAACCTGCCTGCGATTGTACTAATAAAGGCCGTGTTGCTCCGGCTCAGCCTCGACGGTAGACAGCGCCAATTACATAAAACGACTGGAACGCGAAGGGGTCGTCTTCCACAGCCTCACTGACACCCGCTTTGAACTTCCCCTGACATCAAAAGGTATCCACTGAGTGATTACCGGGTTACAGACTGGGTGTAAAAAAGGGAAAAGAGGAAAAGAGAAAGTGTATCCTTCGAATCACCTATATCCTAACATTGACATTTGGATGCCTTTGAAACGCGCGCTGTTGCCTGAAAACCTGCAGATCACAACAACAAAGTGGGCCTTTTATGAAAGTCCATAAAAAAAAAAAAAAGCATGTGTGCTCAACCTCTGATGTTGTGTGATAGATAAGGTAAGCCTCTGAAAAAATCAGAAATATTAAAATGGATGTTTTGTGCAGGTGGAAATGAGACTCTTTTGTATGTTTCCATGCAGCAGGAACCTCCAGGGAGGAGAAAGGAAGACAACACTGAAGCGCTAAAAACTGCAGTCCCTCAAGTGGCCATTTGAGGCTTTCTCAAAAAGTGAGTAATCTCCTTAAGGTTCCATGTTAAAAAACACAACTTTAAAACCAAAATTAACTAGTTTACTAGAAAGAGTTGGCCTCTATTTGTCATTTCTATTAATTTAAAGGGCGGCTACCAAAATGCCAAACTCAAGGCTTCCAAACTGAGGTCACCAAACTAAAAGGTGACATCATGGTGGCTACGTTATCTATACAGTGTTCCGGGTTTGACAATAAGCTATATTTAAATGGACATTTAGAACAGGTGGAAACCAGCAGCTACTCCGTGTTTCCATTGATGGATCGGCCCTGGATCAGTTGAGTCTGGCACAAAGAGAGAGTCTGCAGTGGAGTCTGAGTGGGTGAGCAGCGTGCTGAGACAGCCCATCAATCAGCCCCTTCGAACACCTTTCCCCCCCACTTCCTGTAAGTGCTCTGCGATCCACAGCGGCCGCCAGGAGTCCGCAGGAAGCCACCGGGTGAGGATTCAGCAAACCTATTTTTTCCTTTTAATTTGAGCAATTGCTGCAAGTATTGATTGAGCGAAAGCACAATGCAGTTACAGGAGAGGTGGAGAGAGGAGCGCTGAGGGGGGAGGGCCCGGGCACCGTTAATGTAGCTCCGACAGGGGAATCAAACGCTCCCTCTTGTTTTAAGCACTCCTCCACCCCGGCTGCACAAGGCAACGGTGCCGAGCGGGTCGATAGTGCTGATTAAACGGCACATATCCCAGTCATCAATATTATACACACTCTATTTGCGGGACAGCGATGTTCAAGTCACACTGCTGGAAAAGTAGATAGATACAGAGGAAATATAGACAGAGTAACTGTGCAGAGAGCAGCCGTGATCCCATCACAACCAACCAGGGGACACACTCAGGAAATGTTTCAGAGCTGAAATCATTAATCAGTCGTCAGACTCCTGCTTATAGTTCATCACCACCCAGTACCCGTCCAATCCGAGGGAAGAAACTGCAACACGAGTGTCAGAGATCATACCTGTATGTGTGATAGATCATCTGTGTAGGGTTCTTCACGCTTTCTTTTTTTGACATTCTTTATTTAGGACTTCTTCGTAAAACATGTGAAAGATGTTCAAGTCTTGTTTTTCAATCAGTCAGGCAAAGAAAATACTCTTGAATCTGCCAACTCTTCATTCAATTGGCCACAGAAACGATGTGGAAGCTAGCACCTGCAAAACTAACGCACCAACATTAAACAACTGCAACTTGTACTTCAATATCTAGGGGTGTGAAGCTGAAGCGATATAAAGAACATTGATGTTTTTTGCACTATGCCGAGAATACAACATTAATTTTAAACAGTTAGGTTCATGATGCTTTTGATCACATCTGGTAAGTTGTTCTTCTGTCACTTGATTACTTTCTAAGTGGACTGTGACAATTATGAAGCATGCTCTTCCTGGCCTCTGCAGGTCACTGGAGATGTCATTCTTAACATTTCTGTTGAGTAGAAATAACCTCGTCACACCTCGGAGAAGACCAAACAGAAGGTTCTTATACTACATTCCCTTTACAGCTGGTATTGACATCTAAATACTCGTGTGTAAGTGCACACAATGCAATGTGATTGTTTTTATGGGGGGGTTGCTATCAAAGCAAAACATAGGGAACAAAGTAGAGCTAATTCAGCTGCATCACTTCTCTAAATGTGACTCGTTGATATCAACAAGTCCCCTTCTCCACCTTCGCTATTTTTAATTTTAAAGATTTATCAAAGATGGAAAATAAGAATGTGTATTCATATTGGCTCTAAATGCAAATCATCAGATGTCAGATCTTTCAAATATTTGATTCATTTAAAACACTTTCTGTGATGTGTAACAGGAAAAGATGAATCTGCCACTAAGCACAAACACACACGTTACCGCTGCCACACACACGTACACAAACACATACGAGCGTCGGACAGTCGATAGCACTACCGCATGATAATCGATCGCCATTTGTAACAGCAGGGTAGGCAGAGGGGTCCGATCAGTGCAAATTATTGTCACCGCATGCTGTCGTGCTGTGCAGTCAGCCGGCCGGCATAGCAGAGCAAGATAAATGACAAAAGAGTCGCGGGAGCAAGATAGCAGTTAGTCATACCTGGGAGTACAGGGGACTCGACATGGGGGCGCACATCAATACGACAGGGGAGGGCAGGGGGCCGGGATGGGGTGGGGGGAGGAGGATGAGGGGAGGTATTCAAATACAGTAGACGACAGATTTCATTACATTCAGAGCATGTCATGCTTTGCCTGTACGTGTATTCTTCCCATTTTTTCTGTATGAGTGAGGATTACAGACGCACAAAGACATATTTACATTACATAATTTAAATTTTCTTTCATATTCGCCTCCTGATTTTGGTCTCCTGCCACAACAACCAGACAAGAAAACCTGGTTGATTGGTGGAGGTTTGTGGATAAATGTATACTGTAGATTAGACATCGATTATACCGTATGAAACTGATCCTTTCTTTTGACTTTTTCATGATTTATTTCGGAATTATGTTGTTATTTCTGCAGGATTACGTGACTTCTGTAATTCATAGTTGTAATAAAATAAATTATTTATGTACAAAGAAGGGCTGTATTTATGAAATAGAGGTATCCACATTTATATCAGCCATTGGTTCATTAACTTCCTGTTAGAAGCCCGTTGTTAAAACCCTTTAGCATTCACTGAGTAGTTTTATTTTCTTCTTCACTGAAGTTATCATATTTGAGAGACATCTTGAGAAACTGCTCTGTCCATGCAGGCAAGGTAGTCCCAGCTCCCCACGCCCTAAAGCATGCCCTACTTTATCATCCATTTCAGTGTAAGCGGGAGAATTCTTTACCAAAAAGGAAACCAGGCTATATTGGAGACTAGCATCTGGCTATAGAGAGCGTGACGTCATGAGAAAAGTGTTAATATAGTGAGTGATGTACGGTATTTTACTCGTAGACATCTATACAATAATATGCCTTAATTTACCCAGCTGGAGAATTTGAAGTACTGCAGCTTTAAGACACTTCCACTTGGCTACATCCACTTCTTCAAACCATCAGTCATCTTGTGAAATAGATGTCTGTATTAAGTTTGACTCTTTCTATCTTTTACATCCAGAGTATTGCATGCATGCTTATTTCCTTAAAATTGATGGATTCATAAAAGACAAGTTCTCTCCAGGTTTTGCAGCATACTGCGGCTTCCTCTCTTGTCGATTGCCTTGATTGTAATTTCTGTATGCGTCCGATGTGTTTATGTTTCTCTCCAAATGCATTAATCCCAAAACCTCAAGAAAGAGAAAAGGACCCAATCAAAGCGCGAGCAAAGTGCAACAATTGCTGTGCAGTCCAGCGATGAAGACACCTCTCAAGAAGTCAGCGGTGTTGCATCAAGCGGCACCATTGATTTCAAAACGGGGAAATGGAAGGCTCCCATTGATTGGAGATGCTCTGGGTCTTATTAAACAACTGTGACTGTCCCTGAAGCAAACGTTGGGGACAACTTACCTAACATCTGACTAGACTCCATTGATTTTTTTTTTCTCTTCTTAGGTTGTGTTTGCATGTCCCCCACTCTGCTCGCTGATGCCTCGGCAGCACTGGAGCAGGGAGGCGGCGACAACAGCTGCTGTAATTTGTGATAGCCGATCAGACGTTCCTCTGGGTCAATACTGTATCTTCTGTGGAAGCCGGCTAATAGGAATAAACATTTCACCTTTGTCTAAACAATCGAGTCAGAAGAATTCCCCGTAGCACTGCAGGGTCAATGGGTGATGTAGGCGGGTAACGGGGCTCCTGTTTTAAATGGCTCTCATACAGAAAAGAGCATTGCAAATCAATGAGGAGTCATTTTTACTCGCAAGCTGGTGTCAGATGAGGTAACTCAGGTGCATCTTTAATTGTTGCAGCTGCAGGAGTCCTAAACAAGCGCTGCAGAAATCTATGAAAGTGTATGTTTAGCTCTGCTCCCTGATGTGTTTGTGATTAAAAGGAAGAGCATGGGAAAGTGGAGTCACTTAGCTTCTGCCAGGTATGCATGTGTAGCTTCATTTCAAGAACAGGGCACCCTTTGAAACCTGACATTTAATGCAACTTGAAGCTTCTGCTAATCTTCAATAAACCGAATCTTTGCAGTAATTAACACAAAGGTTCCTGTGGTATGAAAAAAACATTTCCTATTCCATTTAGTCAGGGCGACATTTTGCATTTCATTTTAATGTAGTTTGTGTATTTGAGGTATACAGTAATTAAGCCTTTCTCCTCAGAGTAAAGACCACACATTCAGTCACTGGTAATTTGACTCTGACCTGTGGCTTCTTTCCTCTCTCTCTCTCTCTCTTTCCCTGCTGTCTGACTCTATTCATCGTCCTATCTCTAAAATAAAAAGGTGTAAAAAGCCCAAAAACAAACTTTAAAAAAAACTAGTTTTGGTTCCTTGGAAGACAAATTGAAAAAGGTAGAATCATACATGGGCCAAGTAGAAACCCTTCCTCACTGGTTGTAGCGTTCAATAAACTTAAACTGCGTACAATCCCTGGAGTCATCTCAGGGAGAAGTTCAAGTGGACGAATGGGTTCAACAAAGGTCAAACTTTTACCGTAACTTCTGTTTGTCTTCCATTTCAAACCTCAGGTAATCGCTGTGTATTTTTAAACCACGCCAATGACTGCTCCATAACCGTGGCCGTATGTTTTTAACTCCAAAGATTCCCTTTCCTTACTGAACGTGTCATTTAAACCAAAACTGCAATGTATGTCAAACCTGGACAGAGAAGATCCTTTATGCCAAACCATGACCTTTCTCTACACGCTCCTTAACCTCGCCAAACCTTAACCATCGGGTTGTCCCGTCGTAAAAGTCGTTTGTTTTGGAAGGCAAATTATGTACTCTTGTGACAACGTCAAGCAACTTATAACATGTCTTTACTTTGCTGTACTTCTCGTTATGGATCAAGATGTTGCCAGTGAACCCAATACGGGCAGAATGACAAACCAAAAACACGTATTTGCAAGTTTAAATTAGTGGCATTATGAGTTGACTTTGTAGGTTGAAAGGGTTCATGCCTCCTTGACTGCTAATAAAATTATAACTATGCCTGAGTGACTCTTTGGACACTTTCCTCAAGGGCATGTTGTTTTTTAAGGGAGAGGAGATCAGTTAATATTTCCGTTTTAGTCCACAAAGTTTCTCACACCATGTTTTAAACGAGCTATTTTACCGTCCTTAAGGGCACTTTAAGGAGAAGTTCATATCGAAGCATATAATTAGAACCAGGCCAATCCGTGTGTCGACCTCCCAACTTCCACACTTCTTTCATTATCCCAAACACAGAGGGACCGCAGAGCTCGTCTCCGAGTGCAGAGAAAGTGGTCTGGAAAACGGGGAAAAAAAAAAGAAGGCAGCTCTACTGAAGGAGCACATTTCATCCGAGGGCCAAGGAGTCAGCGGAGAGTGAAATGACTGTTTGACTCTATTCCATCTTTTGCCTCTTAAGTCACACAAAGCGCGGCGACTCCCAGCCAACTGTGAGGTATTGTATAATCGCCATGTAGCTCTTAAGAGGGCCAGAGATGGAAATCGTTGTGGAAGGAAGTGCAGGGAGTTAGTGCACGTTCAGGGCTCACAGTGGGAGTCCAATTGAGTAGGGGAGGAGTGGAGAGCTGTCAGTTAAACAGCAGTGCACACTGGGTAGAAAGTCTTTATAAGCCAAAGGAAACAAACCGGTTGGTAACAGAGCATTTTAAATGAGTGCCAAAACAGATAAATCACAGAGCGAGAGGACTGAGCTTATCATAGGGGTCGAGTCTGCGACCAAACAATGCTTCCTGGAAATTGGTTTTTAATATATAATCCTGGAAAATGTTATTAGTACTCTGATGTATTTTAACCCTCTATACACAGGCATCCCTGAGCCCAATCTTTGTGTATCAATGACCAAAAATGTCCAGTTTTAGGACTGTAGACATTAAGTTGTTGTCTAAAACTGGAACCATACATGTACTTTATAACTCTGAGATTTATTGGACTTTTCCTCCTGGTTTCCACCATGTGTCCTTTGTAAATCTAGAAGTGCCTCTGCCGGATGACTGTTCCTTTCTTCTTTTAACTTGTAAAGATTCAGTCATGAGGGAGATCCTGACACAGGGTCGCATGCAGATTTAAAAGCAACAAAGACATTTAACAAAGACTTACTGTCATTGCTGAAAAATGCTGTTTGGGGGGGGAAAACGAGTCAGGAGGGAAACTGACCATGCTGTTGCTCTGTTTTTTTCTCATATGAATTCCAAGAAGCCTCATAACACCACATTATTGTAAACAGTTTGATTTGGGACGTTAGGAACGTTCCCGTCTGACTTAATGAGTTGTTTTCTGTCGATTTATTCAGTTCCAGTCAATATGGTCCATAAAGTTTTACAACACAGGCTCAAGGAACTCCATCGTCCTCTTACTTATTATTGCTAAGTGACATTTAGGAGCTTTGTAGATGACATTTTCTTCAATTGGACAAGAGAGAGCTTGTAAAGTTCTAGTTGGTTCACCTGCATCAAACAATCTCAGAGTTAATTTCCATTTGAGCTTCGCCGTCATGAAGTCGGGACTCATTTCTGCTGAGCAGGAAAGGTCAAACAAAGGTTTTGGAACATGGACGATTCAAGTTACACTCTGTTCTATCTTTCATGGATGTGGTGTCACATCATTCTGGAGCACAGATCACTCTTTACTTGGAAGAAATGCTGATTTCTAACTAAGCTGTCTGGTCACACACCCTGAGGGCCGATCAAAGGTCAGATCACAGATCTGTTTGATGTCCGACTCGTGGTCTGTTAAGGTCTCGTGGTCACGAGTGATTCATAAAAAGAGTGGCCGAATCAAAGGGCAGAGTGCGGGACATGAATACGCTTTATGAGAGACAAACACATTTAGTGTCTGTTTTCACTCCAGCAAACGGCGTCAACGACACACCCTCGATTACTGGATGAAAATTCAGCAGCAGCAGCGACTCCTGAGAACGACAGAGGTCTTAGTGTCAACACTTTAGATGGCTGGTTCTCTGCTAAAGGTAATGACGATATGATATTGACTAGAGCTGCAACAATTCATATGTAGATAGGTAAAAAAAGTAAAATAATCACCAAATATTAGGAGGGATTTGGAAGTATTTTAAGTGTTTAGAGTATGACATATATTTACAAATGTGTCCTTTAAACCAGTATAACTAACAAGCTGCTCTGTGTTTGTGTTGGCCAGTTAATACAGAGACTAAATTGAAGTCCCTGGCCACTTTCTCTAACTTCACCTTCCAGGATCTTGTCTCTGTCCATAATTTACTGCAACACTTGAATTCACTACACTTTAGGGAAAGAACATTCTTCATAAAATTCTTTCTTCCTTTAAGGCTAGGCCCATAAACTTCCAGTGGAAACCACAAAAAGAGGATCTTTTTTCCTAATTGGAGTTTGGACAGCCTCTCTGTCTTTGCCTTTTATGAAGGAGATGTTCCAAGAGGAGAATCCACGGTTTGAAAATGACTAAAATGTGGCTCAAAAGGTTAGACATAACTTAAAGTGAATTATCTTTAAAGAGGTAGTTAAGAAATTAAGATAATTATTTCGGATATAAGGAAGGTGGGAGAGCTAAGAAACCACAATTACAGCCATCAGTTTCTTTCCAAATAACGCACACAAGCAAGAGAACAAAAAAACTCTTCAGCACTTCTTCCACAGGAGCAGATTTATAAACTCGACTGCGTTTTCCGTGCAGCACCTGTGCCGAGCGCGGCGGGCAGACGACACCATATTGGATTGATGCACTTGACTTGTTTCCATGCAGGCGAAGGTACTGTGAGGACAAACAGTTAAACACACTGATTCATCTCCACCCGAGCGCGCTGCCACACACAGCTGTGCCGGCCGGCGAGCTTATGGCGTCGTCATCATACTTCAATTATGAAAAGAAACATATTAGAGAATGTAAATTGTGCTGAATTGGAACAGAGCCTGAGGATGTAAACCGGGGCTCGGTTGGATTTGATCAGTTTTGACACATTTATTCAGTAAATGTGAACTTCTTCAGACGCTAAAAAGTCAAATTCCCAGTACCTGGATAGTGTTTTGGGGGAATGTCTTATATATACGGCCTATATGAACGCCCATGCATGTTACAGATTTAGAACTTGACTAAAATGTTGCACCAGTAAATTGCTCTGAACGATCACCAGAATGACAACTAATGATGAAAAGTCCTGAAACTTAATGAGCTGCTGTGATTGGACACATTTAGGAGGATGTTAGATGACTTAGAGGGTGACACATCTGGCTGCAGATGTGCTGATATATTTATGATTATTGGCGACCTGGACAAAGATTTGCTGTTTTTAAATTGTCTTTTAAAGGGGACATATTCGGAAAAATCCACTTTGACAGTGTTTTTGAACATTTTTTGGGTAACCTGAGTGTCTACCGACCCACAAAATAAATAAAATAAATTGAATAAAATAAAATAAATAAAATAAATAAAATAAATAAAATAAATAAAAATAAATAAAATAAATAAAATAGTCATTATTGCTGCTCCTTGTTTGTCAGAGACTTGATAACTGTTGTGAAAATGGCTAAAACTTTAATAACCTTTGTAGCTCTGCTTGTATGGAGCTTAGATTTGATGTTAAACCTTGGTCTGATCTTCTTCTGTGCAGTATTTTGTGCAGTTAAGCTTAAAAACACCACTGAAATGACCCGGCATGTAAGCCAGAGGCCATATTTTCATGTATTTAAGTATTTAGTCCTGTGTGATTTGGCATCTCCAAATATTTGGGTCTTTTTTTAGCGAGGATTTGTTTGTTTTCTGCATTTTCTCCTTCTCTTCTGGGTCAAGAATTATTGCTGCTGCGGTAGACATCTTGGCACAAATTCAGGGCGTTTATCAGCATGAGAGGAGGACAGAGGGGAATAAAACAGACTAACAGAGGACTATCTTGGGCTGCTCCGTCCATACCATGATTCTGGGCATCCACCATCTCCCTCCACCTCACTAATCACCAGCATGTCTGTGCACAAGAGGTAAGGTGAGCACAAAAAGAGATTGGGACTCCAGATAGGATGCGGCATGACTTCATAAATCAAGCGCTCCCACAGATTCCCATGCACATATCGCTCCGTCTGGCTGCTCGCTACAAGCTGTAATTACACACCGGCTAGCTGTTGTACTGAGCTGAGGAATGAGCTACAACATAATGCACAATAAAGCCTGTCATATAAAAAATGGTGTAAAATAACTGGATCAACACTGCGTTTTATGGTCTCCTAGTAAAATGACACTCAAATGTAGAAAGAGAAGGATAAAAACACGGCTGTAAATGAACCGATTGTAGACAGGGTTTCCCCAAATCCACCGATGTTTTCTTTTACATGAATGCCTTATCCTTTATATTTCTCCATGCACAAGTTTATAAATACAACCGCTGAAAATGATCTAATTCATGCAACTGAGAAGGAAACAAAGCTGAATGTTGTATTCAAACGTTGTCACCCTGAGCTGGTTGCAGCATCACAGCAACTGAAAGGAAAAATTTAGATTTTAGTGCAACTCTCGTGTCTAATGCTTCATGCTCATTCTGCTGCATTCAGCCTACAAGACAAGAATCAACATGCAGAAAACTCATCAGGACAGTATGTAAGAAGACCATAATGATGAAGCAAATACAATCTATCAGGCAGCAGGTAGACTGCTAATGACTAGTAACTTTCTTGAGCTTCCTACAACACAACAGACGCATAAACGTATTTCTAACAGTTAACTTCTGCATACCTTTGGGACGCAATCATTGTACCCATCGACTCCATAAGAAATTGGATTATAAAACACAAGTAATGCTGTGGTTGAAATGATAATTTAGGACACTACCTCTCTTTCTACTTCAACACCAAGACCTCCATATTGGTTCAAAAACTACAGAGCATTGTTTAACCTGGGTTTAAATATGAACAATGACAGATGAACAGTCAAAACAAACCATTAGCTAGACTGATACGACCATATTTTGCGTGCTAGTCAATGGTTTTAGTGATGCATATTTCCTCCAAAGTTTTAATACAAACTACAGACGCTATGTTTGAATTAAACGTGGTCATCATTTGTCTTACGACAGACGTCAGCTTCCCAATTCTGCAAACACCAACCTGATCTGAGACATCCTTTGACCAGAGAACTGGGCGGCAGTTTTTGAATGTAATGCAGTAAAATATTATTTGATCTCACAGCTGAAAAAGCCCTGAAGACTTGATCAAACTTTGTCCAATTATTTGGATGCAATGATATCTGTCCCACATTGATCGATATGCATCCCTACCTCTGTGCAGAGGTGGAGCTTTACAGTCTTTCTAAGTGATATGAAGTTTAATATCATTGTTTTGTTGTTCAGAAAAGAATGAGGTAAGAAATAACTCTATAAGCCATTATCAGGACACCAGAGAGGTTGTAAAGGATTGTCCCAGGCTGTTTAGTGTACGAGCTACAAACGGCAGGAAGTAGGGTTAAAGCCACGTCTCAACAGGGGCTTGTGGGGAAAGAGCACACTTAAACCTGACTGGGCACATCCTGCTTTAGGAACAACAGAGGCCACACATGGTAATGCTATAACTCCTCTGGTGACACAGCTCTTAATGGACCAGGGGAAAGCCGGAGGAGAGCTGGGTCAGGGGATCAATCGGTATCGTGGGAAGCTTTTAAAGACTCAACCCTTATATGAGATTTAAAAATAGAGCCGGGCCTCGCTGCTCCCATCGCGGGGAGCTCGGTAGGATGCATCTGGACTGATGCAACGGGCTGCAGGAGCCCCGTAGCTCAGAGGAAATATCCACTCGCTCATGTTCTTGCGCCATTACATATCATTTAACCAGGATGTTCAGTGGACTCCTGGAGGGAGTTTGTAAAAGCTCTGTCATTTACTTTCATAAACTCATCTACTTTATTGGTCTGTCTTTAACCTCATGTGCTCCTACTTCACTGTAACCTTTCAAGGGAGGGAAACTTCAAACTTTAAGCTGGGTTTTTTATTTTGTTGGTAAAACAAACAACAGAAAAGTGGACTCAGAGAGCGGGTTGTTCTTATCATTCCTGTACAGTTTCAGGTGGTCGTTGGATGAAAGAATTGATCAAATGTGTATAAATCTAAAAACAACCATTAATTAACCATTAATCGCTCGTGAAGACAACAATGGCAGGAATTCGTCAGTCAAAAATATTGATATAATATTTGTGTTACTTTATTGTACTACTTTATTGTTTACTTAGAAATGCAGGAGCAACTGCATGGCAGGCTGTAAAATTTGCAAATTGATTTTCTTAAAATTTTGGTGATTTTATGTCTCATGCAAAATACTATTGGCTCACTTTCCATACACAATATGATATGATGCTCCATACGGCTCATGGATTGAGCTATAATTAATATTATTGACATGTGTTTTAAATGTATCGTCTTCAGTGGGCGTGAGTTCTGGTCAAACATGGGACTCATTCCGGCTGAATCGGAGGATTAGAGAGGATAAGAAAGGTGCTGACGTGACGAAAAAGCATCCAACAGACAGAGCTTTGCTCTCAACAGACAGATCTGATTCTGAGTCTGGTGCTTCACAAATTAAGAGATATAATGCTGCATGTAAAAGTATTAGTGGGTATAATGAGTTAAGGTTGATGTATTTTAAGCATCTTGTTCTGAAAAGTCTGTAGGAAACGAAGCTCTTAAATTAGAGCTCTTAGACTCTGCTCCCTCCCCTCCTCTACGATCTGAGATCTCCTGACAAAAAGGAAGAAGAAGAAACTCTGCTGTCAGACTGAACATCTCCTCCTGGAGCCCCTCCTCTCCTCTAAATACACAACGGGAATGTCAAAGTCTATGAAGCAGCGAGCCGGTACCTGAATAAATCAGAGAGCCGCGTTGTGAATTCGCTCTCTTTACCCATGTGTGAACGGCAGCTCAGGGCTCCACGGGCATAATAAGGCAAAAGTTGTCCTGACTTAAAACAACATCATGTTAGAGGTTGGTGCAAAGTAAACAGTACAGCTGCTGTACACGAAAACGACATGTTTAGAAAGGTTTCACTCTTCATTGTGCACTTTAATGGTTACCTTTAACCAATCAAAAATATCCAAACAAACCGCTCCGTCTGAAAGAAGATAAATAGACACGTCAAAGTTGTTCCAGTTTGAAGAAACACACCTTCATCCTACGTTTGAAATCAAATATGCAGCATTTGGATCTTTTTCTGATGGATTAAATATGAGAACAGCTTCATGCAGAATCTTTGCCAGAGTTTTCCTCCTCCTGTTTCCACTCAAGCTCCATTCTGATTAGAGAAGTGTAGAGAGTGTTTTTCTAGCAGCAGCTGAGAGGCATTGTGTCTCTTTCTCTGTTCCACAAAGGTGTTCTTGTTCTGCCGCCTGCTCCAGCCCACCGCCTTCCTCTTGTTCCCCGCTTGGCCTATTATGTTTCAGCTCCTGGAAATGCGCTCCCTCGACAAACCGGGGCTAAATGAAGATATTTGTTTCCACTCAGGTAGCGCTGGCACGTGCGCCACCGCTGCCTCAGCTCTCGGAGACAATTAGCCGACACCTGCTCGCAGCAGATTGCTCTGGCAGATTTCTGCTGCTCCTGTCGCCTTCGACACCGCCATCTGGCCTGCGGAAGGTGTTGCACAGGTCGCCGTGCTGTGTGGCGAACCCGTCAGCCAGGAGTGACTTGGAAAGGGAGAAAATAGACACAGGCAGGAAGCAAATACTCCAGAGTGCAGGCTGTCTGTTTTCTTGTTAAAGCATCCTTCTTTATTTCTTTGTGAGCAACTGATCCTTGTTTTTATAGCGGGAATTTGATCAATTTCAAGCCTGCAAACTCTCAGAGAAGATGTTTTAGTAGTCTAGGTATCGTCGGATAGTTTGTTTAATATGTGCCGTATTTTAGTTAAAAAGATAGAGATGTTGCAGCACCCACAGTGTGATCAAAAACTTAAAATATGATATTTTTTGTACTTTGATGACATAAATACCGCTGATTTAAAAAAAAAAAAAGCACACCAATCAAAAGCTCTGTGATGCCTTCAAGGACAGATAACAGCTCAAACTCTTCCTCATTCTTTTTTTCTACCATTTCGCTGATGTCTGGTTGAGATTCCCTATTTCAGGAAGTGATCCGATGGGTTTGGAAGCAGGTGGGAAAACGTGTATGTTTATGCTAATGAGCCACATGGCGTCACCTTTCTCCTCTTGTGTGTGCATACTTCACACCTCCAGCACTGACCCATCTGTGCAGTCACAGTACACAACATGCAAAGACAAACTAACGGGAACTAAAACACAGATTCTTGCTGCTTTTCAGCTTATAAAACGATTTATACATCCATCATCCAATAGACTTAAACGTTGGTTAAGTTGCTAATTGATCCACCATCTTTTGTTCCTAACACTTCTTTGTTAGATTGTTAACAAACGATAGATTCTGGCTTTTTTTCAAAAATCACATTATTTGTCACAGGGGAGCGCTACAATTACACATCAGCTCAAACTGACATATTTGTTACTGATTGGCCCAGAGGGAGTCTGCATCATTGGCCAGACGAAATGTGGGGGAGGGTTTGTGTTGGCTGCTTTTCTACTGTTAACAATCACTGAGTCACTGCGGAGAACAACGTCACCTAAACGGCTCACATGTGAACAGTCGTCGTCTCTTCCTGCAACACAAACCCAAAGTGACCAGCGGATCAGAGGGGATAACAGCTCTGACATGTCCCCCCCCCCCCCACATATGATCCTAATGTGCTTAATATTCATGTTTCAGACGGAGGAGACACATCCAGCTGATTTATTTGATCATCTCACTTGTATACACTCCACTTCCCTTTTCAAAAGGATTCAGGTTACATGGAAGGAGGGGATAGCTCCGGGCTTGGCACACCACAACGACCACCCCCCAACCCTGCACCACACACACACACACACACACACACACACACACACACACACACACACACACACACCATATGCAAGCACATGTACATACAAACTGAGTGAGAGATGTAAAAAAACATGGGCAGAGTAACAGTGCGTGTGTCAGGAGCTATGCATACAGGCGAACGATATTCAAATGCACAGAGCAGAAATATGCATCTATGAGAAAGAACTCTTCACATACTGCCAACAGTCACTACCATCGGACTGCGCCGTCTCCTAAACCACCGCCGTCCTCATTCATGTACAGCCTGCTCCGACCAGCAACAAGGCAGCGTGGACAACAGGAACGTGAGGAAATCCTTCAGTTTTTAACAACAAAAATGGACGATTGAACAGAGTTTTGAGTGGAAGTTGAGATTCCTCAGTATTTCAGGAATCGGATGTGCATGTTTAAGCTCTTAAAGCTGCATACACACGGCTCAAACAGTGGTTACCACACAGGTTGAAGAACATGCTCTGCTTGTGACTATAGGCAGGTATTTTGGTTGTAAATAAGCTGTTGCATGGACGACACACACACACACCTTTTGTGTCCGTGAATCTTTTTGAATATCATTTTCTCTGAATTGGCACCAAGTTATATTTTGGGACTTTTTGCCTTTATTAGTTAGAAGAGCTGAAGAGAGACAGGAAACATTGGGAGGAGAGAGTAGTGGGATGACATGCAGCAAAAGGCCGAGGTTGGATTCAAACCCACAGCCCTAATCAGGACTATACCCTCTGTACATTGGGGGGGGGGGGGGGGGGGGGGGGGGGGGGCGCGACTTAACCGCTAGGCTATCGGTGCTCCTGAACTTGAAACCTTTGTCTAACTTTTATTAAAGTCAAAAAAAGTCGGGGTCATTTTTTTGCCGTTATCTAATTGAACCTTAACTTTGGTCTGAAAGGCGTACTGAGAAGAACACTCTGAGGGTCTGATGACCAAAACAGAATTACAGTCAGGACTCAGTAAAAACAGACAAAACTGTAACACCACACACACACATCTTCTGTGGGAGAGCAGCTGTAAAACACACCAACTCTCACAGATTGACTTTAAACACATAAACCCTCCTCTCTCTCTCTCTCTCTCTCTCACTCACACACACACACACACACACACACACACTGAGACACACAGTGCAGGCCTCCTGATGCTCTTCTTTCATCCACGGCGCTGCACAGCTGCTCACCTTATTGCCAGCAGTGCTCACTTCAACCCCCAACCTTGCCTCCAAGGTACACACTGGATGTGTGTGGGCTTTGTTCGTCAGTGTGAATGTGTGTGTGTGTGTGTTTGTGTGTGTTAAAGTAGATATGTGTATCTCAATGTGTTTGCACGATCGTCTCTGGATGTACAGTATATGTCAGCTCTGGCGTGTGTGTTCATGCATGAAAGGTTCATGCATCAGTGTGTGTGTGTGTGTGTGGAGTGTGTTGTGTGTGCCAAACTTGTGCGGGGTCAGGCCTCAGAGGCCAGGCTCGCTGGCTGCTTTCCTGCGTCGACTGCGTGTGTGTGTTTTCATGTGTGTGTGTGAGAGCTCGGCCTGTGCGACCCCACATGTACACATTGAAACAGGTAGCGGGGGCGCCATGTATTATTCATATAGGGGGAGGGGGGGTGAGGGGGTGAGGGGGTGTCGGAGGAGTACAGCGCCTCCTGTTGAGTCGAACAAGTGTGTTTGGAAGTGGGCAGGGTGGTCAATGTCGACTTTCATTTCCCGGCGCTGCAGCTTGGAGATCAGGTTCTTTGAGAGCGCGCAGCTCATAGGAAATCCTCCTGCGTGCTCAATTCATAAAGAGAGAAGCAACGGCTCATATAACGCTGAGTATATGTAACTCTACATCATATAAAGTCAAACATTTTATGTCAAGTTCTGCAGAACAGTTTCCGAGGTTTTACATCTGATATTAAATATTAAACTTGAATGTAAAAATTGCCGTTGCAGGACTTCCTGCTGAGAGGTAACCAGAAGTGGTGCACAACGAGGGTCAACTCGTTGAGTAGAAATGTTGCATTGTTGTAGTTATTCAGGTACAATAAGTCAACTATATACAGGTCTGTAGGGACTAATCTGCATTTTTAATGTTGGAGATTAAAAATGATTGTTTTTGTGGTAGAAAAGTTAGAACCAAAAATCTGGCCTTGACTTTCTTGTAAGAAAAAAACTAGAACATTTTTGAAGTTGAAATCACCATCGGTAATCTCTGCCCTCATGATTTCTTCTCTCTGATGTTTTAATCTCTTTCAAAAGGAGTCACAGTTGATCTAATGTTGATGTACTGATGGTAACAAACGCCTGACTACGTGAAGCACCTTTACTCCAGCAGCAAACCTCCATCCTTCCCTGAAAACAGCCAACCAGAGAGGAACAAAAAGCAGCAGCAGCAGCAGCATCGCCCACACAGCGTGTAATGGATGCCGGGATCACACAACCACTTTACTTTGCTTTTTTCCGAACATGCCTGGATGGCCTTGGGGGGCGGAGAAGAAGTTAGGCACCTCTTAGCCTTACACCTGGCACAAGATACACAGAAGCAGCCAAAGTTCAATTCCCTCTGCGGGTGTGTGTGTGTGTATGTGTGTGTGTCTCGACGGGCAAAATGCAATATGAGGTGCGAAGAGGCGGCAGCAGACAGCACAGGAACAGACCTGCATAATGGAGCACAGATCCCCCGTTGGTTCCTTTTTAACACCTTGCAGTAGTCTGAGAGGAGAGTGAGACAGCGAGAGAGAGAGAGAGAGAGAGAGAGCGCGACAGCCAGACACACAGAAAGAAAGAAACAACAACTTGTAATTGAGCAGACAGCAGAAGACTGGATGTAACAACAAGCCGAGACTTCTGTGAACACTTTTCAGAAGTTGTTGCGCTGTTGTTTGGCCTGGTTGGAGAAAGTTGTCTGGCGCAGGATCTGTGAAGAAGTCTCCTTTGATTTAAGGTCTGGAAATACCTTGTCTTTGGCTCTACAAACACATACTTTTCAGGCTTAAAGGGGGGGCTTGTATCGATTCCAAGTCGGACACAACTATCAGAACTTCACACACCTACATGGGGGGGATCTTATGTGCTACCTTTGGTAGCTTCAGAAGTTCTCGTCTCTCCCTCGCCCTCACCAGATGAGACAGGGGGATCGTGAGTACAAAGAACGAATGGCTGCTTTTAAAAAAAAAGGCAAGAATTTTAAGCTTGCTTTGGGCAAACAGGGGGCTTTGAAGCATCTAGTCCTCCATTAAAAGGAGAGTGGGGTGGAGGGGGGAGAGAAAAATCAATGTTGACACAAAAAAGCGTGCTATCTATTGCTGGGAATCCACAAGGATGTGAGATTGTAACTCAAAGCGAGGATATAACATTGTGATCTTAATCTTTGTTGCAGGGGGAAGAGGCCTTACTGGTCAGCACTTTAAAAAAAAAAAAAATCTGGTCCTTACTTTATGTAACTCAGGGTCTAAATGACTAATAAGGCACAGTCTTTGAATTACATCATCCAGTGGCCCTGAACAGGTGACAAGAGAACAGCGCATGTCATCAAAACACAGCCACTAAAAGTTCTTGTTTTTGTCACTGACAGTCGAAAGCCGTTAGCATTTATGCACTCCTGAAAATATCTGAGCTGAACAGGATGTTTTGGGGGTAAAGCACAAAGTCTGCAGGATATCCTCGCTCTGCCATGTTTTGCAGCATTTATATATAGATCTTTAAATCCAACAGAGTATATAGATAGCTTTTAGATTTTCACCAAATCATCAGCTGAGCCTCTAAGACTTATCGGCTCCAATAGGATTGCTCCAAAAAACACAAACCACACCCACATGAGGCCTCCAGCAGGGAATTACCCGACGCTGCAAGACATGAAACGATAGAAAAGTACTCCTCTAAAATCTCTGCTACATAGGAATTTGAGTGTATTTATCTCTTTAGCGCGGGAAGTAATGGAAGTCTGGGGGTGCTACTGCATCTTTAGACACATTTTGGCCTAATTAAAGTATCTCAAATCGTTAGCCATGTGGGGTTGTGCCAAGCCCCGAGTTAGGGGATGATCTCTGATGGTAAATGGACAAGGATTTGTGACTCCAGTTTTCACACATCAAAGCTGCAACTCAGGGGGAAGATGGTTGGAAAAAAAAACATCGCCCTGAACCTTTCCAAGTCCGGGGAAAGTCAGTTGTGGGTGTACGGAAACCTCGGAGAGACGCAGAGGAAGAAAGAGCTGCAGAAGGAGAGAGATGGAGGCAGACAAAAGGAGAAAAGAGGAGATGGAAAGAAGGAGTTTGACTTCAGAGTATCACGGTGTCCTTTTTCGTGGCTGCAAATTAACTAACAGGTGGTAGCTAGGAGGTTTGGAAGTACGGATCTGAGGAGGGGGGAGGTTGGCCAAGAGGTAGAGCCCAGACTGCAGCATCTCCAGCCCTGTGATCTGACTCCAAGCTGGCAGCAACGCTATCAACAACGGAGACTGCAGATGTTGCCGGGTTCCCCTTTTTCCTCCAACATGGCCCTCAGCTTTTTTTAACCCCCCCCCTTCCCCGTGCCCTCCCGGATCCTGTATGTATGTGTGTGCGTGTGTGTGTGTGTGTGTGTGTGTGTGTGTGTGCTGAGTAGGAGGTCCTGTGAGCAAATCCTGATCAAGGCCTCTGACTGTGACAAGCGATGTCAGGGCTCATTTCTAAGTAGTTGCTGCTCCTTTCTTGTTTGTGTGTGTGAGAAACACAGAGAGAGAGAGCGTGTGTAGGTGCGTCTGTGTGGGTGTACGATTCCGAGTGTGTTGTTCTGTTTTTTTTCTTTTTGCATGTGCGCGTGTGTGCGTGTGCTCACTGGCATCTTTCTGTACACATTCTCTTTCTAGCTTTGTTTCAAAGAAGCCATTGTTCCTTTCTTGTGCGCAAGAGTGTGCAGCTCGTGTGTTTGTTTACAAGGTGTACGCATTATAATCAGCGCCTTTCTTCTGTGTTTAACTTAATTTCTTACTATTTGGTTGCCGTTGTACATACTTTTGTTCATGATTTATCAGTCTACCCCCCCCCCCCCCCCCCCCCCCCGTCTCTTTTCTCTCCTGTGTGTCTGCGAATACCGAACAATTGGATGCACAGGTGGTCCGTCCACTTCTCCTCTTCCAAGTGTTAGATTTCATTACAAACAGTGTTGGAGGTGGGTCGAATGTGTGTGTACGGGTGTGTGTGTGTGTGTGTGTGTGTGTGAGTGTGTGAGTGTGCGGTGGTGTTGGTGGGGGAGTCCTCTCGACATCTGTGGGCCTATTTGAACGGGTGGATGAGACTCAAGTCGCTGCCGAGTTCCTCCAAGGAGCAGCAAAGATTCACAAAGAGACTGACCAACTGGAGGTGGTCGGTTTGAGATGAGATTTGCAACATGTATCGTATTGAGACATATGAACAGGAAGTACACCTTACTGCAAAAGCACGGTCCTCTCATTGATGTATTTTGAAAGGAAACCAGAACTCTTTGCAGATGAAATACCATTTAGAAAACACTTGTTTCACTCTGTAAACCAGAACTGGCCTTTGACCCTTTAGGTTCCAACACCTGTACTAATTCCTCTCCTATATTGGTTCCTCTACCGTGAACTGAGTATTGTCCAAGTACTCCCAGATATTAGCTACAGTATCATAAATACTGAGCATGTCCCCCTCCTGACCTCCTTCAACCACAAAGCGTTGTTGGAGGACGCTCATTTTAAACCTTTTATTTGTGATTTTACCTGTTGTACTATTTCAGTACAAGAAAAATGTATGTCACAATGTGCAATGGCTAAGCCCTGATTGGAGACTCTGTGCTCGTTTTGACTCTTGTTTCACACTCTAGCACCTCGTTATGTTGTTTTCCTATCAACACGGGATCATTCACCTGAAATCATTCCTCGTTTCTGCTCTACATATTAGTTGATTATTTCTCCGTGGGCTTTTGTTTTGCAGCAAAGTAAACAGTGGAGGTTTGGTGCATTAAGCGGCAGCACTGTTGATTCTTAAAGCTGCATTTTTAGCATCAGAGGGCATTTTCCATACTTTTTGTATTTCTTCAGTTTCCTGCTCTCTCACTTCTCTTTGGCTCTGCTGTTGGGATCATTTACAGCTTCCCTGTTACTAAAAAGCTTATTAGAATTCAGCAAACAAACTCTGCAGTTAAAAGGTGATTAACTCTCCCACACTGTGCATTTCGAGACATCCTCTTTCCTCTTTCTCTTTGTTGAAAAAGGTACGGGCTGCAGCCTGCTGCTCCTCTTTGGCTCCTGGCGAAATTGTTCTTGGCAGTCCTGCGAGGCTTCTCCCTGTTATGTGCCATTTGAAAGCATTACGAAATCTGCCATCTTGACTGCGCGAACCAAATAACAACAAGAGTGCATTGTGCGCCACCTGCTCCACACATTTAGGTGGCTTTAAATATGCAGGCGTAATGGCACCTATCCCCCCAGTCTGATGAGGCACGGCTCAGAAGCAGAAAAGGGAGGTGTTCAAGGGGTATTTTTAGGGCAAATAAAGGGGGTATGTAGCTCCATTTAAGGCTGGCATTTGTCTCTCTTCCCTCTCTTGTTAAAGAACAAACATGTGATGACAAACTGTGGCTTCCTTCAGGCATCCAGGAGGTGTGTTTCTGTCTCTGTGTGGAGTTATGGCTGTGATGAGGCTTTGTCTGGCTCTTTGGCAGTGAAAGAAGAAAAGCCAGGATGGCAAAGAGGAACAGACAGAGAAATTAATGGGAGACAGGGGCCAAAAAAAAAAGCCGTTAAGACTGATTTTTAAAGCGTAAGTCGGCGTCTTAATTAAAACAGGTATCAGAGGTATCCATTTATACCATTAAGGTGAGCATCTAATATTTAAAAACAATAATCAGAGGTGCTGAATCCTGTTTGACGCTCGTAGAGGAGGCGGTGCCAGCTTCAATCTGAAAGAAGTGGACTTCAAAAATGGCTATCAGTCCAATCCTGTTATTGATCGAGGCAGAAGGAAAGTAAAAGGGAGTGGAGGTGGCCAAACAGACAGAGGGAGGGGAGGAGAGGGGAGGGAAAGAAAGTCTGCTATCTGTGAATATCAAACCATCTGTCTGTCCCTGACAATGTTTTATGCTTACAGCTAATTAATAACCCTGCACACAATAAATGGACGTTTTTTGAAATGGGGGAAGGGGAATTTGTAGACACTAGCAGAAGTTAAAAAATAGATTCCACCTGGTTAACTTTTCAGTTGTTCTCAGTTTTTAGCCCCACGTATGCAGAGGAAGATACCCGACAATACAAAACTCATTTTGAAACCTCTTATAGCTCATAAAAATTAAAAACTATCTATCAGGAGCCAAACTGAAACAGAGCAAAACTCCAAATTCTTGAATAATCTTCAACACTAAACAACTGATGCAAAGACGACTTCTGCTATTTTAGGTTAAAAACAGCCTCCAAGCCAAGCCTCAGTGTAATAATACATCAGTAAGCCTTCTGAAGGTTAACCTACTGTAGACGTACTGAATGCTTTTAAGAAATGATATACAGGAGAGTAAACTGTAAGGATCCCTGCGTGTTAATGGCATTACAAACAAACAGTGTGGCGCCTTATTTAACTTGTACCTCTTAGTGTCTCAGAGCGTAAAAAAAAAAAAAAAAAAAGGCATCAGGGCGGCTGAATTAATGAGAAAATAACTCCGGCTTTTGTGATTTCCCACCTCATGTTAAGGGAGGGGATATTTCTGTCAGTTGTTAATTACTGTCATATGGCTACAGCACCTTTTTCCCTGAAATGACAGAGAATGGAGGGAGGGGAAGGATGGAGGTGGGTGAGTGGGTAGGGTGGGGTGGTAGGAAAATTAACTCGACTCTGGGAGTGTGATCTTGTCATGTACCTGACGTACAAGGGAACATGTCTTACCCTGCTCGGGATGGATCTCATTTATTGACTTTTTTTCATTCTTTGCAGTTTTTTTTTTTGTTCCGTGTGGTTGCTGTGTAGCAAGATCACAGCTCTCAATGATAAGTTACTGAGGCAAAAATAAATGATGCTAGAAATACTTCTACCTAACCTTGTTGGACTGAGCCTGAGATATAAACCTTCTTTAACAATCACTCTCAATACTTCAAACTTACTGTTGACCTGTGGGCCAAAGCTTCAAAATATGAAGACCTAGGTACCACTCTCTGTCTATATCATTTCAACCGGTGGTGGTCAAAAGTTAGCTTTAATAAATACGAAACATCAAGTGAGACCAACAAAGTGAACAATAAAGTTCAAAATGCTTAATGGGTACATGCAGTCATTTTTCAATAACTTGGGCCACTGATGCTGTGGTCCAATAATGCACACACCGTGGCTACAAGTGACTTTACAAATCCACTAAATGTCTCATCATTCACTCACTAATACAAATATTACTGGCAGTCCTGTTCCACGCTGCAGCGATCAGCAAAGTTGAAAATGGGACCAAGCTGAAACCTAGCGCATATTCTTCACCTCACCCTCCGGTTTACTTGCACGACTTGCTATTTCAGCCATCTCGAACTTATAATGGCCGTTAGGTGTGGGAGTATGTGGCACTCAATAGCCGGTGAATGTCCACTTCACACATATCGACGGTGTAAAGGACAGAACGTCGCTTGGCGCCTGGCTGGGGATTGTCTCCATTTCCTGGTTGACCGCTTCGCTAGCTCCCACCGAGGAAGGAGGGGTCATTACTCCTCCCATCACAGGCCGCCGACCTCAAACCACGGCGTGCAAACGCTAACCTTTTCTCGCCCCTCCAAAATCAAATCAATAACACTTTGGCCAGGAAGAGGGAAACACTGTGTTGGCATTAATCACCTGCCCTTCCATGCTTGACTCTGCAGTTTGTTCCTCGATGTCTGGCTCTCTGTTTGGTTTAGAGGTAATGGATGGCTGGCTGTGTGTGTGGGAGACTGACTGACTGCTTTCCCTGCTGAATAACTGCCTGCATTTGGAGTTGAGCTGAGGCAGACGGTCATCAGTCAGGGCTGAACGACTATCTACACTGAGAGGTAACTATTTAGGCTAGACAAGAAGCCCCAAATCACAAGTTTACAAGTTTAAACCAACGATCTGCATCACACAGACACATTGATATTAACAATTGATTCATTAGAGAAAAAGGGAAAATATGAGAACATTTGTGGGAAAGGGAGACATAGGATCATTGCCACAAGAGAAGATAGAGATAGCTGCACACACTGTCGGTGTTATTTACCAAAACAAAAAAAAACATTTACAAGTATAGAAGTGCCAGAAAATAGATCAGTATTTCACTTTAAAACCAAGAACTACAGCGTGACACCATGACTTCCAAATGAAGTACTGACAGGTAGAACTGGATTTATAGGGTTGTGGGTCTGCAAGATCCGTGTAAATTGGTATATGTATCACATGACAGGAGTTGCCATTCAGTACATTGCATTAGTGTAAGAAAGTATCCAATTTCCGGATACTTTCGTAGTATAGAAAATGTGATTAAATTAACATTTGCATGTACTCAGTGTACCAGTATTTACTTGCAAACCTCAAGAGAACATCCATTTTTTCTAAAAACAACAGATTCAAATATGTTACACTCTTGTCAATTACCGATGTTTAAAAAATACTCGAATAACACGATTAAGCAGACTGTTTATATTTTTAAAAGGAATGGAAGAATGGAAAACAACCATTCGTTTGGGTATGGTAAGGTTTGGAAACTACACGCACAAAGTTAAGTTGGCCTGAAAGCAAACTTTAGTTTCAAGTATGTGATGGAAAGCGAACTCTTCTTCAGCATGAAAGCCAAATAACCACCACGATAACCTCCACATCAGAGGTAGGGAGCAGCTGGCACTGAATTCTGGCATTGAAACAAACTGTGAGGTGCTGAATCATCCGATGTTGACCTAACTCATGTTCTGGGTAGCATTAAGATGACTTAAGGGTTGGCAGAGAGGCCTCGTCTTTCCACGCTTGACTCCAGCATATTCCTCCACAATGAATGACTTCTGCCAGTTTCTCATAGCTGTATTTGTGGTTGCCAAGCTGGCTGACTCAGGAAACGACGACCTACACTGAGCTAGTTCCTTGCCTGCAGAAGCAGCAGCATGAAGGATGTTGTGACACTTGGATTCAATTGAATTCAGATACATCTCAAGTATTCACCAAAAGAAGGATTTTTAAGTGCGATTCCCATCACATGGGGTTTACGAGCACAATATTTTATATTATAAGAGGCACAATAGGATATTATCAAGATGGAAATGCTGTTATTAAATGTTTTTTAGAGGTTTTCAGCTCATTTTATGTGAACACCTTCACGATTCAGTCGCAGTAGAACATGCCTTTAGGTGAGTCACATGAAGCAGGAATTGGTTTCAGACCTCAGCCTCCCTGGACTAATCCTCGTGCTAAAATGTGTTGTCCCTTTCACATTACTATTTCCTCTGAGATTACGTGCACACCAAT
Source organism: Labrus bergylta (assembly GCF_963930695.1). Lineage (NCBI taxonomy): Eukaryota > Metazoa > Chordata > Actinopteri > Labriformes > Labridae > Labrus > Labrus bergylta. The sequence continues at coordinate 10,639,382 of NC_089218.1, read as the reverse complement.
CATTTTAATCATCTGAATAGTCATTTTGGGGTCAAAAGATTTCCCGTTTGAGCTTCTTTTGAAATTCCACATCCTGATCTGATTCGAGTGAATTCACCCCACCGTTGGCTTGCTTCACACTCGTCAAGTGTTCCCTGTCCTTCCTGTGATTGCATTAGCAGAGCCTGATATCAGCCCTGCGGTCCCATCCACATAAATACTCCTCTCGAGGCTCTTGTGTAAGCACATACAGGTGCAGCCATAGAGGGCCTAGCTTGCGTTGGCAGGAAACAGGTGTCGGGCTATTGATAGCGTCCTGATGAGGGCGGGGGAGGGGGGCGAAGAAATACAGGGTATGAAAATCAGGTGGGTTGTTGTGTGGTCCCCGGGTACAGTGTCTACTAATTGTTACCAACGTTTTCGAGTCTATTTTCGTGGCTTGGTGCCAGATGGTTGCGGTTTACGGGGAAAAGAAAAGGAAGGTACTTGGTGTTTATAACAGGTTGTTGATTCCTGATGAAAAGCGACCTCAGGGACCCCTTAACACCTGGCTAAGAGAGACGTGAAATTATTAACAGAATGTAAATGTGTGAGGGGATGGTAGATGCACTTTTTCATGCATTGTGAAAAACATTGGCTTCTGTGTGCAAATATCAGTTTGGTCTCAGTGTGACTTCCAGGAAAGTTTATGTTTACTTGCAGTTAAAACTGTGAAAACATTTTTTTTAATCAGTGTGAAAGAGAAATTATGGGTGAAGAAGAAGAACATCCAGGGTCTTATTGACACAATATTTAAGTTAAAGAGGAAATGGAAAGATTCATATGTATGTGACAACATTTGCTCTTTCTGAAATTGGTTCAAGGAAATGTTTGCAACATTCTGGGAATGCACAACAGTTGGATTGTCTCTAAAGATTAATGATGCTCTGTTCAAGATCCTGCAACGTTTAAAACAACAATAATTCAGTACTGTAGAGAGTCCACAGTAGAGTACACAACACGGGTACTTTGACATTCTTGTGTGTCAGTTGGACACTTGGACATCGGTAAAGATACATTTTGTGACGACTTTAAAATGAAGGGAAATATAAGAGAAGAGTAAAGTTACCAGTCTACTTGAGCTGCAGGCCCAATATCAATATGAAGTAACCATGCGCAAAGACCGCCAAATAACGTTCCCCTTGGACACACCAAAGCTAGGAACAGAGCTCACATCTTTACGACCACTTCGCCAATAATTCACATTATAGAAAAGAAAAGTCCAAAGAAAAGCTCGGGTTTATAGCCATTCTGGAAAAATCCAGCAAAAAATATGACGAGAGACCGAGAAGGTGTCGTGTGAGCAAAATGTCTCTCACTGCACAAGTTAAGTCTTGTGTTGAGAAATCTTGTGTTTAGATGTTCTTGACCTATACACGCCTCTAAAACGGAAATCATCTGAAAGATACAACTGAACACATTAGCAGTAAGGCTTTGGAGAGTCAGCTGCTCTTATTTTACAAACATCTAAGTGTAACTATGATCTGAAATGTGTTTTTTTTTATTTGTATTTCATCAGGACTCAAAGTCTAAATTGAGTTGACCTAAATTCAAGGAGTGAAAACTACATATTTTGTCGTTATCATGACGTTTAATCTCATGCCTTTGCCCTCAGCATAGTTCCATCTCATGCTCAGGTGCAACATTACTCCACACATAACATTGCACAGCGCCTCCAGTGGTGAAATTGCCTCTGCCTCCGGCGGAGGGAGAAAAAAACAAACAGAGCGGGCATGAAATCGATGCCTAAAACACCTTAATCTTCCAATTAAAGCTCCTGAGCGGCTGTGGTGAGATGGTAACTGTGATAAGTGCAGGTTGGAGTGAGGCGAGGAGGAGCGGGAGGAGGAGGAGGTGAAACCTACACAGGTACGTCTGTCACGGGTAATTAACTTCTCAGCGCCCTCGGCACTCCAAGCTGCCAGTCGTGTGTCTGTCAGAGAGATCAGCTTACCTCTCGTCTGAGAATGTGTGTGTGCGCGTTTGTGTGTGTGTGTGCACAGACGGGATAGGATGTTTGTTAGGAGTGTGTGTGCGCTCAGAGGAAGTGTGTGTGTGTGATGGAGATAAAACGAGCGTGTAAGTCTGGCAACAAGGAGGTAATTTGTTTTAAGTGTGTGGGAGTATGAGGAGCGAGTGTGCATACAGGTGTGCTGAGTGTTTGCACAAATGAGTGTGTGCGCCAAAGGAAAAGCTTTTTGCATGTCTGCGTGTGTGCGCCGCGGCGGCTTACAAAAAGTGCATCTGTAATTGAGGAGAAAAAAAGGAAAGCATGTAAGAAATCCAGGGAGCACATTTGTGCGTTTTGGAAAGTGTAAGTGAGAAAATGCGATAAGTAAGACAGCATGTACCTGGAGAGAGAAAAAAAAGGTGTGGAGCTTTTTGAAATCTAGTCCTCCACACACACACATACACACCTTTAAACCCCACAAAGCCGCCATTGAGAAGCGAAGGTAGCAGGCCGATGGGGAGGATTGTTGTGCAAACAGGCGAACACAAAGGAGGTGTGTGTGTTAAGAGGCGGCGGGCAGGTAATAGAGCAGACATAATGGGAGCTAAGTACCTGTAATCCTTGGAGATATCACTCCAGACAAGAGGGGACTCTGGGTAATTCCCTCCGGTTGGTGTAATTGGTCCCTCGCCAGGTTGGAGTGTATACTGTGTGTGTGTGCAGGGGGTGAAGGGTGTTTGGGGCGGAGTATCAGGTGTGAGAGGGCGTCAGCTGCACTGAGTGCCTCCTATTGATCCAGGAGAGGGACTTTATGTTTGTGCTAGTGTGTGTTAGTGTGTGGGTGTGTGTTCCTGACCCAAATTCAGTTGGAAGCATCTGGCAGAAAAAAAGGCACCTACCTGATCCACCAGTGGAAGGGGAGGCAGGTGCACGAAGGGTGGAAGGGAAGATCATGATGCTGATAATGACAAAGATGATGATGCTGCTCTGGTTCACTCAATCAGCGCTCACATCCTGCCAACAGAAGGAGGTGGAAATCAGAATCACTGCCCCTGACAAAATACACTGATATGCCAAGTAACTGATGTAACTGATCACATTACAGCTACAACAATTCAAAATAAAAACATTCATCAAAAATAAAAGGAGGAATATTTAGCATGCTCTTTTTCACTTTCAGTTGATGACATTTGTTGGGTTTTGAAATGTTGGTTTGTCAGAAGAAGCTTTTTGAAGGTTTTACATTTGGCTCTGTGAAACTGCAAAACATTTTTTTTCCACAACTTTTTTGACATTTTGACTCGGCTGAGAATTGCTCGTGATAGTTTTTGGCTGTTTTACTGAGACTCTTAAAGCAGCGATTCTCAACTGGTCCAGCCTCAGGACTCCACCGACTCCTTCACGAAAAATCAAAACCCACATTTCTTTCAACCAATCAGATTGATTGAAAGAAACATTGTGCAGTTTGGTTCTCAGTTGGTACAAACACATGACAGAAAAAAGACACAGAACAAAACAAATGTGTTTAAAAATGAGCTTCATTGACCGCCGACCCACCAGTTGAGAACCACTGGACTTAAAGCAAACAAACAGTTCCACATTAAACACAACAATTAAAAAGGATTAGAGCAGCATGAAGCCATTGTTTCTGCCTCCAGTCCACAATGTTTGACTGACAGTTGAACATTGAACACTCACATCAAAAATTAACTTATCAAAGATATCTGAGGAATTTCTACATTAAAGCAATAATGTCGTTCTTTTTATTGCTTTGAAAAACATTTGTCCCAGGGAGCTGCTGAAGCATGAGTCAATGTCAATGAGAGTACATGATTAAATTAAGGATATGTGAAAAAATGTGTGTGTGTGTCTAATGCTTACACATGCATGCATTCTCTTCACATGTGCGTGCGTGTGTGTGTGTGTGTGTGTCCCATTTCTTCTGGATATCTGCTAATTGTGCATTTCATTTCTGCTCAAGTGACTCTTTTAAGGCAAAACAGATACTGAGAGTTCGAGTGCCGAGAGCGACGGCGAGAAGCGAGGACGAGAAGAAGAAGACAGAGAGAGAGGGAAAAAAAACAGCAGAGATAAGAAACAGGAAAGACAGCTGCTCTTTTCCCTCTCATTTCATCCAGTTATTGGTTAACTCAGTGGAAAGAAAGTAAATGTTCAAGGGATTTCAGGTCGGCCCATGCCTCCGCCAAGGTAGACGTGCACTCCACTTGAGGTCTAATTCAACTCTTGTGTAGTATTGATCGTGGCACGGCCACGAGGGAGCCCGCCGGTCTTTCCCCCGGACCAAGGTAGACAACGGTGAGAGAAAAACGTGTTGTAAAATGCCTCCCTCCCTCATCCACTCCCCTGTTGATATCAAGCTGCAGCTTTTTTCTTCTTCTACCCACTTTTGAGTGTTTTTTTCCCCTTCAGATTTCACCGCAGAGTGATGGAACACCTTTGGAAAACCGCCGCAGGGACCGGCAGCGCTCGCTGCTCAGTCGTGTAATTTGAACAAGAACAAGAGGACAGTTTGTTTGTGTAAGCAGGGGTATTTGTGGGCATGCATGTGTGTCTTCTGACATGCATTTATGTAAAGGAACAAAGTGTTTATGCCCTGTTTTTGGCTGTGTGTGTGTGTGTGTGCGTGTGTGTGTGCGTGTGTGCGTGCGTGTGTGTGTGTGTGTGTTGTCCGTGCGGCGGGGGCTGAGAGCTGATTCAGCTGCACTTGGACGGGGGGGGATGTGAGGTCGAGGGGAGCTGGATGGACGGCTGCAGAGAGGTGATTCTGGTGTGGGCTTGGGGCGGGATGTAAAGAAGGGGTTGGGGGGTGTCCTGGAAGAAGCAGTACCTGTGATGAGAAAAATATGGATTCCTGTCAGCAAGACAAATTGATCTCCAGTTTGTGGGAGGAGCAGAGAGGCTTCAGAAGGGAAATCTGTGAGGGCGAGGGAGGGCAGGGAAAGAGAAGAAGAAGAAGACTCTAGGTGTGTGTGTACTCGAGCACTGCTCAGAACTAGTTCAACAGAAACAGTAGGTCAGAGGTCATGCAGATTCTGACAATCTGACGGATGATGAGTACGTTCACGGCATGAAAATGATTCAAATGTACGCAGCGGATGTACAGCTTTCTTTACTTTCTATCTCGTAGCATGGTTCGTTTTTCTAAAAACACAGGATCCTACATTTCCCATAATGCAACTATGACTGTTCCTGCAGGGTACATATTTTTTTCAGTCAGTAATGATCAGTTACAGTTAAATAAAAGGACGATGAAAGGGGTTATGTGTCCTATCCACTGACACATCGTCATGTGTCTGCAGGAGCTGGGGATCGAACCCAGACCTTTCAGTTGGGAGACGGCTGCCACTGAGCCATAGCAGCAAATACTACAGACTCCACAGTGTATATTAAATATATTGTGTATTGGCTAGTTTTGTTCACACTAGATCAGACAGGACTTGTGTAAACGTTTAAAGGTGCAGAAAGATGCAAAGAGCGTTTCCATGCAAGCTAAAAAAAAAATATAAAAACATGCAACAGGTTTTTGTCACATTAAATTTAAAACAATAAATTTCCTGTATTTGTGTTTGTATGACTTCTGCTCACTTATAACTGTACATGTTCAAATGTGTGTCTGTGTGTATGCATGACTCAACCCATGTGCATGTACTCTACTAATATATGCATGTGTGTGTGTCACTGCTCCAGACACCTGTTACAACCCCCGACATATAAATACACTCACTCTGACATATAAACAGGAAGAGGGGTTATGTGAGCAGAGATGCCGACGCTCTCCTTTGGGAAACAGGTTTCTGTTTCTGCACCCTGAAAATAAAGTACAAAGCCTCGTCTTCAACGGAAAACACATTTGATCTTCATACCACTGAGGGCTGTAATGACTTTCATCAGGATTTGCGTTGACACAGGAGGGATTCAATTTAAATCTAGAGAGTGAAATGTCTAGAATTTCTGAATTCAACATCATCTCCAACATGAAAGACAACGCAGAGTAAAAATATTTACTCTACTTTATGTATCGATATTTAAAGCCATATTTAAAATTCATGTAAATATGATGACTGCGGCACACACCAGCAGCTTCCTAACTGTTTTATGTGTGTAAGCATCAGACGCTTCATGCATAAAGCATGTGACAGCAAAGGTAAATGTCACACAAACACATAAAAAAAACCCATCCAAGCATTAAACAGGCCATCACTTCATCTCAGAACCCATAAATCAAGCGCACACAATGTAGCAGACACATTGCAGGATCCACTCACACCATTGTTGTTCCTAAACTACCCGACTACTCTGAATGTTTTGCATCTGTTGAGGCGGCTGCTGAGGTTTTGCCTCCGAGCGCCAGCGGGGTGACACCGTTATCGCCCGGCGCCGCAGATTGGCACCTGTCAGCGCGCATTCAGGCCCCCTGTGAGTAACACTGACAGACAGGTCGGCGCGCTGGACCTGAGGTAGCACCCCTGGGTCCCCTGGCCTCCCTTGGTGGGCGGGTGGAAGTGAGGTGAAAGAAGAAGGAAAACAAATGCTGTTTTTGTTCTTTCAAGTGCCAAAGATGTCGCTCGTAACACGACAGTTATACAACCGTTCTATATTCTGCTTCCAAATTCAAAAGTGATGTCTTTTTTTTCTCCTTTAAGAGCTTCCTGTCCATGACTCTTTCTCCAGATTAAACCAATTATTACCTTTATATCTTAGAGGAAAATAAACACTTCATCTATTGCATATTTGACGTTAGAACATGTAATAGTTTCCCACGTGCAAACACATTGTTTTATTTCACATGAGGTCAATTGTTTTTGAGAGGGATCACTTGTGTCAGCATGCAAAATGTTGTAAACACACACACTACTCATGTGCAAAGTCATATTTCTGATGTGATGAGGTGTTTTTGTAAATGTGAGGAAAGGTGGAGAGACGTTATCAGACAGTAAACGTCTCAAAAAGATGTTTTTTAGGTGTTTGACAGATTTCACATGGTCACCTGTGTTACCTCGAGACATTTGTTGTGGATAGTGGTTTCCTGCTTTCTCACAGATAATTCTGTTTTGGGCCGTTTCTAAAAATAGATCCCACCTGGACTGCGTCATGATCGGTGGCAACAGGTCAGTTTGATTCCTCTGAACTGAACGCCTTCACTCAGCTGATTCCTGAGTCCAACGTATGGTTCGAGATCTTTGAATTATATTATGTCTGACCTTTATTTGAAGAACAATGAGCTCATCCTGATGTAGATGAGACTTGAAAGCTTGCATGAAGAAAAAAAACAGCCTGAAATTGAGCCAAAGAAGGAAATGATTACAAAAGAAGTGGTGTTTTTCTCTCGCTCCATCGTTAAAAGAATTAGAGCTTCTTAAGACTGAAGTCCTGGAGCATTTTCTTTTCTTTATTTCTTTCGGGGCCGGACGTCGGGGTCAAAGCGGCGGAATAAGCAGCTCCTTATTGAAGCAGACAAGAGCAATGATCGATGCCAATCGCGTAATCAGGCTTTATTTGAAGGGGGTCGTTGATTCTCAGTCCATCAAGGTTAAGAGTGCGGCACTTGTCACGGCGTGATTTATTATTGCCAGGAGCAGACGAACAACGTTGCATGCCATGGGGGGGGGGAACGGGGGGGGAGGGAGCACAGCGGCCGGGCGTCGCTGTTTGTATTAATAAATCCAGACGTTACGTGTGAGGCGCATTTTGGAAATTACCCTTGAAAAATTAGCGTGTCACCACCAATCGTCATCAAATGATTCAGGGGGCGTGGCCTGACGTTATTTAAATGGTGTTCATCATCATCACATGCACAGAGGGTGAACTAGTGGAGTGTTATTCACATGTCTTTAGGACGTAATAGTAATTTTGCCCTCTCTTTGTTTTTGCCCATTCAAGTGTGTGAGGGTGTAAATGTGTGTGTGTGTGTGTGTGTGTGTGTGCGCGCGCATGTGACTAAATACTTCCAAACACAAATGTAGAATGCAGATGAAGCCGTTGAATTATGAAGGACATGAGTCAGACTGAGCATACATTGGTATTCTCGCTCATCGTGATGTCATTTATTGGAGTATCTTTAAATGAGTTATAGCCCTACAATCTTAAACATATGATCTAAAGATTAAAGTAAATATCATTTAAATGCACAAACATGAGCATGAATGCAAATGCAAAAACTCATTTTGTAGATTTTGAGATTTTCTTGTTTGAATGAGCAGAGTGATAACAAATTTTAATACTCTCATTTGCAATATCAACATGTTTTTTTTTACGGGTTATTGTGATGTCATGAGGCCTTTTAGGACCCTCAAATCATGGGACCAAAACCTGTAACACTTTGAGGTCGTGCACGTTTTTTAAACTTTACACCTTGCTGTTATGGTTTTTATTTTAGAGGATTTTATTAGGATTAAGTTATCTACAGGACTGTGTGAAGAGCTGATCCCAAAAGCCCCCTGCTGCCCGGCAGTGGTACTTCTATTTACAGTTAAAGTATGACATTATAAAGTCATCATGGGGAAGCAAAAGCAATATTAGCTTATCTTAAAGTTTAGCTAAATACTTAATTAAAGCTACTGTCAGGAGTTTTTTTAAATAAGGACTTTGGTACACTATGTGGAAAAACAATCTGTTGTTTCTTTTTGCTGATCTTGTATGTACATGAGGGAGAAGTGTCCTCTCACTGTATACACACCATACAAAGACTATGTGAAAATGGCATCCTTAAACACCAACCCTGAGGCAGCGGTAACAGGAGTTATAAACTACGATATGAAACGTTATTCCAGGTGGTCTCATTTGCTTTAGTAGAACATAGAGAGGAATCAGTGGTGATTTTGACGTCTTTTATAGCCATCTTAAAACTCCTCACAGCCGTTGTTGAAAGTGATTAAATCATGATGTACATTTAGGTGTGTGTGGCATTACACTTTAAGGTGTGTCCCTCTTTTCCTATGATCTAAGAAGTGACGCTCATTTTGCTGCAGCTTCATCATCCTCGCTCTGAGTCAAAGTGACGTCTGAAAGCTCCAAATGCAGGATGTAAATCTTTCTGTTTGGCTGCAGCTGTGAAGAAAACGCTGCCATGACTGATGCCTATTTACAAACAGGAGAGTGCCGGGACACTCCCGCCTGTCCGTGAGAACACAGTGGTATATGTGAGACGAATGGAGCGGAAACTGCATTTTTCATCCCGTTCCCCTCTGTTTGTGCTCCGCTTACACACACTACACAACAGGGAACACATGTAATGCATCACGCCGTGATTTCTGACAGCGAGGTGGAGGTAATAACTTCAGGACGCCCTGCTTCCTTTCTTTCCCTCACTCCCTCCCTCCCCTCATCCGCCAAACTCAGCGGCGAGACCCTCTTATGTCAGCCATCGATCTGGTGGCTGGAGACAACTCATTTCATCGCCGTGACACGCCATGATGGAGCGCCGCGCCCTCAACCCCTCGACTTATTCCAGGCCCCGCGCTCCAGCACGCCTCCGTCAGGGAGGCAGTGTGTCGGACGCTTGGCGAGTCTATTGATCTGCCACGGGTGGACAGCCAGAGAGGCGCTGACGCCATTCTCTTCATTTCTGTGGGCCTCGTCAGACGGCCACAGCTCTCTGCCACCATATTTCAGATCCTGACACTTTTTTTTTATACAGAACTCTCTTAGATGTGACAGCTCATTCAGATTCCTCTTTGAGGGTTTGGACAAAAACTTGATGTTTTGTTGTTCAGTTTCATTATTATTTGCTACAGTTTGTTGAACTGTAGGATTATTGCAGACACTTGTCATAATGCAAAGATGCAGCTATCTTCTGTCGTCCAACAACAGCCTTTACACGATGATGCTTTCAGTAACATCCACAAAATCTGACTATACTATAAAGCAAGGATTCAAAGCAAATGTGGTTTTATATATATTAAAAAGACAATTAAGGAAAATAAATGTGTTGATCTGTAGGAAAACTACCTCCATGAAGTCTGCAGTTTAAAGTCCTTAACATTGTATTAGCCTTTAGCTCTCACTCAGGCTTATCAAAAACATTTAGACTAATCTTAGAATGGCGGCCATTCTTCTAACTGGGCCATCACTTTGCTTTTTCCTAAACCGAGAAAATTGAACCTCAAACCGGCAGCAGAAAACACCTAACCCAGATATAATTATTGCCCCGCTCTGCCCTTCCTCCTCCGCTGGCAGAGTTAGCGCCCTGCCTCTGTCAGTTTGTTGTGTTTGGTGTTGCAGCCCTGAGGCCGTACAGGTCATCCTGATTTCTGCACAAGTGTTGAACCTAACACCTGACCCCGAGGCTTTACCGGGAAGATCCAAACCCGACGTGACACATGACTACAAACGGGCATAAACACCGAGCCCCCCCCCACCCCCACCCCCCCCGCCCCCCCGCCTCTGTTTGCAGCTACATATTCATAGTGTCAGACAGAGAACACGTGTAAGGTAAAATAAAGAAATCAGGGGCTGAGTTTGTGCTAATTTTAATGTGTGTGCATGTATTTGTGTGTGTTTGTGAGTCCACATGTTCGTCTGACTGTGTGTGTGTGAATGCAAGGCTCAAGTCAAGGGCTGTAATGCAAATTGTCCTGTCACTTCCTTTATTGCAAGATGGGTAGATGTGTGTGTGTGTGAGGTGAGAGAAGAGAGGAGGGGGAATCAGGCTGAATCTCCTTACGCGCACACACACACACACACACACACACGCACACGCACACTCACAGACACACACACTTCCATGCTCGCACCTCGAGGCTAAGCTGAGCCTCAACCTGAACTTGGGAGTTCATTTTGTTTCTCTACGTCTGGAGCTAAAGAAATAGCCTTGGGATATTTCTAACATTTTTTTTTTGTTTTTCTCCTCTTCCCGTCCTGCCTGTTCAATTTATGTTTCAGTAAAACCTCTGGAATTACAGGCAGAAAGGTGATTTACCAACGAGGAAAAGCTTCATTTTCCGGTGCTCCTGATTGTTCTGAGAGTCAATATTGCTAGTGAGATTCAGATTTTTTTTGTGGTGTGTGTGGATGGGGTAACAATAAATCAGACAAGGCAAAAGATGAAAATAAGGAAAATAAGAGCCTAAAAAAGGTCAGTGGAAGCTCGAATATCTGCGGCACTGCAGGCTGAACAGAAAGCACAAATCTAGTGGATTTCCCAAAACGGTTTAACAATCCCCCCTCTTACTAATAACAATAATAAGAAACTCTACATTTGAGTCTTTGCCCTCACAAAAATAAGGCTTAAAGAGAGCTGCAAACTTAAATCATCCCACAAAACCTCAATTACAGGTGGTAAAAAAACCGTTATCATCGTCTTTGTGGCTTCCAGTGCTTTCGCTACGTGTAAGAGCACGGCCTCTGAGTATTAGCAGAGGCGGTTTTAGAGAAAAAGTTCATTAAATACCTCGGGGATTAAGCTGCCAGAGTTGGCCTGGCGTCTCGGCTGGCAACAGTTAAACCTTTTGCACCTGCTTCACCCTGCACTGACATCCTCTCTGTGTTTTTTTTTTCAAAGAGCAGGCTTTAAGTAGAAGCCGCTACAATCTTCACCTGAATGGTAATGAAATCAGCCAATTTAGCCTGAAACAGAAAGTTGGGGGGAGGAGGGGGGTCAAGGATTGGGGGTGGGATGGCATTGAAGCATGCACTCAAAAGTGGACTGAAAAGAGAGAGAGGGAGCTGCACCCGAGCACACTGGCGTGAGGGGAGGAAGTTCCGGAGAGGTGGGCAAATCTGTAAGGCGCTGGAGCTGAGCGGGAGAGCTAGTCACCTCATCAGGCGTAGATTTTTACAGCCCCCGTTGGCCTAATCCTGACAAGCCGTCTGCCATTAGGGAGGCTGCACCTTCCTCCCCCTCCTCTTAAACTTCTCCCGCTGCTGAAGATGTCATGCAGAAGCCTAGCTCATATTAGCACATTTATCTGATTAATAGTGATGATTTAAAAAAGCTAGGAGGCCGAGGAAGGGGCCAAGGAGGACGCCACGTAGGGAGGATGATTTGGACTTTTTCTCCAAAAGCACTCATACAGTTTCTGTTTGTTTTATAAGTGGGATCTAAATCAATATTCCAACTCCAGGAGCCTTCAAAGTCAGCCAAAAGTAGCCAAGTGAAAATACTTGTTTGGTAAAATCGAAGCACAGGAGCACCGGATTTGATTCTGCAAGCACGGGCCAACACAAACACACAAACAATGCAGCGCAACAATCCATATTTGGGTTTAATTAATTGCTTAATGCCAATAATATTGCTGTAATGTGATGCTAATTACAGGGTAATTATGTAAATGATAGTTAACTATGATGATCAACGCTCAAATTAGCATTCAAATCATTCCGGCGAAGGGCCCACCTCTCGTAATTGCATTAAAAGATGTACACAACTTTGTAATGCAGGCAGGAGATGAAGCTTTTTTGTGTGCGGAGGAAGTGCGATTGCCCTCCTCCCCCCTTTACACAAACCCTACACACACACACACACACACACACCCTTTCCTCCACCTCTGTACTTTTTTACAGGCAGAATCCACAGAAACATCTGTTAAGTAGGAGCAAATGTCAGCTAATTATTTCACCAAAGCATGTTTTTAATTGATCAACAGGGGAACAGCTGTAGAGCGGGTTCTCGCGTCACGGCGCTCAGCGAATGAAGACAGAAACAGAGGGGGTTGAAGATGGAGGAGGAGGAGGAGGATGGATGTTGGGGGGTTTATCTGAGACAAGAGAGCACCGAACCCATCACCCCAATCCTCCAAACCGTCAAGAAAAGGTTTGATCCGCCGCTGTAATTACTAATTTCAGCTGAACCGGATAGCCAACCTGCGAACGATGCCCTGACAGAGTCGAGGGAAGAGCACCCGTGTTAAGTCTTCATCAAACAGAAATTAACAGGTTCATATTAAATACACAGACCTTCTTTTCTCCCTGGCAGTGTGTTTTATTACACTGTGAACAAAGGTCTGCTGCTAGTCACTTCAAACAGAATATTTCTGTTGAGACAGAGGATTGTTTCCCCTCGTTCATTTTTCAAAACCAATTAGATCAAAGACATATTGACGATTGTAATTTCTTGTAATTTTAAACCTTTTAGAGTTTTTGTTAAAACATTAGGGATCTACATCAGTTAAAACATCATTTTAATTCCTCCAGTAGATCATGTCAACCTGCAGCTACAGAACAGGCTTTAATGATGAATGGACTTGAGCTTGTGTAGAGCAGTTTGTGGTTCAATAAGACGCCCTTACCTTGATAAAAAAAAAAGGAGTATATCTCTGCAGGGATTCTTTCTGTAATGTGTCAGAAAAACAATCTGACAATCTAATTGAAAAATAAAGACTATAAGTGGATGTACTTTGATTGGGCACAGTCTCCCCAAAGGACTACAGTGCAGCCATTACAGTCTGTTTCATGGCTGCATGAGGAAGTTATATTCAGGAGCAAATCAAAAAATTCAGAGGCTGCATTCCCTGTGAAGCTCAACAGGTGAAGCAGGAGCTCCATTCTCACTACGCCAAAAACAAAGCTATAAATAAACAACCTCACAGCTCCAGGAGGCACTTAGGATAGAGGTGTTGACTGTGTGACATAGGTTTTTAACTCCCTGACTGTGGGTACACACACATACCCAGACTCCAGCGGCCACTTCCAGGTGAGTCTGTCTCATCTGTGAAAAAGTCCTGACAGGTTGGGAGCGAGTGATTGGTTGTGAGCTGAGCTGTTCTTTAGAGGGGCAAACACACTGTTTGTTTTCGGCTGCTCCTCTTTCTGTCACATCCAGGTAGGGGATCAGGGAGAGGTGACGGCCCAGAGAGACACTCAAATCTGGGTTAACCGCCGTACATGCTGTCCCTCTAGGGTGGATGTGAACTGCAGCACTCGCTAAAACAAGTCTGTCGCATGCTTACCTACACTTTATCCCTGTGTAACTGTGGGACTTCTCAACACAAATACTGCAGGAACATGTGGGAAATTCATGGGAAAAATGAATCTGAGTTAATGTTGCAACCTCCATGATTTGCAGACAGTTTCTTTAATTGTTGCAGACTGAAATGCCTGACTTTGCCGAAGTTTGTTAAAAGGTTGAGACGCGTGTTGCAATGTTTCAGTGCTTTTGTTAGGTGAAACACATACTGTAACACATCAACTGTGAGCGACAAGGAAAAAATGCTCCAATAAAGCCGACTGTTTGCTGCGTCACAGTGTTGAAGAGAAGCTACAGAGCTGCCTAAATATGTCCGGCCGGTTCTGTTGGCGCTTTCACATTTAAAGTATGTACTGACAGCCTTAGCACAATGATGTCAACACCCGTGCACCTTGATGGAATACTAATAAACTAAATGAAATGTGAATCAACAGCTGTTTTCAGTGCATGTACTTTTTACTTGATAAGTATATCAAAAAAAAAAAAAAAATCAGAATAAATGTTTAAATTTGAATCAAACAGAAAAAATGTTTTCATCAGACATCGCTGAAATAAAAATGTAACATGAAAACTTCACAACCTTTTCTCCTCCCCTGAGCTCTTCCCAACAATGACGTTCAATGTTTCGCCAACTTCTCGGCGCTCCTTCCTCGCAGGTGAAGAAGAAGAAGAATGATCAAGGAGGCGAGAGGAAGAGAGAAATCTTCCAACTGGCAGCAGTATGGACTGGGGGAAGCTCAAGCATGACTAAAAAGTACATTCAGTGCTAGTCAGTGAATTTTGCTCCCTATTTGTCACTGCCACCTTGGAGAGCAGTAAGCATTAATAATACATGGGAGCTGGGGGAATCTATTAGAGGCTACCCTTGCGGAGAGGAATCAGACGGAGGCTGGGCGCTGGAGCTGTTAGAAGGGGAGAGTGTGAGGGTGCTCCCACCATGCCCCTCTTATTTATTGAAGAGATTTTTTTTTTTTTTTTTTTTTGGAGAGGGACGGGGGTGTTGGAGGTGTCAGGTGTGGCTCGTGTGATGCATCATTGGAGAGAGAAAAGAAGAGGAGGAGGAAGAGAAAGTGCCGTGGTGAGAGGAACCTCAGGACACGGCTGTAATTGAGTTCATTGATCAAATCGAGAAGGAGGAGGGATGTTGGAGGAAAAAATAAGAAATACTGGACACGCTGTTACCTAACAGAGCGTTCAAGCAGCTCAGCAAAGAAGTCTGCTCAGGTTGTTTAACCTGGGAAATGTAGGCAGGTTTTAACCTTGACGCCCGATATGTAACCAATCACAGCTGCCTGTTAGCTCCCACTTTACTACAATACTTTATCAATGAGCTTTTACAACTTCAGACATCCTTTAAAGTTCATTAATACGGTATGATTGTGCTGAAATTAAATGGAATTTAAGCAAGAAATCTGACACAGCTTCAGCACGCAGCTCATAAAAAAAATACTCATTTAAAGATCTAACAGGGGCTTTGATAAAAGGGATGTCTGAATTCTGATTGAATATTTGAAGTCAATCAACAAAACCAAAGAGAGAATCAGCGTCAAAGGGACAAAAAAATAAACATTAGCTTGTCATTATCCTGCAGCCGCACGTTTTGAAAACACCGGAGTCACTGTCAGAGTCGGAGATGACCGAGGAACATCAGAAACAAGTTCAGCAGAGCTGGACATTTCTCCACAAAGGCTAAATGTCCTATTTTTACACATATTCAAGAAAGACTGAGACGTTATGAACTAAGCTGTCAGTAAGGATTACTTAGGATGTATTACTCTCATATGGCTGGTTACATGCTGACATACCCTCAGAAAACCTCGACTGAGCAGCTTCCTCCTTTAAAGACGGTAACATGAACAGTTGATTGGCTTTTTCATATTAAATATATATATATATATATATATATATATATATCTTCAATTCTCTCTGGTGTAAATTTACTATTTTTTAGTCTTAAGTTTTGTTTAAAAAAAACAATTAAAGGCCTGTCTCATATTGACGAGTCGACTCTATGCTGAAAGATGAGAGATAAACTGAGTCATACAGAATTACATAAAACTATAGAATTCCTGACAGAAGAGGAACATTTGTGTTCATGATTTTCAGTCATTAAAGGCTCACACATTAAATCAGGTAATACAGACATGTGTGCAGCTTCAAAACATTACTACACAAAATACTTATTGTTATAAATTGTCTGCATGTTTTTTTTTATTTTTATTAAATTGATTGTATTTAAATTCCAACATGAGATCCTATTTCCTCTCCATGCTGCCACACACTCTCACCCCCCTCCTCGGTTTTGGCCAGGTCTGAGCACTTTGTGGAGGTGGGATGGTGCAAAAAGAGAAAAAAAAAAAAAATGAAGGAGAAGAGGAGAAAGAAAAAAAAGTGGACCATTTGTTGCTTCAGATGTGCTGCTAATCCTTTGATCGAACCTCTTATGCTCTTCAAACTTGCGACCGGGGCCAAGCTACTAATGAAATTCTGAGGCCGGCAGATAGGCCTCGAGCCGGAGCGTGACAGAGTCCATCTGGTGTGCTAAAGTCCCCCTCTGCTCTATAGAAGTCTATGCGTGCACTTTGAAGTGTTGAAACTGCTGCACTGGGGCCAGAGCCTCTCTGCTCCTACCTGAAATGAGATTCCACTTTAACTAGGATTATTTTAATATTAATAAGTCATTAACGATAACATTCTGCGACATTATAATCAAATAAAATCCATTAAGATAAAACTGCCAGCCTTTCCAACTGCCTCAACACTCGGTTTTTTTATCACGAGCCACCTGTTCAGAGTTGGAGGGAAACCTGCTGGACTGTTTTACAGCTCCAAACAGGAGGGGGGCGCTGTTCTGACAGAGCAAACGGGGAGACAGATTTTGGAGCTTGTAGTGAGAGCAGAAGGTGGAAGGAGGGAAAGACTTCCAAGATAGTCGCCCTATTCAGAAAAAAAAAAGGAAGGGAATCAAAAGATTTATGGTAAATCTGTTCAAGAGAAACTTCAGCTTAACAGTTTATCTTTCTGACAAACAAAATGTTTTCTCTTTAAGACAGACATGAAAGCAGAGCAGACCACATGCTCTGAAGGAAGACAACAGAATCAAGAAGACAGATGCTACAGGGTACCTTAACACAGATGTAACATTGTGTTAATAAAGAGTACAGACCTTTAAACAAACACTAAAGGGAACCCAAATTCTGACCGAACCATGTAATAAGATGGAAGAAAACTTACATTAAAACAGATACTACTGAGAACCTGAATACAGACCTGACTACATGTATGCAAAAAAAGAGAAAAGGCTTTAAAGGGGACATATTAGGAAAAATCCACTTTGACAGTGTAATCATATATTTAGGTATCCTGATCCTGATTTAGTGTCTACTGACCCACAAAATGTGAAGTAAATCCATCCAGTCCTTTGTTTGTGGTCTGCATAAGTCTTACAACACTGAGAAAAATGCTCCGTTTCAAATGTGCTCTCCTTGTGATGTCACAGTTGGATTCTGGTATCTCCACCCATGGACTCCATCCCCAGCTTAGAACAAAACTTCTACGCAGGACTGCCATTTTTATTCTCGCTACAGAGGAGTGATGTCTACAGGGAAAACTCGGAGGTGGGGGGGGGGGGGGGGGGGCTCAATGCATTTAAAGAGACACAGTAAAACAGAAACCTAACACCTTTTTAGGCCTGTTGAAGAAAAAAACTAAGAAAGGAAACAAAGATGAAATCTGTTGCTGTTGTAGGAGAGGTTGACGATGAAGAGGGAGTCTTACTATGAGGAAGCATCTGATGCCAGATTTTGCAGTACTTTCTGTTTCTGAGACAGACAAAAAGAGATGCTGACGGTCGATATCTGGTCCTACCTGGGATATTTTGGCAGCTTTTTCAGCAAACCTGGAGAACCTGGATGCAGCCGTGTCATCGGCTCAAAAAGAAATAGACTCTCAGATCTCATGCCAGAATGAAGAATAACTTCTAGAGACCGCAGCTCCTTCCACCGCGACCTTTCTGGCATCTTTTTTTCCTATTTGGTTGCCCTTCTTACAGTCTGACCCATGAACTGGTTGGGTGTAACACCTCGACCCATCCAGACCTGGACAAAACCAATACTTTTTCTCACGTTTCCACACTCCACAGACCTGAGGAGGAACTCTGATCTGACTGCTAGCTCATGTTTGAAAATATGCCTGCTTGCACTGACCCAATCCATACTACACACACACACACATCACTCGTCAACGCCTGAGAGGATGAAACATGCACACACACACAAAAGGCTTACATGCAAGGATGCGTTTCGACGCGTTTGCAGGGAACACACACTCTGACACACAACAGCACACACACACTTAGGCATCTAGTTTCTTATGCCTGTAGGAAAAAGAAACAGCAAACCACCTGCTGTGAACTACACACTCATTCTGTTTGTATTCTCTTCACTTTGCTCAACTTGCTCTATTGATGTGCTGTTTGTCTACTTTCTCACTTTTCAAACTTACTTCAAACGCATCACTCGCTCTGCTCTCGCTCTCTGCGCGGTTTCCATGAAACAAAGCGGTGCTCGACATGAGGATCGACACAGGGGGGGCAGGGATACAGGACGGCTTTGGGCAGTCTGGGGGTCACAGCAGGACTCTTAGTATTATTAAACTTCACAATACTTAAAGGGGTTTCTGTTTGATTATTGATGACATTTTTAAGCAGTTCTGTTGTAAAGACGCTGCATGAAAATATGGTCGAAAAGTTTAAGCGGATCATTCTAAGATTAAAATCTAACATTTCCTTCTTTAAAATCACTTTGGGTCATTTGGTCCATTTTTTACAGCGTGCCATCTTATTTTCGATAGCTGCCCATGACGTTTAAGTAACCTTGAGCCAGTCGTCTCCAGCAGACATGAACAGAAGTCTGATCTCCTCTTTCTACCTGCCTGACCTCTTGAACCAGGAAACTTTAAAGTCTTTGTAAAGCCACAGCTGGGTAAAAGCAAAGTGAAAAGCACTACAGCACTAAACGTCTTCTTTTGGTTTGTCTGTTTGATATGGAGCTCGCTGTGCTTCATATTTTTTGGTTCTTCGGGTTCAAATCAGTCGAGGAAGTTTCTACATGTTTTTGTTCTGACACAAAAAGTTCTGTTTGTTGACGTCCATTTTTCATCTGTGATACAAAGCCGACTTCAATGTACACGAAAGCTTCCGACTTCAATGCAGGGACACATTAATCTGACTTCTCACTGGTCGAAATGAGACCACAGAGTCCCAGCTTGGCGGGTTCAGACATCATCTCAGTGTCCTGTGTGTGTGTGTGTGTGTGTGTACTAAAGTACAGCAGCACAGTTTAAGATGAGTGATGTGTCACAAGCTGTCATGACGTAAAGACGGAGGCCTGTTGTTATTGGCAGATTACTTCACAGTTTCTACTTCTATTTAAACTCTGGCTGGTTGCTGTATTTCAAGTATTCATCAAAAATGAAAGAAATAATACATGAGAGGGATGCCCCCACCCTAACCTCCCCTCTCCACCCCTCCTTCCTCTCCCCCCTCTCTCTCTCTCTCTCTCTCTCTCTCTCTGTGATGCTTAAGGAGGCGGTGGCGTCCTGAGCCAAGACGCAGTTCACCTGGGGCTGAGATTTAATGGGGGGGGGGGGGGGAGAGAGACTGTCTGCAGTGGGACGGTAGTGGTGGTGGTGGGGGCTGGTCTTGGGGTGAGTTTGTGTTTGTGTTTATGTCTGTTCAGCAAAAACAGGGATTGATGTAGCTCAAAGCACCTGAAGAGCCTTACTTGATGTCCACTCTTTGACTGGATGACAGCTTTTACGGATAGTCATGTCACTTTCTGATGCCTCTACTAAAAAGGTTGGTTACTAAAAATAAACTGGAGCATGCTTAATAAAAAAGTCTGTCTTCAAAGGGTGAAGCGTTTGTATTGCTTTTGCACCTTTGAAGACGTTGAACACAAACATAAAAAATCTGATCATGAAGCCACATGCCGATGCTAAAGTGTTGAACTTGAGAATGTTTTTACAGTGAGTAAGAAGCCTCTACATGCACAGGAGTGTGTCAACATGGGCGAGCAGTGCGGATGTGTGAGCGTGTGTGTGAGGGGAAACACAGGCACACTGACGTTTAGTGTCCCTGACAAAGAAAAGCCGATATCAATCTCTCAAGATAAATATTATTCCTGAGAAACATTTCATTACAGTGAATCACATTCACGAGTACAAACCTTGCAGATCTGATCTCGCACAAAATCCCCTTTTGTATTGTTTCAGTCAAACTAAACAACTTGTTTGGATTGTTTTTAATATACAAATGTTTCTATTCTTGTATTTATTAGCTTTAGGGACAGGAAAATCTGATTTGGGGGATAAACTTGCCATTTTGAACACTGAATAGTGGATTTACCTTCCAGAAGTAAAGCTTGTTTTAGTCTCATGTGACCTGATGTGAACTGGCTACTGAAGAAGTCGTGCTATTGGAACCTGCTGACAGTGAGTTCTGTGGATTATGCACCCTGACGGCGACTTTGTGTCTGCAAAGATATGTTTGTGTTGCTTTGTTTTAAGAGAATAATGTCACCTTTTCAGAGTCTAAGAGGCAAACATCACAGAATCTGCACAAATCAAAGCAAAGCGGCTGCATGTGCATGGGTAAATATGGCTGAGAATGAAGAGAGAAAGTAAGGTTTTGATTTGCAATGGGGTGAACAAACCCTTAAGGCCACAGAGAATCTTAAAGAGAGAGAGAGGAAAAGCTTAAAATATAATCCACCTATGTTCATATTTATGGTTGTTTAAGCGGTGATTACCGGCTGGATGATTCACCGCCGCACCACAGATTCGTATCTGCAGAGAAAAAAGGTGGGAGAAAGCTTTCTGTCTGACGAACAAAAAGGCGGATAAACGGAGCTGGAAGTGTTTTTTTTTTTTTAAAAAGGTAATTGTGTAGAAAGTGTGCCTTTTTATCCCCTTAATCCGGTTAGATCTGGATGAAGATAGCAAGCGACGCTTTAATCTGCTCCAAGGTGTGGAAGAAAAGGATAATGGAGATGCAAAGAGATATGAGCCGAGGACGGTTAAGGAACTGTCTCGTGAGGGTTTCCTGGATTGTGCTTAAAAAACAGGAGAAATAAGAGAAATAAAAGAGACGTTATGAGACATCATTTGTGCAGAAGATCAATAAAATGAAGAGAAATGTGCTCACAACAGCTCAAAAACATGACGAGGAAAATCAAAAGTCCTCTTTCTGTTGCTGTCATGCTCCTATTCTAGTCAAAACTCCACAAAGGAGGGAGCTGGTCTATAAAACTTGATTCCTCTGAGTTCATGAGGAATAATTGCCTTTTATGATGTCAGGGCTGCAGACGTTTCTGACACGGTTACTACAGCTCGTCAGCCGGCAGGACGAGTCCTCGCGCCGCTGTTTACTGCTTTGACACGTCACATTATTCTCTCAGAGCAACACTGTCACCACTAACGACAGGTCGCCAGAGCTCGGACCAAATCTGGGAGACGCCCCGATGTTTTCCATCTCACACACAGAAGATGCATCACTTAATCTGAGGCATCGCTGAGGCACTGTGGGATGAAAGTAGACACAAAAACAAGCTCACAGACACACTATGGATGTGCTTATTTACGTTCAGTCATGATATTTAAAAAATGATTTATTACACGGCTGTGCTAAATACTGGATTCTGATTGGCTAATGACACATTACGCAACGGTGTGCTATCTCTCTATAGACTACCACAGAAGAACACATGGTTACTAAGAACAGCCGATGGTTGCTAGGGACACAGATCTTCTCACAGACTCCGGAGGACTAACTTTAAGCATATCAATCCGCTGAGAGAAGTCCGGCTGTTTTGACCTGTGTCTGCTCTCGGCATGTAAGGAGAATAAAGAGGAGAACAGCGGTGACAAGCGGACTGAAAACTCAAAAAACTGCACATGAAGAACACGCGGCTCATCAAGATATGGTGGTGATTAAAGATGCTGACTGGTATGGATGGATGCTGAATTGCAGCAGGATGCATCCACAGCATGGCCTTTAACACAAATCTTCTCTTGTTAGTCATCAATCACTGAAACTATGAAGAGAGCACGGGACATTTAGGAAATACCACTTCACATTTGAATCTTTGTTTCGTCTCAAATGGTGCCATAGTTAGAGCGTTGGATGTTTGTTTTATGTCTTCAGTGTGGGACATGATCTGCATTTCTGGGATAGCAACACGAAGAGGGACGAAATAAAACAAAGGAGAAGGACATGGGGAATCACATACAACATACACTCCTCATACATGTAGATCAGGGAACCAGGGGTACCAGGCAGTAGTAGCATTAGCATCGCTCTTAGTAGCACAGCAAACGTGATTGCTAGCAATGGAAGTAGACTCTTTAGCCACAGCGTCAGTAATCGTTTTCATTCACATCATAAATGTGCAACAACACATAACTCGTGCAGTAGAAACTCTACATGTAGCTTCTAAAAATAGTCTTCTTATCTCTCCTTCTCTGACACGTTAGACGACTTCCATTAGAGCAGCAGCTGCAGAGTAAACACATCAGCACCTATTACACTCCTGTATATTATTGTACACTGTTTCTGTACATGCACGTCCGTCACAGACACACAGATTTACACTCAGACGAGACTCTCGGGTTGGGAGTGTAAACACGGCGGCGCGGGGAGGAAGGTGTAACGGAGAGGATGTTGTGGATGTAAGATGCAGGTTGCAGATAAAAGGCGTAATCACAACAAATGAGGCCTTATTATTACAGATGTGGAGGATAACATGGTAAACGTGGGAGAGGGCCTGAGGGGGAGACGGGCTCCACGGACGTTTATTTTCCTCAGCAACAGGAAAAAGAAAAAAGAAAATACCGACTCCTAAGTGAGATTGCACCCACGCTATTCCCAGGTTAGCCCAGATGGAGCGCAGTTAAGGTACCCTTTGAAGTCGGAGCGGCGCTGTTTGTCTGCCACCCATGTTCCTTTTCCTCAAACTGGAAGACAAAACACTAACATGGCAAAGCGTACGCTTTGAAGCTGCCAGAGGAGGTGTCCGACAAATCCAGCTGTTTCAGGAGATCCTAAAAGTGTCTTTCTCTAATGTGTACCTGAAGTCCCCGCTAGAATTGATTTACTAAAAAAATCTCACTATGATGAGAATATTCCTTCTCTATTCAAACAACTACTCTGTGTATAAAAATCAGAAAGAAATCGACTACTAGAAGCTGTTTTTCTTGTAAAAACACAAATGAATGACACGGGAGGCTGTGAGAATGAAATGCCCTTCTGGGATTAATAAAATCGTACATTTATATTTCATTTGATGCTAAAATTGAGCCGTTTGGAGAATTTTTAACAGAGTTTGACACAAAATGTTTTCAGAAACACCCAAATCAAACACCACATTACTCTGACTTAAGTGATGTCAGTCCACCTCAACATTTTAGGTTTTATTTTTAGAGAAGTGAGAAGTTTTTTTAGAGTCTAAAAAGATCATCATGATGCCTTTGTGAAAAAATGAAAGATTTTTCAACTCGACTGCCTGCTGCTGCAAACGCTCCCTACTATTGAAAACTATTGACAAACAAGAATTGTAAGTTATTAAGTTTAGTTACACTAACTTTCATTCAAGACAGCTTAAAGAACCTACAACACAAAGCCTGGATCTAATTTAACTTGAATTTCATCGCCCCAGCATGACCTGGGGTCGCTCGGGGGTTGAGTGGGTTAAATAAAGTTTTGAACGTAGAAAAAAAAGAAGGAAATTTTTTTTTCTCTTGACTGTCCATCTTTGTTTCTCCATTCTCTTCTAAATGCACAGCATGCTGTAAATCCAAGTAGAATGTAAATGATGTGAGTAGTTTATGCATGCACTCGTCATGATGCTGTGCGCTTCCTGTGTTCTTTAGAGGGGGTCAACAGTGGAGGTGGGGGTCATGCGAGAGGACAGTGATAGTCTAGGTTTTAGACGGCTCCGGTTTGAGCTGAGCAGAGGCTTTGTAGCGTGGGATATGAAGCCTGACTCTAAAGCCGAAGGAAAATAAACCCAAACAGGGAGGAAATGTTGGCTTATCTGAGCTCAGGAACACAGCAAAGGGAACATGTGCAATCCTCTCCCACCCTCCCACACTCCTCTCCAGCTCCCAGAGGCATTTTCTGCAGCACCGTGTTATTATGCATTCTTTTTAAGCCATAAAAATATCTAATACGCCTCTCCGGTGTTTAAGTGAAGCTTACCTTATTGCATTATTGTGTCACATGTTCGCTGCCCTACAAAAGTCAAAGTGTGTGAGCTGTGTGGGCAGACAAACGCCGCTCCAACAGGAAGAAGAGGGGGGTCCAGGAAAGGATTATTTCTCATTTAGTCGTATTTATGAGCATAATTTGTTTCTGCGCAGGAGTCTATATTGTACCGCTGATCTTTGAACTCACTCCTGGTCGACTTTCTCTCTGCTTGCAGGAGAACAAACTTCAGGCTGTTTTCATACGAGGAGGCTCGATTACCAACCAGGCAAAACGGACAATCGCCCCAAAGGCTCCTGAGAGTCCGGGGGCCCTCGAAGCTCTGATGTTACTGTGTGTCAGCTGGTTTGAGAGAATTTAATGAAGAGCTTGTTTGTGAATATGCATCAGTAAAGAGCGATATGACAGCTTTCATGCATGTCTGTTTTAATTATGTAACCTTGGAGCTGTGCTTTGATTGTTTTTTTTCATATCTGTGTTGTTTTTGTAACTTATTTCTCAGTTTAATGTACAATCACAAGTTTCATACAGACGACTTTTTGTGAGCTCATAAATACAAATAACCAATCAGGTAGGTAATATTTCAGAATTAAAAAAAGACGAGGGGCTAAGGAAGGTTAAGGTAGAACATGTTGTTATGGATATAAACGATTATATTATGAAGGTTTAAAGGTTTGAGCAAGTCAGTGTTTACTTAACTGTCTTTATGTTTCTCAGATGTGTTCTGGTTTGGGAAAGTGAAGAAACTCGTGTTATTGGTTTTAAACTAGGCGTGTCATTAGATTTGTCTGTGGTGACCTTTCAGCCCTTTTTGTAAAAATGTATGACGTCACTCCTCATCGCTGCAAAGTCCAGCAAACTTCTTCTTTAAGGGGGAGGTTTTGCTCTTTTCTTAAGGGCATGTGAAGAATCTTTTTGGGAATGACTTTTTCACCTTTAACCCCTGTAACTGTTGTCCTTGTATGGAAAATATGATGACTTATGGGAAGCTCCCAGGTGTGAATACGGAGCAGTGTTTTTTTTTCCTACTCAGCAGATCCTTTAATTAAGATTTAGCCTCACTCCAGGTCTCCACCAATCCCCCTCCAAATCTTCAGGAGAAGCCCCCAGCCACAGCTGGCAGGCTTTTTTTTCACAGCTGTGGAGCGTGCTGCATCCATCTTTCCCAAGAAGTCGAGCCCTCCGAGGCTCTGTCTCTGTCAGCCAGAGTAAACAGGCTTTTGATAAATGGAAGTCAAGGTGTGCAGTCACCTGGAGCCTCCGCTCAAAGTCTTCGCAGGAGTGTGTGTTTCTGTGTGTTTTTCCAGCTGTGAGGTGCCTTCGCTGGACTCCTTTCCCCCTCACTCTGTCAGACATCAGCCTGAAAATACACCTGTAGAAACTCGGCTCACTGAGTCCTGGATTTCATGGGGTAGAAACTGGAGACATTTTCAAAGATTAGAGCCAGAAATCTGCAAAGACTAACACGCCGTAATAACTTCTGAAATTATTTGCTAGGTGGGCCAGTCATCTCAAATCAGCCTCCAGTTTGGTTTGCGTGTAGATCTGCATGTGGAATATAAAAGTGCTGGAAATCCTCAATGTTTTTCTTTAACAGGAGTTGGGATGAAAAAATAAAAAATCCTCAGAACATGTTTAAAAAGAGAGTGTACTCTTTGGTTTGTAAAAAGAAACCTCACATTATATTATAACCATGTCTTTCTACAGCACTTACAGCTCAAAAAGCTAGCAGATATATTTACTGACGCAAAATGTTTAAAGTAGAAATCTGAAATTAAGGGGATGGCCGAATGTTTTAAGGATGCATAAAAAAAACCCTTCCTGTCTTCATCATTTGACGTCGATACATTTAATTTGAAATTGTTTTCATCTGGTCTCTAATGATGCCTGAACTCTTGGTAAATTTCTTCTTGGAAATTGTTAAAACTGAGATATTTGGATGACGTCCTGAAACAGGTGCTGAAAGCTGCACCAACCTGCAGTAACGCACCTGCTTCCACAGTGTCAGCCATCTAATTAGACCAAAAACACCTATTTATATTCACAAATCTGCCATGGTCAGCTGCTCAGACTCAGGACTGTGGTAACTGTATGATTGCAATACTCCGAGCGAGAGCGGCACTGTGATTAAAAAAGAACACTCGACCGTCGAGGAGCACAATGGGGGCCTGACCTTCCTGAGTCTACAAGTGTGCCGCCTCCCCAAGGGAGCTCCTCGCCGCGACCACGGATCTCATTCTAAGACATCGTGATTAAGTGCGGGCAGACGCCTCAACAGCCACTGCTCGTCCTCAAGACTTCAATGACCTGCGAGATACTGAGGAGGATCTGATTATAATAACACACTATTTGGCTCGCCTTTCCCATTTGCATACATGTCATTTCTCATTTTTTTAGGGTCATGTTCTTCTTTTGAGGGAGTCGATACTTTAACTTCAAAGACATGGAAGAGGTTGAGGTCAGCCTTGCAAAGAGGACGATACCATTTTGCAGCAACTTTGGTCATATCTTTTACTGATGAGAAAACTGTACTCCAATCATGCAACACATTGACTATAAGGTAGCTTATCTAAGTATTGTTTTATGACAGTTCATGGGTTATGGGATCACTTTTTGCCAATGTGTTGGACCAACAGAACATTTTTTTGCACATCAACAGAGACCAGAATGTTTCTAAAACTATGTATACTCCCTCCAGCAAACTCAGAATGTCTAATCCTCCATATAGATGGTAAACTGAACTGGGAATTATCCTGTGATAGTAATATTTCTCAGAAACTGACACTTCTGTTTACACTTTCCCCTGTTTTCTGTATTTTCTCCTAAAGTACTCTGGATTACCCTGCGGTTTATTAACAACCTGTCCCATCATCTGGCTGTGTCTGTTTCCTGCACAGTCTGACGTCTGTTCGGTTATGTTGCAGCATTGCCAGATCTCTGCAATTAACTTGGTGAGTACAATATTAATATTAATGGCATGGTGTCCAAAACTGGGTCCCAGGTTTTTCTGAAAGTGGAATTCCTCTTTAGTGCTGCAGTACTTCAGGAATAAAGGGGCATTTCCTGTGAGAAGGATCAGTCCTACCTTGTGCATCTTTGCCTTGAATAACTTTTACCCCCCCCTCCCATCTGTAGTCAAAGTGAGGTCTGCTGTGAGTTATGTCAGATGGAGCGATTACCAGAGAGGGGGCCAGGAGGATAATGAGGAACAGATGTAGGTCGCTTGCTCTTTTCCTCACACATCCAGTTTATCTCTTTTTCATTCCATTGTACTTTTTCTTTTTTTTACTTTCTTCCTCTTGCTCCCTTCTTTCTACCTTCATTTGTTATCTTCTCTCTTCTCGTTTTGTCTTTACCTCGACTCTTTCTGCCTCCATTCCTCACTTTCTCTCTCCCTCTCCCTCTGGCCACCCACAGCTGTCCGGTACAAGGTGCTGGCGAACGCTCCCTGGAGCGGAGGTGCACTTGTTCTTTCCCGCTGCTAAATAGCGTGCATCAATCACGCAGGTGTCTCTCCACCGTCGGCGGGAGGCCTCTTAACGCATTGCACATGCAGCCAGGGACGATCTATCAGCACACAGGCAATGTTAATGTGGGACAGGAGCCAGGTTTTATGTATCTGCAGTCCACTCCGTCACTGTAATATCAGCATGAAGATTCACGTTTAAACGCTCACGCTGTGTTAACACCAAGCCCTGCGTGCTTCGGTTCTGTTTGTTTGGCCAGGTGAGAACAAAAATGTGGATTTTCTCTTGTTCCAAGCAAACTGCAGAGGGGCTTGTTAGGAGTGATAACAGTCTGAAACAACAGGAAACAACCCCGAAATACAAAAGATTATGGGTGTGAGGACACACACACACTGGATTGTTTCTGCATGTGTTCTAAGTACTGAATGTAAATCAAACTGACCAGAAATGATGAAAACATGAAGCTGTTTTCCTCTCCAGCAGGGCAGGAGGTTCACCTTTCCAAACAGTCACCAGTCATTTCCAGAGTACCCCCCCCCCCCCACACTGTTTCCCAAGCCAACTAGATGTAAGCAGCTCGTCCAAATGATGGTTCGTTTTCTGCCAAAGCAGCTGGAAAGGCTGGCAAACCTCACAAACGCAGCCAAAATGTATAAGCATTTTGGGTGGATTCCCAACAAGAGTCGGGTCATCCAACATCATCGAATGTGACACCAACTTCAGTCAATCCAGAGGAAACAAAAGAAAGTAGAGGCGACTAATTCTCTTAAATGAAACACACTCATAAGAGGTGTTTCTGTTATACTTCTTTCACACGGCCCACACTGTATGTTACTGGCAGGCAAAATACGAGTCTGTATGATGATGAAAACATTTGTAACAGACCTCTGATCTATCGATAAGGTCAGTCACATCTTAACGTTACAGTTTTTATTTTTTCCCACAAATTTGGACAATCTAAAAGTAACACTTTTTTCTTTGATTCAATGACAGCCTGTATCTGCTGTAACCAAAACTGCTGTACGTCCTCTATAAGACAAATGTAATGGCTGCAAGTCCCCCAGCTGCCAATCATCAGCAGATATACCGATCGTTTAGCAGACAAGGAGCCAGAAAGAATGATATGTAGCCGATGCTAGCAGAAGTGGCAGTATCATGGTAAAGACAGACTTTACTGCAGCTGATTCAATGTGTAGAAGAGAAATGACCTCTAAGATGAAACCCCATGTCTTCTTAATCTCACACATGTTAAAATTATGGCATATTTGACCCTTCTCTATCCCTTCCATACTGTATTGTTCCCTCATGTTTTAAACTCTAGTTCTATTTTTGAACGCACATCTGTGCCATCAGAAGCACAAAGTGAGCTCAGTGCATCACAGAAGCCTCTCTATCCTTCACACTGGAAACCTATTGAGACACAACTGGAGGCAACTCCTAAACTCAACTTGGACCTTTCTAATTATGAACAACACATGAGCACTGGTGTCCGGTTTTATATGTTCTAATAATCACTGACAGTATGTGGTCATAGAAAGCATGACACAGCCCGGGGTCAGAGCTCTCGCACTGAATTTGATTCACTTTGGGCGCCCTCAAACAAATAATGAGCGTAACAAAAGAGTTTGAGCTCCTGGTTCCACATGGATCAGAGTTTCTAGTTTCAGATTTATTTTTTATTGTAGAGACAGGACAGTGGATAGAGTCGGATATCAGGGAGAGAGAGAGAGTGGGGAATGACAGTCACTAATAAGCACCCTGTAAAAATATTTTTCAATTCACTGTTGCACTATTGTCTCACTGGGTATGTGTGTTACTGTTGACTATTTTTAGTGCAGATATCTTTAGAGCTCAAGAAAGTAGATGAATGTTAACGTCACCTCTACTGGGCTTGATGTCCTTGTTTTTAATTTTAGTGTGTTGCTGTGGATCTTTGAATTTCCTGCACACATACTGGCCAATAAACATGACTCTTGCTTTCATTCTGATTCTTTTATGAAGTCGAGGGCTGTTCAAAATGTGAAAGCAGGTGTTGCACTACTTTTGGAGAAAAGATATCCCTTCCATATACGGCTTCACAATGAAATCAGTGAATCATAAGACCTGATAAATACACATTTAGCAGCACCTTATTTTGGATTCTCTACCTTCAGACATAATTAAACTGAATCTTTGTTGGCGGTGTCTACGTGTGGAAAAGTGAAGAACGCATCATAAATCTTGAAGGAGGTGTTTCCACTGCAGCTCTGAATAGATACAACCGTTTTAAAGGAAGGTGTGATGCCCCACTGTACGCAGCGAGCTTGCCCAACTTGAGGCCTGTGGTTGGCACACTTCCCATCGGTTGTGACATAAGAGGATACCTGGGGCCATGGAGGGACTGTGGGCTCCTTTTCTTATGCAAGTGTACACCACAAGCCACAAAGAAATAGGAGTCTATGTTTGAGTACATGCTGCACGTTCTGAAGGCTCTGCTTTGGCACTGTTCAGGGCGCAATACTAGAATTAGAAACAAAGATTTTCTGGACTCAAGTGAATGGAGAAGTTGGGGGAAAAACAGGCCACAGGTCACCACATACGATAAATATTCAGTTATATTTCATTTTCTGGAATTAGAGATTTGAATTGAATGTGTCTGTTTACAGTCTTTAAAAACTCAAGGGTGGCTGTGGCTCTGTGTGAGTAAGGTGAGAACATGCTAAAAACAAAGAGCCATACACATCAGGTATTTAAAATAAGTGCCTTCCTGTTTACATGATGCTCTTTGACCTAATATTTAAAATGTGCAGCCTACATCTGATCCAGTGCATCCATCACATCTCCATCTTCTATCTGGACACTCAGGAGCAGAACACCCAAATTATCTGCAGCTCTGTGTTCATTTTGGGGTAATTTCCACCGCCCGATTAAAAAAAAAAAAAAGGAGAAGAGGAAGGAGGGAAGGTAACGACTTCATTTGCTAATAGGAATAATTATAGCGTGGCCAGAGGCTAGCTCCATTAGCAGAAACACGAACAATTTGCCTCGTGTTTATCTTGTGCTAATTGTTGCGAGCAAACTGCAAATATTTTATTAACTTCAGGAACATACTTTACCCAGAGAGGAGTGACCTGAATGTGAAAGCGTCTCCTGAGTGTGAAACAGAGACATTCATTCTTTTTTTTAATGGTTCTCACTGGAGGAGCTCGTTGTGTTCTGTGTTTTCAGGAGGAGGAGGAGGACTGTGCAGGTTGTGATACAGTATCTGCACAGTCCTCCCTAATTCATTCAGACTTTTTATTTATTTTTCATGCATTCTTTGTGGAAATTAAAGGGATCAAACTGTTCATATTTTCAGTTTATACACCTTAAAGAGGTAATGTGCAAACCTTTAGACACCTACAGATATATGTCATATTTTGTCTTGTTTTCTATTGTTTCAAGAAAAACACATGGAGAGGCACATGTGATATTTTCTTATATCAAAATATATTAAATTCATCTAGTTTGAATCTCACTGATGTTTAGCTTTAGGGCGTTCTCTTTTTCACCTTTTTTTTCTGTTTTCTGTTCCGTATTACTTTTATTTCCAGATTTTATTGTGCAGAAAATGCACTGTCATCACAATAATCTAAAGCAAAATGTGCTTTAAATAAATTCAGTTTTGTACCTATCATTATAAACACGTTTAACCTGTACAGCCACTTTATTTTTTAATCAAAATATTTCACTTTGAGACATCAGTTCAGGTTGAAATTGAAGGGATGTTATACAGAAAATTGCATGATGAAACTTCAAGATAAGATTT
Organism: Labrus bergylta; assembly: GCF_963930695.1. Taxonomy (NCBI): domain Eukaryota; kingdom Metazoa; phylum Chordata; class Actinopteri; order Labriformes; family Labridae; genus Labrus; species Labrus bergylta. The sequence goes on along the minus strand of NC_089218.1, from coordinate 10,607,975 downwards.
CCTTCCCCCAAAAAAATGCACAGATTGAACAGGAGAGTTAGAGAGTGGTCAATCAAGCTGAGTTTGACCATCACGCTGTCCTGATGGAAGATCTAACAAAATCGGAATAAGGGAAATCACCTGTTTGGGGCGAACATGGTGCAGGGGCTTAAACTATAACTCCAAAATACGATAACTGTGCAGTAAATATGTGCACAGTTTGCATGTGCAAAGACGTGAATGTACATGAGTCTGCATGCATTTTGGGATTTCTGTGTCTGTCACCGGACGGCTTAGATCAGGCTTGTCACCATTCAACTTTACAAACATTGTTTTTCATCTTTCCTGCATAAACAGAGAGAGAGCAGAGGAGTCAGTGTCGGTGTCCAACAATGAACGGGTCTAATCAGACTGATAGAGACAGAAGCTGGCACTCAGACGTTGGTGAACGTGGAAAAGGTCAGTGGTGGTCGTGGTGAAGGAGGGAACAGGGACAGATCAGAGCTGCTTTGGCGGCTCGCTGAAACATTGCTCACAGTGTCGGTTTGTCATCAGTTTAACGATTCCTTTCCTTTTCTTTCTTTTTGTGCCGTTATGAACAGAGTTTGAGAGGTCGACTTGTGACTAAGCTCCACAGCCGGTTAGGGAAAGGGTGCAAAATCCCTGCATGCATGGCCGCCAAAAAAAGGCAGCTATCAGCATAGAGGTGTACGGAGTCCTTAACACCTTTAGGTGAAACTGTGTTAAACAATTGTGCACCAAGCATGTAACCTTGATTTTCTGTTTTCAACTCTCTACCTTTTTCACAGATGAAATGAACCTTGGCTAGGGTTCAGCGTGGTCTTTCTTGCGCTCCAGATGTTGTGCTTTTGTATGTTGGGGCTATTATCTCCCATGCTTGACATGATCGTCTCGGCGCATGTTAAAGGCGCACATATTAACCACTGAAGCACGAGTCGGTGGATAGACTAACGCGGCGTAATGGGCCCGGACACTTGTCAAGTCGCCTTTAGCTCACATGTTGGGCTGGGTTTGCCAAATGACCCGCTGTTTTTTTTTTTTTTTTTACATAACAACTGCACGGCAAACGTTTGCTTTCACACATTTCCTCCTTAAAGTGGCCGTCTGATACACTGCAGTGTACTCACAGAGTCAATTTGACACTGGAGCATGAGTCAAACGTTGACAGCGTGTCAGAAAAGGTGTGACACAGCCAGGTAGACGTGCCAAGTCACTCCACAAGGTGCAAAGATTTGACAGAGGTGGTGCCGGTGTGAGTGAGAGGTCAACACCTCTGGAATAGACTTGTCAAATTAGGGAGTTTGCACTAGTTTACCGTTAACAGGCACTAATTAGTGACACTGCACGCTACCATACAGACATACACACAAGGAGAACACACATCGACACAGTCAGGGAGCACTTAAGGTTAACCAAGTGCAGATTACAAAGTCAGGTTGTTTTCCCCCTCAGGGGCTGAGCAATCATTGACTCCCTCTAAAGGTCAATACAACCGCCATGTTTTTACCCGTTTATAACAACATAAAAATGCATTTCTGATCACACACATGCACAACTAAAAATCACATCAGCACAGGTTGAAGTACTTCAGCTGGAGGCTAATTATAGCAGGAATTATTTTTCAGAATGTTGCAGCTTTAGGAGGCCGAAAGACTTGGTGCCACCCCCTTTGGGACTGAGCCTCCATTGACTTCCACTAAGAGGCAATAGAGATTTTTAGGTGAGCTGGATTCCACCTACAGCGACTCAGTGACCAGTGATGTTCACTCAAAGTCAAAGTTCAAGCTCAATTGTTAAAGACTTATGCGAGAAGAGAATTAATACAGCAGAGATCATGAGATCATTTTGTTGGCGCCTTAAGGGACTGAGTGACATTGACTTGTGCTTAAATTCTATTTAAGAGAAATTGTGACATCCTTAAACCAGTTTTAACACATTAACATCCAAAGCATTCAGAGTTCACATTCATCAGAAGTCAGGGAGCGGTTGAACGTGAGTGGGAACACATAAGAGATATAAGGTCAGGGACAGAGCAACCACAGACTTCTAATAAAAGTCCATTTAGGCAACATTTTTACACTTTTATTTAAGCAATAAACAATCATGTGTGTTTGAAGTGGACACTCACACACACAGGGAGATCACACTTCAGCAGAGTCAGAGATCTCTTCAGCTCAAAGGTTAACAAGCCAGAGATTATTAGGTCAAACCTGGAGGGCTGAGAATCCATTGACTTCCACTAAAAGACAATTCAGGTCTCATTGTAATTAACGTTGAGCTGTTTTAAGGATATGAACATGAAAGTGTGTGTTCAGGTGCAGCGTACAAGGTGTTAGTTCTCCTCTAGCTGTGATATCCTGTGAGTTATGTGCCTGGATGTGTGTTTCTTTCCCTTTTGATTTTTTGCCTCCTCCTCAAACGAGCGTGTTGTTACAGTTCAGCCGACTCTATTTTCCATATTTTATAAATAGCCAGGAGAAAAGTATTAATTATCCTTGTACAATTTAATGCACCGAGTGCTTTAACCTTTCAGGTTTCCGTTAAACACCGACATAACAAGGCATATCCATAGCGGCAAACGTGATTTATGACAGGAATACCTAATTCTTGTTTTTAAATAGGTTGGACGGCAATCTGCATACATTTAAATGCGCCTGCAAACACTCTGCCCACCCCCCCTCCCCTCCTCGCTCTTGTCTCGGGGCCCTTGTTTAATATTCAGGGATGATTTTTTTGTCCACATACATTTTGGTCTGTGTCACCTTAGATTAAATTATTACCGTTTTGCAGCCTTTGCGGTGCAGGCCCGGGGCCCTTATTTACTAGAATCAATGAAACAGTAATGAAAATCCATTTTTCATAGTATCAGCCCCCGCTGTCTTTTATTTAGTTAGCTGTGTCTAAGCAAGCAATTCATTTTGTGTAAATGCCACCCTGAGAAAAAGGCATTAGCGTGGAAAGGGTTAACCCCCCAAAAAATTAAGACGATCTGCTCGGCGGCGGCTGCGGTGATCCGACACACACAGTCCCCTGAATAACTTCATCCCCTAAAAACAGCCATGTTGGATTCGATTATTTCTCAGATGTGAGGGCTTTTGCTATGCTATAATGCTAATGCTATTCTAAACACAGATGAATCTTCACACTTTGAATCCACTAATAGAGTATTGATGAGTCAGACGCTGCTGAACAATAGATCTCCACATGATTTAACGACTGTAAAACCTTAAATGGACACTTCAATTCATCACACTGTTCTATCAAAAAGGCCTGCACACCCCCCCCGGAGAGGATTTGTTGTTTAGGTTCATATATTTTGCATATGCAAAAAGAGGGGGCGGAGCTTAGAGGCAACATTCACCTTCTGGGACACGGCGAGGTAATATGACACACTTCCACTCGTGCATATTGAAATATCTCCATCTCAGGAGCGGCAGCAGTGGTACACATTTAAATGGGTTTGTTTATTGACTTTGGTCGGGGTCGTGCGTGTGCCAGCGGTAATGAAACAACAACAGAGCGGGAGTTAACGGGATGCAAACGCACAAGGACAAGTGATTCAGAGGGATCCGTTAAGTGTGTGTCATTTACAGCCACAGCTCCTGTGTGCAGCTCACAACAAAGAACTGTGGGCCAGATTTACTCAGCTCCCAAGTAAAGAGTACTAAATTGCGTGTTCACTCCAAAAATTTGCGCGTTTGGTTGGTGGGCGATTTTGCGGGGGATCTACTAAGAAAATTTGCATGAATGACACCAGGTGCAAACCTTGTGGAGGTGGTACTATTTAAGTTAGGCTTTTGCGTGTTCTACTGGTTTACATCACGGAGAGTTTGGAAAATATGTGTTAGTGGGAGAGGCAAATAAACGCACAATACTTTCGAGTTATAGCAGATAAATCTGAATATTACAAAGAAAATGTTGGTTATAAGAAAACCTCGGCATTAGACAGGGCCTCTCTTTTCTTCCCTTCATCTTAAGAATGAAGTGTCATACATTGTGCAGGAGGTGCGAGCTGTGTCCTCTGTGGCACGTGACCCAAGAAAAAGGAAATCCCCAGTTTAAAATGTAACGTTGGTAAAAAGAGGGAAATAGGAAGACATAAATGTCAATGTTGAAATTCTATAGAATGCAGAGGCTGTGAATGTTCAGTTTTGTGGCAACAATAGCCTGTAGTTTAATCATGGTGTTTCTCTTCCTTAACGATTAGAATATTGAATCAAATTAAAAAATAAATGCATGCCATTTATTTTCTGTCATTTGAAACATGTAAACACTTGTGGGGAAAAAACTTTATGCCTTCTTTTGTTGTGCCTATGTCTCCTCCTAACTTCAATAACAGCAGGCTGTTGTGTGTAACGCTGGTCTCCTGGGTTAGCACGTTCCTTTCAAAGGTGTTGAATTCAGACACCGTCACAATCACCGCAATTTTTGTCAGGCTTGGTAAATCACAATGCGTGTACTAACTTAACTTGTTTGCATTTTCTCCTCCCAGTATTTTGCACTTTAGGGCAGAAACGCTCCATATTGCATATTCATTAAGGCAAACGTACTAAATAACAACCACTGATTTAAACAGCTGATTTGACACTACAGAATTGGAAGAGTTTGATTTACTTCATTTCTGCGCTTCTCAATTCATGCTTCAACTTTATATAAAAATGTGCTCTTCTGCTAAATAACCTGACCCAATCATACCTCACAGTGATGACAGCAAGACCGCTACAATCAAAAAGATTCAATAAAATGATAAAATGTGACCGACAATGCCTCCCGACGTACCCGACGTAACATCTTAAAATACACTTTTCTCAGCTAGTTCATTGTGATTGCATTAAATCATATTAAAGTCTGTAACCTGGTGAAGTTAAGCTTGAAAAGAAGAGAATCCTGGTGCTTTTATATCAAATATCATATATAATATGCTATGAGACATACAGAAGATATTAGATATAGCTTTTGTTCCTACTTGAGATAAGACCAAGGTGTCAATCATCTATCCAGCAGCACATACTGGAGGCAAAGCTTCAAATCTAAGTGACATGTTGTTGACCTGCAGGTACAGATCATTTCATTGTGAGCACGTTTAAACCACACTGTGTTTGCTAATACCTTTATAGACGGCTTGTAAATGAGGCTCAATATCTCCTGCATACATCCATTGTGTCTCTGTGTACACATCACTAAAGATGAAGGGCCCTGTGCTGTCAGACGAGACACTGAAGGTTCACACACGCCTCCTGCTCTCACATCAGATGACTTCATCAGCAAATGTGTGTGTTTGTGTGTGCGTGTGTGTGTGTGTGTGTGTGTGTGAGTGTGTGAGTGTGTGTGTGTGTGTGCTTGTAGGTGAAAGGAGGGAGGCCCCTGCTCCTTCCGCCGCTCTATGAAATAAAATTTAATAACTGAATAAAAATGTAAATAAAGATTTGCTGAAAATGAGTTGTCCGTGAGATAATTCTCTCCCCCCGCGTCGCCCCGCCCGCCCCTCTTCTCCTGAGCTAATACTGGGATGTGAGAGGGTGAGGAGGGGGGAGGGGTTATATGGAGCTCGTCCTGATGTGGCGTGTGACCTTTTGAAAGGCGCTCGGCGAGGGTTGATTAAAGACGTATTAAATTTGTTTAAATAAACCTCCTTGTAATGGCACATCATTTGTAAGAAGCTATTAGGGAAAACGCCGGGGAAAAAAAATTGCGACGGCGTTATTTGCATGAAAATGTGCCCTGCCTGCTCCTGAAAGAGGGGTGACACTTCTATCATTCCGCCCCCCCCCCCCACCCTCGATGGGGTGACAAAAAGCTGATCAAACTACCCGCGGTAAAGCACAGGATGAGGGCGGAGCCGGTGTCACATAAAAACATGTCCCCCTGACAGAGACCCCGCCCACCGAGCCCACCGAGCCCACCTCTCCTAAAACGCTCGCACGAGTCACACCTTTGAAGGGCGCAATTAGGAGACGACAAAGACGGAAGACACAAAAGACACAAAGTCCCAGCAGGAGGGAGGGGTGAGTGACGGCTGTTTGGAAATCTGAAGATGAACAGCTTCACTTTTAGACCCCAAAAACGGAGCTCAAACCGTCATACTTCACACTTTCTTTCAGAGTTTTTAGTGATAAAGCTTTTACCAAAAAAAAAAAACATCCATCTCATGAGACGGGTGCTTCGGAGAATTGCAGGCAAACTTCTGCACGCTTTTTAAAATTGCACAAATACGTTGGCAACGAAAAGCAGATGTAAGTCATATTCTCTAATCTTGCAAAATTGGACACAAGCATACTTTAATTTTGTAAAAAATATGAAATTCCACTTTAAATGTATACTACAGCCACAAAGAAAACATCAGACGTCAGATTGAGTTCATCCTTTAATGTGTAAAAGAGCAGATGTAAAAAAAAAGAGGCGAGTTAACAGAATCTTTCAGAGACATTGATTTGATTTGTTGCTGTTTGATTCTGCAATAAATAATAGATTGAATAATCGGAGAAATGAGCGCTCTTAACCAGATTTAAATGAAAATACATCCACAACTTGTCCTAACGTCTTGTACCCAGAAACAGCTTAGCTTGTTTGTTTAGACTTCCTTCTTGCTCTCTTCAGGCCCAAGAGGGAGCTGAGCTGCAGTCAGAGTCGGGGCAGAGAGAAAACAAAGTGCTGTCAGCCCCCTCAGAGAGACGTTCGAGGCCTCGGCCCGGTCTGAGTCGTCGGGGAGGGACGGAGGGCTGTTCAGCAGAGCATGAGGCCGGAGCTAAAGTTGCTGACAGGCGAACAGCTCGGGGAGGAAAGCTGAGATAATTAAAAAGAAATAGTTTTTGGGCAGAAGAATGGCTCGTTGATCAACTCAAGGAATGAAAACAGACATGAAGTATTGTCTGTGTGCTCTCTGTAGTCTGCTGGCTCTGAAGCTTCATGCTAACACTTAATACTGGATGATAGTTTGCTTCATGCGAACACTAAAGTCTCATCACTTAAACTTGGGGAACAACAACTGATAAAAACTCTCTTCATGTGTTCAGGAATGACGTAAGCAAAAAGAGAGAAAGCTCTCCTCTCCTCCTCTACTCCACCTGTGAGTGTCTCTGTCCTGCAGCAGGAGCTGATCTGTGTAATGTGAGGCGTCTGGTCAGTGTAAAACAGCTGAAGGGAGCAATCAGGTCTGCGGCTGATTACCTCTTAGTCGCACTTTCACTGCACAAATCTGTGTGTGTGTGTGTGTGCGCGCGTATCTATGCATGTGTGTGATGTAACAGCACCTGACATGCTTGGAGCAGTGTGTCAGCTTGGCGGTTGGTTATTCACTGACAGCAACAGGAAGGCCAGAGAGGTGCAGGCAACCACACAAACACACACACACACATGCAGCGCTCGCACAAACACACGCGCTACACGACTCCAATATGAAAGGATTTTAAATGTGCATCTTTTACACCTTTTCCCTTCAGCCTTATTCTACTTCCACAGCCACAAGGTGAGACATCAAACTGTTAAGAAAGTGAGATATTTTACATTTGATGAAAACAGAACACATGCTCACACATTCGACCGGCTTCTTTTCTGCAGGTAACTGCTGTCAGGAAGCACCTTTCTGTGAAGAAATCGCTCGGTCTGACGAGGAACACAACGGCTGTGACTCAGGCACTGAGGAGGTTGTTTAAACTGTTGCATAACTCAACACATACAGCAGGGTCAAGATGTTTGATATTACACAATGTAGCAAAAGACTAACTGCAAGTTGTTGTCCCAGTGTGGGTGATGTGAAGCTGCACAGATAGAACAAGGTACTGAGGCATGGACAAAAGGATCAACTATTGCATATGCAAACAATTATTATTTTTATTATTATTATTTAAACAATAGTTTTCAATCTAACACGCCTAACCATGAGCGTGGAGCTCTGGTAGTTAACGCCCCAAACAATCCCAAAGTGCTCTTGCACCAAAACAAACATGGAGGGTGAGTGTGGGGGCCCAGAGCTCATTATCTGCACTGAATCATCACAGAGACTGTGAGGTACTAAAGCTGTACACCTGACACCTCCGCTTAGGAGGAACCAAGAACACACAACAAGGCTACAGGAAGTATCTTTACTCTGTGAGGTGAAAACTGAAGGGACAGTGAAGACTGAGGCGTACTGGAGATACTGAAACGGCACGTCAGGGGGAAGGTGACGTAACATGTGGGAGCTTTATAAATGTTGGGAGTTTCTCCTCGATCAGGCCACATGGAGGTCTTTAAAGAAGTCTGTAAAGGCTTCACCTTACCTTTAATGGCTCAAGCAATATTGAGGTTTATATACTGTAGATTTTAAATGCTGATTTGACTCAACAAATGCATGCTAATAGAAAACAAATCCAATATCCCAATGTAAGAGATTGTTAATACTTCCTTTATGGACGCAAATGTTTTGAATACATCAATAAAAAGAAGATATAAAACTCCTTAGAGATGATTCACTACAACTCTTACAAAGAGCATAACTTATATTCTTGTGTTATCAACACTTTCTTTTTGTCATAAGTCCTATTCTTTTTATTAATCCTAATCCAAAGAATCAATTTTTTGAAGTAAACTGATTTAAAATAAATGATGGAAAATGTCCTTCAGCCGCTCACGGACTCAAAACAATGTGACATCCAGCGATTGGATCAGAGGGACATCACTTCTCATGCACACGGTTCGTTTTTGTAAAGAAAAAGGTGATTGAAAACAGGAGCTCTTTGTCGACAGAGACACCTTCAGATGATTGATAACAGTAAAATCAGGGCGAGCAGCAGAGGAGTTTTTTGGTTGAGCGCTCTGCAGACGTGATCCTCGGCATTACTCCAGATGCAGCATGATGAGCTCCAGGTAATGAGATTTCTTTTTTTCCCCCCTCTCTCCATAAAAAAAAGCATCTATAACGCCGTGGAAACAAACTCTTCAAATGCAGACATCAAAACAAACAGTGAATTAAAGCACGGCGCTCACCGCCTTGTTCTGAGAGCATGGCCTTGAGCTAGCGATTTTTTAAACTGTGCCACCGTTAATTTATGCGAAGATCTGAACTAATTCTTTGGCAACTGTGAAGCGGGAATATTAACGCCATGTATTTCCTTGTCGATGATAATGCTGCGCTCTTAATTTGAGATGTGCGGTGTAGTCGAACATGAAATGGAAATTTGCCCCAAACTATGTATTTGTCACTGAGTGTCGGATGTGGAATGAGGTTACATGCATCCTTTGCTACCCACACTGAAGAGAGAAGAAGAGGTGTTTTCCCCCTCACAGCGGTGTGTGTGCAGGGAGGAAAAGCTTCAACTTAAAGCCCCGCTTCAGAATATATTATATTTACATATCCACATCGAGGTTTTATGATGATTTGCATAGATTTCCTCAAGAGTTTGTCTCAGGGAGGGAAAACAAACTAGTCCTTTACCCTTTACGAGGTCAAAACCATTTATCAAAATAAACTAAGATCACTTTAACAATTATCATGTGTCGAGTACAAATGGAGCATTAAGAACGCTGCACGGAAGTCTGAAAGTCAGGAAATAAAAGAGATGTTTTGAAGACACAAAATGATGCCAACAAAGACATCTTTAGTATAAGAGTCGTGTCCACACTATCTGACTGGGGGGGCCCAACTGAGGCTCTAACAAATGCGGGGGGGAGGAGAGAGATAAACATCAATGCAGTGAGAAGTTAAGGTGCACAAATATTCTGACTTGGACGGTGTAGTAATAAAGAACATTTAGATTACTCCTGTATGTGTCTTTCTTCTGTGAATGGACAGAACTGGACAGAACCTCCAAAGAGTCATGAAGTTAAACAGATCACTTGTGTAATCTTGTTTGCAGCATGATGGTTACCCTACATAATCATTTACATTTAAGCTTTTACAAAACACAACGGTTTAAAAACACAGATACACTGCAGAGACAAGTGATGGTGCACAAATATTCTGACTTGGACACCATTCATCAGGGGTCAAATCTCTGGGTAACACTAGGTTTACTTTGGGGGCTTTTAGGAAATGTATAAAAATCTAAATGTAACAGGAAGTTAGCTGGAAAGATACAAACTTAACTCTGAAATTGACCTTTTTTTGTTGAAAGATCCTAAAAGCATTATAAAAAGTGAGATGGTGTATGTGTAGATATAAAGTTTACTGTGAAGGAAAAACTGGTCTGTTTTAGTTGGTGTTGGATGTCTACAGTGAAGATGTGCTGCATTCGTTGCATGGTTGTTTTTCTAGCTTACAAAAAGACAAAAACATGCATATGTTAAGAAAACCTAATTACAAACAGCAAGCATTGCAAAAACACTGCAGAAAATGTAAATGAGACGTAAACAGGAGTAAATGGCCTGTAACTCTACATGACAGTGCTATTCTCCTGGAACTGCAGAACCTCCCACTCTAATCAGCCGGTGAGCTAACGCTCGCAGTATTTACAGACTTGACCATATTTCACCCAGGTGAGGCTGTGACACAGGGGACAAATGACCTTTAAGAGCCTGACAGGATGTGAGCTCTTTACATTAATGGATACAAACTGTCATCGGCTGAGCGTGCCACCCAGAGAGCGCGGGGTTAAGCCTAACGTCACTTTTCCTGCTTTTTACAGGATGACGGCCGGTGTCCTGGTGGGTATACGGTCCGTTTACATCACGCTAAATGAGCAGGAAGTGATGCGTTTATGCTGTGTAAACGTCCACAGGATGCCGCAGCTGTTTAAAGTTTACCTGCTGGATGTAAACCCACGAACACACACACACACACACACACACTTACAGTACGAGCAGATATGTAAACACACATACAGGCTGTGTTTATAGCCTTTGCATAACCTCTTGTCTTCTACCTGTTAAATGGTAAAAACTCTGCACACTGACACATTTATAAACTGCCACCTAATTACCACGCAGTTCATTCTGCGAGATCAAAACAATATCTCCAGAATTCATCCATTTCTGCCTCACCTCCCCCTCACCTTCTCATGTATATAAACTTCCTGGAAGTCTTTAAAGAAGCCAGAGTGCTCCAGGAGGAGTGTGCCCGCTGCAGGAGGATTTAACAAATTGGAAAAGGGGACAGATTATACATGGTTAAATGATTAAATTGCTGAGGTAGAGAGCAGAAAAAAAAGGAGAAGAAGAAGAAAACAGGTCAACGTGCACCCACAGAGTGCTCCGGGGAAGGCAGGAGATAAGAGTTTATCACGAGCGTATAAGTAGATACCGTTAATCCTCCTTGTGTGAGTGTTCTACATGAAATAAATCTGTGACTGACAAACTGGAAAGATACTATTGTTTTAAAGGTGGAGGGCTGCACACGGGTGGAGGGGGGCCGCTTGTTGTCAGCAGATAAGCGTGGAGATAATCAATTCAACCAGGGTTGAGCGGTTTCTTTGCAGAGCCGAAGATGCAGGTAGACGCACGCGATGCAGACGCGGCTGTGCTTAGCTGGTAAATGTTTAGCCCTTAATAATTAATCCTGCACACTTGCCAAAAGCAAGATTGATTATTCTATTAGAGGTGTGGATCAACAATGACCTGAGTGGAGCTCTATTTCACACACCGTTTGAGTGGCCAGAATTACCATCGCTGTACATGTAGCACACGCTGCTTTTTGAAAAACCCGGACCAAAATATTATGAAATCTCTTGAAATATCAGGAGGAGATGTGAATAATGTTGAGTAAGAAAAGGTAGAGAGGACGTTAGGACTGAATGATGAGCTCTAAAAATAAAGTGAAGTACAGATAATGAAGAGACAGAAGCAAACCAGAAATTCTATTGACCCGAGTGTCTGGAAGTGTTTTATTGCTCTTATTACCTTCAAATGCTCTCATTTTGGATTTTTTTCTGTATGTTTCTGACTTTTGAGATTTCTAAAAAGCTTAAAAACATTTGAACTTTTTTCTTCCATTCAGAGCACTGTGTGTTTTACCATCCTTAATAAATGTAGGACTTCAGATATTCATATGTTGTCTATGGGGGTTGTACCAAATATAGAAGACTAGACAGAACCTTCTCTCACATGTCTCAGGTGTGTGACTGTGGTTGTGAGTGCGCCGGCTGGCATCATCGAGCACTTCATGACTGAGAACTGATTTAACAAATCCTGCCTCAACCACGGAGACGACAGCAGCGACTAAAGACACCACAGATTTTTAATGACGGCTCAGTTGTCCATCGAGTGACAGAATTTGTTTTTTTTTGTCTTTCTCTTCCTCTCAAAGTCTCAGGAATTGTCCTTTCACACCCTTAAACCCTCCTCAACCCCCTCAGGCTTCCTTCTCAAGCTCATATCCACTCACAACCAACACACACACACACACACACACACACACACACACACACACACACACACACACACACACACACACACACACACACACACACACACACACACACACACACACACACACACACACACACACACACACACACACACACACACCCCCGCAAAGCCACATATCAACAGGGTATCTAACCACTGGGAGGCAAGAGCTCCACAGAGGTGTACATTAACATAAATACCAAATCTGTTTGAGTGGAGAGAGGTGTGTGTGTGTGTGTGTGTGTGTGTGTGTGTGTGTGTGTGTGTGTGCGCGCGCGCGTGTAAGAATGTGTGTGTGTGTGCGCGTGTGTAAGAATGTGTGTGTGTGTCAGAGGGGGCGGTGTGAGGGGAGAGAAACAATGCATTCATTGTGTGCAGATGGAGGATGAGAGAGAGAGAGAGAGAGAGAGAGAGAGAGAAGAGTAGAGTGCAGCTCCATCTACAGGCCGAGAGATCACACACACACACACACACACACACACACACACACACACACACACACACACACACACACACACACACACACACACACACACACACACACACACACACACACACACACACACACACACACCTCTCTCTCTCTCTCATGAAAACGCACTCCATCCCTCGCCTTCCATCACACACAATTGCTAATAAAGTTTCCTCACCCACTTTTTTTCTGCATGCTTCACTCAAGGACACACACAAACACACACAAACTCTTGCAAGCACGTGTATTTGTGGAAAAAAAAAAACACCTTTTCCCTCCTTTGCTTCATCTCACACACACACACACACACACACACACACACACACACACACACACACACACACACACACACACACACACACACACACACACACACACACACACACACACACACACACACACACACACACACACACACACACACACACACACACACACACACACACACACACACAGTTTCTGTCTTTTATTCATTTAAAAAAAACTTGATTCTTCTTCATCTCTTGCCTGAATGTCGACTCTCCTCTCGACTCTGTTGAGCCGTCTGTTATCAGAGATTGCAGAAGATGATCGGCACAGAAGAACACAAACGCTGCAGCATCATCGGCAACCCTCCTGAGCTCCGTTAAGATCAGGTAATGCAATTAAAAGCTAATTAAAAGCACATTAAATTGCCTTTAAGCAGTGCTGTTTGTGGCAAGCTCAGTCAGGATCTCTCTATTAGTGTGTTGACACAAAAACACACACACACACACACACACACACACACACTCAGATATAAAGCTGTGAGGAATATACACACATGCACAAACAGAATATTCTCACACAAGAACAGAAGCACACCTGAAAAGAGAAGAATTACGCACATACACTTTCTGACGCTGCACAGATTTAGCATGAATGGTTGCTCATCATGCAGTATTTTTCTGTTTTTCTTTTGATTTATTACAGATTAGATATTCAATCTGCAGTGATAGATGTACTTTTTTTTTTTTTTACCTCCCTAGATGTATAAACTACTAATATCTTTACTTTAATGACATGCATGCTGACCTGCAAACACTCCATACCCATTAGAGACTAACGCGTGATAATGGTGGTGAGCTAGTTGCACAAGCATGTCAGAGAAAGCAAGTTTGACCATTTGACTACATGCTCACTTTACGCTTAATGTGTGACGAAGCACCCTGATATGTTAAGAGAGGGAAAGGCTTCAAGATGTTTCTGGTTACATACTTCCAAAATGTTTGATTCCTTGGAAATGTCTTCATAAACTTTAATTTTAGTTTACAAGGCAAAACAGTGTGACTAGAGTGTGACCCAAGTTAAACTGTAAAAAAGTGTTTCAAAAGTCATGTTGTTTGTTACAGCAAAGAATGTCCTTAATTCTCTAAACTAGCTAAAACGCTCCTCCTCCAAGCTACTCAGAGCAGATCAAAGAAAACAACAAGAAGCACAAAAGGTCTATGATCTGAAACTCTTGACGGGATAAAGTGAGTGTTAATGCTTTCACGTCCACTTAGGCTTCGTCTTTTCGCTGCGGTCGTGGCAGTGAACGCTCAACTTCCCGAAACATTTAGTCACAAATGAGACCCTGAGAGCTCAGCTGACTTTCCCAGGCTATTAAAAGCTTTTTAAAAAAATAAAAAAAACACAAACTGTGGCTCTCCTCCACCTTCTAACCATTTAGCTCTTCAGGAAGTCTCACATGAAGCCAGTTGGTCCTTTTCTGTCATCACCTCAGCGACAGCGCTCCCATACACGTCCAAAAATTAGCAGCATTATGCACAATCGAGTAACAGGGCCTTCAGTTCCCTCTGGCTTGATTTAGCCTGAGAGGAAATTTACAGTGATAGCTCGACTAAAAGGCTGACAGGCAGGAGGGAACGTGAGGTCTGCTCCACTTCCTTGTCTTTTTTTTCTCCTCTGTTTGCTTTTCGTCTTTTTACAGCCCTCCTGTCTGGAGAAGGAGATGGACTAGACGGCTAAAACAAATTGAATTCTGACAGTTTAAGGTCAAACTGGCTGAAAAAGTCTCAATAAAGGGGGTAAGTATTTAGATGCAAACATACGGCTTCAGATAGGAATTTCTTAACCCACTAGAAGTCCAGGAATTTATCTTATCCAAGTTTCTAGCTAAAATGAGTTCTTTTGAATCTTTTAAGTGCTCCGAAAGTTAGAATTTTTTAAGGGCGATATGGTATTGATTTTTGTAGAAAAGGACCCCCGGAGCTTGTAGAAAATTCAACATGCTCTCAGATTGACTCCTAAACAGCTCCTATATTCGCCTTAAGTCCTGTGAATCTCAACATGCAGCTCCTGTTACTGATTTTCTTATTCCACTGGGTTAAATGCATCGGACAGAGGAGCAAACCACTCAGGTGTGATCACATCAGCTGCATCCGTGCTGCAGACACAACAGCAGAAAGCGAACCTGACATTGCAGAACTGAGAAGTAATTAGAGGCCGGGCGGCCGCGCTCCTTCGGCTGACACCAAATCAATGCAGTTTTTCCGCGTTATCAATTAAAGACGTGTAATTACAAGCGTGGAGAATTGCCTCTCACAAACAGTCAAGGCGGAGACGGCCCTTCACCGCCGGTCAGGTCTGGAACCACCCCTCGATACGCCGCACCTTGACCCTGACGCCTCAGATGACAAGCTGGAGCCGCAACCACCGAGCTGTTTATGGATTTTTACGGCGCTCGTTCCAAACACCTGAGCGATAAAGTCAGTGTAGCGTGCAAAACCAAAATGCTGAACACTTGGTAGCGAGCCAATTGCAAAATGTATTCCTCAAGAGCCCGGCTCCCGATTGAGGCCAGCTGGGTTTGGAGAATTAGTCGGTACAAGCAGAGACAACCGGGTAGCTGAGTGCGCCGACACTCCTGGGTAAATGAAACAGGGCTCTACACTAACCCCCCACCAACACCCCCCTACCAACAGCCCCCACCCCGCGGCCTCCCATCAGCACCTGGGAAAATGGATTTGAAACGAGGGCAGCTTCCCACCCCACCTCCCAAATGAGCAGATGGAGGCTTCTGCAGCGATTATCACCACATTACCTGGGAGTGTGTTGACGAACAGGAACAATACAGGCGCCGCTAATAAACCCCAATCAAACATGACACCCCCGCTAATGTAGCTCACTCTCTATGGCTACAAGGCAGAAGTAGTCGCACCGATTCACTTTCATCAAAGTGTCCGACTACAGCTGCACTCTGAACAAGACGGGGAGAGCCCGGAGAGGTGGTTTCTCTAAGAAGTCTCCACCTTGACTTAAGAAGTGATCATTAAAGTCTGGTTGGAGTTCTTACAGAGGACAAGGTGGACATGAATCAGGGAAGATCTACAGGAATACACGTTTATGAATCTGTCACATAACCTTAAACGAGTTCACTGTACTCTAACGGCCTCCACAGTCACCGGATCGCAATCCAAAAGAACACTTTTGGGATTTTGTGGAACGGGAGATTCATCTCATGGATGTGCAGCCGACAAATCTGCAACAACTGTGTGACGCTATCATGTCAATATTGACCAAAATCTCTAAAGAAATGTTTCCAGCACCTTGTTGAATCTATGCCACGAAGAATTAAGGCAGTTCTGAAGTCAAAAGGGGATCCAACCCAATACTAGCAAGGTGTACTTAATAAAGTGGCCGATGAGTGTATGTTAGTATAAAAGCCTTAGAGGTTTGCTGTATTATCCTGCAGATATAGCTCAAAATCACTGAGCAACAAATACACGACAGCCTTGCATACTACCCTATGTTTGTGCATTCATGTGCTACTAAGGACTACGTTAATGCAGCCCTGCAAACTAGAGTGTGGTGAGTGACCTTAGTGAGCTAAACTGAAGGAGTTAAAACTCGCTTCAACAGCAACAAGAAACAGTTTAATCATAGATGGAGCACACCATAATTATATTCACATTAGCATTGTTCAACACCATAATTATATTCACATTAGCATTGTTCAAAATAGAAGAAAAGCATGCATCTATAAACTTCAGTGTGGATGGACTGCTCAATGCCAGACCACATGAACTCCCCTGGATACGATTCTGCATGAATGTCTTCTCTTTGGCTTTATTTTCAGAATGATGTGTGGTGAAATGAATGCAGAGCTTTCTCTGGTGTGTAGAGAGTCCTTCTCTCCCTAAATTCACACTTCTCTCCCTCACTCCACTTTTGTTTTAGTGTTAGTGCTCACTTTTCTCCCTCGGGGAGTCGAGCCCTCGCTCTGTCTCTCATGCCTCTTTTTTTATACTCTAAAAAGCCCAACTGTAACAACAGTGGTCTGTAAACAACCAGGGGATTCCAGACGCCTGACCTCAGAGCTGAGCGTCCACTGAGTTACAAATATTTACCCCTATGGCGTTCGACTCAGCGCTTTGAAAAACACTCCCCTGAATAAAACTGGCCCTCATTTTGTCTTTTTTCTCCTTTAAAACAAACCTAAATATTCACACATGCCAATAAAGAGTGCTTATTGGTGACGAAGCCAATGTTCTACTTGTAGTACTTGTTGTTCTCCACTAAGCCTAGTCTGAGCTCCAGTTTTACCAGATTTATACACGTGGTTTAGAAACGTACTTTGTTATCATCAGACCAAAATCACTCCAGGTTGAGAAAACACAACCTGATGCGCTGTTACACCGTTTACCTTAAACCTCTCTGCAAACTCAATTTGATTTGATCTTTGTTTGGTGTAACACAAAAGAAGTGTTGTTTTTTTCTTCTTGTCCATTGATTTTTTTTTTTTTCTGGTTTTTTTAAAAATAAGGGCGGATACTCGCTCTGTGTTGTTCGAAAAAAAAAAAAAAAATCTGAAAAGATTATGTTTCTCAGATCTGGGTGAATTGGATAAATCAGTGCGCTGTGTAAAAAAACTCCACTAAGGGTCTGAGAAAAAGCCTGAGTACACAATATATTCCTTTTTCAAAGCACCCGCTGCAGTAGTTTGTGTTTGACACTGATCAAGCATAATCATCAGGCGACCAGGGAGTGTGTGTGTGGAGAGCACACACACACACACACACACACACACACACACACACACACACACACACACACACACACACACACACACACACACACACACACACACACACACACACACACACACACACACACACACACACACACACTCACACACACGCACACACACACACACACACACACACACACACACACAAAGAGCATCTCCCCCTCTCTATGCTCCCAGTGCAAGCAGAGCTAACCACTCCAGGGAGCTGGAGACTCAATTAATGACATACATACAGCACTTGCAAGATGTCAGGAAGAAAGAAACACACAACTGCACATATGCACACTGAAGGCCATTCAATGCAGTATGAATGTGTGTGTGTAGGTGCGTGTGCAGCTCTTGCATGCATACAGTACAGTATGTAGGCTACGTCGGCCTCTGGGGGAAGCTGCATGTTCTTCTGTATTATCTGCCTCTGAGCTTTAACATATATGTAACGCACAGCTACAAAGTGTAACCGGTTTTGAACAGAACACTGTAACTCCACGTTAAACTCAATGTAAACTCTATTACAGCTCATCAAACAGGAACTAATGGCAGCACGTGTAAGTACTCAATACACGTTTGACATTATGATCAATTGTTTATGAGTCAAGAGAAGACAGTCTGTGTGTCTTTATGTCACAAAACATGACAAAGGGCAAGTTAGGGAGTTATTAAAGCCTCATTGCTGCTGAAGATTAAGTAAAATACTGAAAATTATCTTCAAAGATTTGAAATGTCTGTACGTTTTTACAATTAAATTCTCTAAGATCTTGTAAAGATGCAGGCATGTTAAGACACAAGCAGTTAAAGGAAAATCCTTCAGAGGAAAGAAGAAGGTTGGTTTAATCAATAGACTAAATATTAATGGACGTCAACCATCAACCTAACAACAGGCTGAGAGCTGGAGCTGAGGCGAGTTTTAAGCCTCTTGATGAACCGTTACATCGCACCCACCTGTCAATCATGTCAGCTACGTCCCTAACTATGGATAACACGTATCGTTTTCCAAATCAAAAAGGAGAGGTTTAAAAAAATGTCACCCCTTACAGTTTGTGCCAGCGATGAAAATAACTAATCAGACCTATTTTGCTTTTTTTGTACCAGGTTGTAAACATGTTAATTTATGCTGTTAAAACTGCTTTTTTTGCCCGTATGTTTGTGACTTCCAGTGTCGACGAACTGCAGGATTTTGCACTTCTGCATTGGCTTAATTTTTCAAGACCTGAGGTTGCCACTTGGTTTACTCAGATTTTCACTTCGGTGCTTTTTTGCTATAATAAGAAACTGACTAACTGATGTTCTTCATGCACAGGTGATAAACAAAGCTAAGAACATTTTCTAGTAAAAGGAAAGGGAGGAGAAAACTGAGCAGAATATGAGCTGCTGATTATCCACCACAGACCTTCAGAGTAGGAAATATTGTTAGCAGTGTTGGCGCTGCCATGTTGTCTGTGTTTGTTTCCTCCTTCAGAAGAGAGGATGTTGTCTTCTGTCTTTGATGTGCACATTTGTGATGTTCAGATGTTTAAATAAACTGTATGATAAATGTATCATGTTCCGCTTCACTACATTTAAAACACTGTCCTCTTACCTTTGCGCTCACATGCAGCAGGAAGGCGTGTAGACTGCAGCTGTAAGAGAACACCAACAAGACCTCAATAAGCACATTACTACTATATTAATATTGCAAACCGTATCACAGTAACATCATGTTTTAATACATTCAACATGTCTCTGTTGTGCAGAATGTACTTCCATTAGTTTTTATGTCAATAACTTAAAATATAAAGCACCTTCGAAGGATGATTTGTGAAGGGGCTCATCAGGGGGTGATTAAAAAAAGAAATCCAATCAGTAAGGACAAACAAAAGAGAAAGACAAAGCACAACAACAGAAGACGCTTGAAGTCTGGATAAGGATTGTAAAGGATAAAATGGACAAATAAAGCTAAATAAACAGGAATAAAACAAGAATAACTGAAGATGAAGTCCAATTACTGCCATAAACCCCGTCATTTAGGAGTTCATCATCATGTATTGAATGTAAAACTTGTAAAATAGAGGATAAAGTCAACTCACATAGTTTGTCACTAAACTAAGAATAAAGAAACTTTACGGCCCTGGTCATGTACTTAAGTGAAGGGTTACAGACGTGTCTTTTCAGAGATGTTCTCTTTATTTCACACCTCCGTGCTCCTCCTCCACACCACAGCCTCACCTCCTCACTCCGTCCTGCTGGCTTAGACACGCTCGGCTGCGGCTGAGGGGTCACCACTTGGAGGAAGACGGTGGCTGCTCACAGATCCCGGCGGTCAAAGGTCCTTCCTGTTCTCCTGGCAGAAAGGTGAGAGGAGCAGAGCGTGGGTCAGTGCTGCTGAAATCTAATTTAAGAGATTGACCCCCGAGGGCCGACTCGAGCCGGTCGGGTGCTCGGAGACGTCGTCACCCAGGATGATGTATCGGCCCGGGCTGAGAGAGGAGCACTAACGCCGCACACACACACACACCTAGGTCGACGGGCAGTAATACACAGAGCTTCAGAGCATGTCACAGTGGTTACACGTCTTTTATCAGATAAGATGAAACTTTAAATGAGCCTCATGTGGAAACTCTGAGGTTACAGCAGCAAATAATAACAAAGGAAATGATAAAGATAAGATTATAGACAGGGGCAAAATCATACACAACAGATAATTTCTACTAGAAACAGGTTAAGTAGTATGTATGCATGGGTCAGGGTATGAAAAGAGATAGGAGCTGCAGCAGAGAGGATGCAGTACGGCTTATAAACTGGTTCAGAAATACTGGGGGGGTCTTCTACAAAAGTAACACTTAAGATGTTTCTGTGCAGGGAGCTGAAGTGTTTCCCCAGCTGTCAGCGCACAGGTGAGTTTAGAAGTGGTCCCCCAAATGGTCGACCTAGGTTCAAGTCCGACCAGTGGCTCCTTCTGCCGCCCCACTCTCTATCCCTGATTTCTGACTCTATCCACTGTCCTACCTCTAAATAAAGCCCAAAAAATAAACCTTAAAAAAGTGCTCCTACCTAATATTTACAAGTCTAAACCTGCATAACAGCAACTTCTTTACAAACATCACAGACACAAGTGTTAGTGGAGCTTTAGATTATTGATTGTGATTGGCCTTCACTGAACGTTGACGGATTGAAATATCTCCGAATGCTTTGCAGGAGAACAAGATGAGCTTGCAAATGTGCCGTTGTTTGCAGTTAACAATGTAAAGAGAAGAAGAAGAGGAAGTACCAGGTAGAGGAAGGATAAACATCCAGAGTCCCCGATCAACAAAACAAAACATAACTTCCAATCATTTGTAACTTGGTTATAAGTCTGATTTCTTTTGTTCAAGTCTAACTTCATATTCAGTCTAGCAGGAGAGCCTGCGCATAGTGCACACAGCGCCGGTTTAAAGATCACAGGAGCTCAGCTGAGGCTCATTAGCAGCGTTTAACCTGATGTAAGATGGCAGATTACGGAGTAAATTGAGACGTGTCACGGTGATAAATTTCAGGTGGCGGTCTAGATAAGCTCATTGTGTCACTTCTGTGTTATTTAATCTCTGTGCTCTTGGTCCTGTGCCAAAAGGAATCAAAGGATCGGGTATCAGTGACAGTGGAGGGAAGTGAGTGTGTGTGTGTGTGTCTTGTTTTGTGTCTTCTTCAGGAGACCACTTGAGATTTTAGCTTGAAGTTGAGAGGTGTACTTTGAGGCTTAGGTTTTGACAGGTAGAGTTCTATTCTCTTATTTTCATCTTGAATAAACACACACAGGTAGTTTAAGGTGGATGCATTTTAACCATTTTAGTAATTTAACCTTTTGGACATCTTTGTCTTCTTCTCTCTGACAGTCATTTTCATTTCCCTCCCTTAATTCTGCATCTGTCTTTCTCTCAGCATCTTCCTGTCATTGGGGGAACCATATGTTCTTAAAAACGCCATTTGTTGCTACTTGTTTGAATTATTGCGAGTAGCGCGGGTGTTGCAGCGAACAGAAGGGAACAAAGACGGTGAAATGAAGCCCTCATTGATCTCCGTATTGAGAACATCTGCCCTGAACCTGCGGGATGGGGGTCGGGGGATTTGAGGAGTTGTGGGAAGTTGCGTGCATACCAAGCAGCTGAGTTCAGGTACAAACAAAGTTCATTTGGTGGATATTATTAGGAGTTTATTCGATACTATTTCAACCCTCGAGGCTCTACAGGAAGATCACCTTCTTTAACCCTTAAGTTACCTACAAGAACAAGATGATGGAGTCGATAGTATCACAAATATTTTTTATGTTTTGGCTTATCTTCCCCATTACGATCATGGCTTGCACAACTCTCATCCAGAACTTTTGGAACAGGGATGAATTGGGTGAATTGACAAAACAGACAAATACAATCATAAAATGGCAAATAGGATCAGTTTATTTTATGTCATTTTAAAGAATGTGCTTTGAATGAAGAAAGATTTTAAAGATCCCTGTTAGGAAAAGAAGTGTGTATATGACCAAACATTTTTTACATTAAAGGTCACCGGAATGTGATTTATTTCAGATGGCACTTTGCCCTTTTCAAACAGGGGAAGTCCATCCTAAATCTACGTGTCTGTCACTTCTGGAGTCATTGTAGTTAGTAAATCTTCTCATGCATGACTGGCTGGTAAAAAGTTGTGTTTTTCTCTTTCTAGCAGCAACAATAGAGTTTGAGTGTTGCCAATAAAAGTCCATCATTGGTTTCAGTTGCAGAGACAATAAAACAAACAACTTCTTCGATTTAAGTTTTCAAGAATGATGCACAAAGACAAAAAGAGAGACTGCAGTAAAGGAGGGGGAGTTATGTGGCTCTGCATCCAGAGGAGCAGGAAATACCACGAACCAGAATCCAACGCAACCACAGCAAAGACTCAGCTCGGAGGATGAAGGACTTTTAACGACTGCACATTTTGTGGCTCAAATCCATGAACCACTTGGCTGGCTCGCTGCATCCGAGCAACAGGGTCACACCCCATCTTTGGAGGCTGTCACAAGTTATTCTGGGGGAGTGAGAGGAGAAGTAAGTGAAGTCGAATTAGACGAGGCCGTTTGGAGGGGAGAGCGGGGTTCACTAGAAACGTAAGTTAAACCTCTTCATCACAGAATAACTCCTGGAATGCATAGAAATCACAGATTGATGATATCAAGGAGAAACTGTATCCAAGGGAGGGGTTTTCTTTTAACTGCCAGCTGCTGGAGGTTTTTGCGGTGCAGCTGTTATTAAATAAATGTCCCATCGTAGGCTCAGTATCAGGATGGCGTGGAGATCAAACGTAAGGACGCCTGTTTGAACCTGCCTTAATTATAATTGGAGGAGAGCTGGAGATCAAATGTTTTATATCGCATTGTAATCCTGAAGCTGTATCCGTTTCACACAACGGGGCTGACAGTTTCCCTTTCGTCCAGACGCAGGACGGGAGCACGTGCAGCCACAACGGGCCCACATGTGGAGCCCATTATGAGGGGGTCCAGTGTTTACGGTGGACGCAGATGTTGGATGTTTAACATGGCACGGGCCGCGCGGCGAGTTTTGACAGCTCGCGGTTTCAGCTCGACCTACACTTTTGGTTGTCGGGCCGCTGAGACGAAATGTCAAACACGCAGATAAGGGGGCCAAGTAAAATGTGATTGTGGCAATTCAGTTTCTCCGATGCCCGGCCCGATCTGTCCAACGTCGGTCAACACCTCGCGTGTGTTTGGAGGGAAGGATCCAAGGCTGCAGGGCTTCCTGAAAACCACCCACTGCTCAAGGAAAATAGATGGATGGATGAATAAATACATGAGTAATATTCTGAGGAGGAAGGGGACGCTGATTAGAGGATGAGTGTTTGTAGACGAGTGAAAAAAAAATGGAAAAGGGAGTGCGATAGGAGGCTTTGAAGAAACAACAGAAGGTAACATCTCATGGTGATGAATGAAGCAGTGATTTGTGTTTTACAAATGAATGAATGGATGAAAAAGAAATCTAAAAAAAGAAGCTTTTAACCCCTCAAATGTGGACCTCGTGAGTTTGTTTAAATTGATCAGAATTCAAACTATGGCGGTGAGAGTTTTCATTCTTTTTGCGACAGAAAGCTCAGGCCTTGATCTTCAGCATCATCCTGTCATCAGTTTGAGGATGACTTTATGACGTTCTGTGTGAGCGGTGTCAAACATGGTGAATTACAAAGGAAGCAAGGGGACGTTGCAATCTGACCACAGTACTGATTAGCTTAGCATAAAAACACATTCACAAGCTAATTCCAATAAACTCAAAATTACACTCTCAAAAAACGGGAAGGAAGATGAAGGAATCAATGTGAGGATGGCTGAAAACCTGTTGGAGGATGACTGAGGGATTTAATTTGTGGATAGAAATAGTATCTCTCTTTCCATTGAATGTAGATTTTTGAAAGGCCTTATGAAAGGCTTTTACAAAACGGGCATATTAAGCTGAGGTGACCCCAGAAAGAATGTGACCCTCAACAGAAGAGTCCTCATGTGTTTATCAAGGTAAGTTAAAAATACAGAGCAGATAACCCTGAGTATCTGCAGCCTCCGGGGCAATCACACATTTCAGAATATGCTGCTGTCAATTTAATATTCCTGGCCTGTGGGGGAGTGAGAGATCAGGTGACTGGGGTATAAATAGGCCATCCGCCATCGGTTCATCTCAGCCGCCTCCTTGACGGGATCAGAGTGACTGAGGACTGACTCTGATGTCACCAGAAATCAGGACATGTGTCGCTGAGGGACCCTCTGAGTCGGCGGTGAAGCTTCGGTGTGTCCGCCAGACACGGACGGGGCGGGGATGAGGTTTACATCTGTTTTTTCTGAAGTGATGGAGGTCACAGGGATCGCACCGGCGGGGTCTGGAGGTGAACAGAGAAACGCTGGAAATGCAAAGAGAAGCAGCTCAGACAGTTTCTCCGATCCTGCTCGAGGCGGTGCATACCTGAACAGATGTAACTGTCAGGCTCAAATATACATGAATGTTTCCAGAGGGTGAATAAACCTTTGCATCAATCTACAGGAAAATAAAATCCCTGATGGTCTATTTTCGCAGCAAGGTAGCTTTAACCCTTTTAAATCAGGTGCATATGAGTGGGAACACATCCACAGTGTTGGCCTGGGGTAATATTTGTTGGAGGAGGGAGAAGTACACCGTTATAGCTGCAGGATACCTCGTATACAAGAGCTGGGTTTACCCTGTTTGGATGCTTCAAAGCAAATACTGCAAGAGCCTTCAGGGAATTTTCGACTGCTGATAAAAGATTCTTATGTTCTGACGTGTACCACCTTTTAAATTTGGAGATTAACATGCAAAGAAACTCAGAGTGGTGAGTGTTTCCCCAACAGAGGCCTCCTATCAAGGTGGAAAAGCTTCTAAGACAACATTAACATTGTTGATGGACTGTAAAAGACTCCAGTGAAAGCAGAACTACTGAACTTCATTTAACAGCTCCTTTAGTCAGGCTTCACTGCAGGTTTGGAAGAGTTGCTGCTGAAGGTTCAAAGTAAACCAGCGTCCCTATTCTTCATATATTAAAAAAAGGAGAAATACACTTAAACACATTACATTTAGAGGCTCTCTGGATCATGATTTCAGAGTTTATTTAGCAAAAGATGAGCATAAGATATAGAAAATACTATTCAGAATCTGAATAATATGAGACAGAATCTGAATAATTTGAGAGACACTCATTTATAATAACTTAATGCTTAACAAAGGTAGAACAGTTCGTAGGGATGTGAAATTATTTAAAATACTCCCAGAAATGAAGTCTACACGATATGATACGACACAATGCTGTATGGCAATGCAATGCAATACGATATCATCATATGACACGAGACACTGCACAATATGGCACGATGCAACATGGTACCGCACAATATGGCATGGTGCCATCTTCCAGCCATGAAGTTTTCTGTATTCTTGCTTAAAAAAACATAATTACAACATCAGCTGCTGTTTTCTTTTTGGCAGTTGAAAAACAGAAGTGCAAGAGGGGCCTAGCAGGCGGGGCTAAATTATCGAGGCAATGTGCAACAGTTTAACATGTAATTTAAGACAACAGCAGCCGTGTGTACCGATGTTTGACAGAATCCGAGAGTCTGTTTACCATTAGCTTCTTTACATACTGGCAGCCTAAATATCACAAATGTTAAGACTTCAGTAAATGTTCAGATTTCTTTTCTTATTTCCTCCCAGCTTGGCTTATAAAATTCTTAGAGCTTTCTCCATTACGCCATTCTCCTGGATTCCCTGGGAAATTCAACGCACCCTTTATAATTACTGCACCAACTGCCGGCTGACAAGACTCATTTGCCTTTGCTGGAAGAGGTTGTCTCTTTCCTTAAGTACCTCTGTTGTGCTGATGCCCTCCCCCCTTGTCACTACAAATTCCCATCTTTACCTACGCAGCCAGTGGCGCCTTCAAATATGGATACACGGCCTGCTTAAGGAGAGCGCTGTCAAGATAAACAGGGATAGGGATGCTCAGAGGGGCTAGATTTCCAGGCAGATTTCCTGTGTTGGGATTAATGCCGAGTGAGTGAACATGGTGGAAAAAGGTTGGCTTTGTGATAGGTGGGCGAATGTCCTTGAAAAATACTCGCTTGATAAGGAAGCTTTTCTTTTTTGATGAGAACACTAAATGGAAATCGTTTGAGTTTTCCACAGAGGCATTTTAATAAGTCTAATATAATTTAAGAAACACAATCATTCAAGAAATTGTGTTAAAGGTGCATTCGCGGGTTCAAAGAAATCGGTGAATCTTTAACAGTGCGGCTCTTTACGGCACATTTCTAACTTCCCTTGGGTTTAGTTTCACGTCAACATCAGACAAACCTTTACGCCCATAAATCCATGATGTGACATGCTGTTGAAAATGTAACCACAAACACTATTAATGCAGTAAGGTTCAAGTACTTTGCAATCTGTTAGTGCTGCAGGCGTGTCATAGTATGTTATGGTCACCTGGGATCAGCTGATAGTTCATAAATAAAGGACGAGAATACAGGCTGCAAACACAACCACATGTCACGGCTATGAGAGACAAAACAAACCTATTTGTTTTGTCTCTATCTGTTGTGCTAGTTAATAAGAAATACGTTCTGGGATGATATTTCAATAAATTATCAATATTGCAAGCAGATACTAAGTGAGAGGATTGAGGGTTTGATTTCAAACTGATCCTAAGTCTGTGGTTTTATTGGAAAATTGAAGATTTTTCCTTCTAAAAAGAAGAAAGGCTGAAACATTTAAGAGGTTTGTTTCACAATATTCTGATCCAAAAGTGTTTGGTTGCAAAGAAAAAGGAGTAAGTGCAAACTCGTACATAAAAGTAGTAGATTGTTCTTTTCTTAATCGGAGCAAAATTTAAAAATAAATTGTAGTATTAGTTAGCTGGTTTAACTTTGAGCTCGCGCTGCTTTGAGGAATTTTAGTGTGAAAAAAAGCCTTTAAATTTAAATGTGAGCTTCTCTTATGACATTTAGTACCTACAGTTTCAGACTGACTGCATATTTAATGCATCAGAAGGGTAACTTTGCTTTAACTGGTGGTAATCCCGTCTGTTTCCTGCATGTTGCTCATTCCACATGACAGATGGCTCAAACAGACAGGTAGCTGCTCCGACTACAACATCAGAATATGTAATGTCTTTGTGAAGGGGCCTCCACCCATCCCTGTTGTCTCTTTTCCCTCTGCATCAGGAAAAAGAGGATGTCTTCCTGTCCGAATGTCTCCTCTGTTAACGTCGCCTCCGTCTGTCTCTGCAAAGTGAGCACATGGTTCATGCATAAATCAGCAGCACGGTGATCCCAGGTTGTCCCCCGATGCAGCGCCTCCGGTGATCTGGCTACCGGAGCCTGCTAAACAAATATGAAACCGCGCCACTTTGTGTCACAAATTTTTACATTCAACAGAGGTCACGTGAAAGCAAGAGGAACCTTTTTCGCCCATCTGTGAGCTAAAACGCTAAAAAGGTGGGCAAGCCTCATGGGAAGAGAGCAGAGAGAGAGAGAGTGAGGATGTAAGCCATTACAGCTGTGCATGTCACACAGCTATCTAAGATGCATGATCCCTGTGGCCATTTCAAACATGCACACTCTTACCTGTGTGTCCCCGACTAAATCACAAGATGTGACTCCGATCTATTAAATATGATGCATCTGACAAGAGTGAGGGGACAAAGTGGAGTCGTCACACCAGGGTCATGCATTCATGCGTTCACCTTTTCATCATGCTTCAGTGTTTCTCTGGATAGATCTTCAAGCCAATGGAAACACAATCCACAAAAGCCTTTGAAATTCATGGTTTTACGTTAAAAAAAAAATTCAAAGGACCAGAAATCAGCTTCAAACCAAATGTGAATAAGTTTTTAAAAACTTTCCTGATATCTGGTTTCAATTAGTTTTATTAAAAAAGATATTATAAGCGAAGACTCAAGGTGATCAGGTAAATGAAGGCTCACAGTTTTTGACCGTCTCTACATGTCAGTGTTTTACATTTATTCTGGTTGGTTTGTTATTGTATTTGGATTAATTGAAAAGTCATTTGTGTGGATTACAGGAATCTTTAGATCATGGACTATGAATGAATGGATCTGAACTGATGATGCACGTTGGACGTTGCTTACTGCTTCATGAACACACACGTGATGGTGTAGCTCTTAATTCAACCCTCATTCAGCGGGTTTGTTCCCTTAATGGGTTACAGAGCATCCTTTAAGCTTTACGTAATAGATTTTAAATAAAATATGGATATCTCAGCTAGCGTTGCATGCTAAATGCTAACAAAGATATGAGTAGCAAGGCTAACAGCAGTGACCATTGAAAATTAATGATTGTAAGACAAAGGTGATTCTTTTCTTCCTCTGTTTCTGACTCAGACATCTCAAAGATGATGTTTAGGGAGGAGCCAGACTCAAGGTGTCAACCCAAACATTAATGGCCAGGCTCACAAAATCTTGACAAATGTCTAAACAGCAGAATGAGCTGTTTTTTTTTTTTTTGATATACATGCATTACGTTTCCTGTGGCATACACAATAAAAGAACAAGCTTCAGATGATCAAACATCTACTCCACAGGTCATAGTCGGGAACTTTGGACCAGATAAAGAACCGTAAATGAATGAAAGTTTGAGAGAGATCTCTGCAGTCCTGAGTGGGTTTTCCACACTGATCACATCTGTTCTGTTAAATCAGAAACTGGGTCAACTTTGAAGTGCAGTCGGTGATGGCCGCGAGGCAAACAAACACTAATATAAAGAAGAATATATGAATATGTTTCCAGGAGAATCATTTGTGTACTTTCTTCAGACCTTATTTCGACTTAGCCTATATCACTCTGACACTACATAAATATAAATATAGGATATGAAATCACGTCATTAATTATTTAGTATCTGCACGAGGCTGCTCTGGGAAACACATTTACATACTTTCAGAAACACACCGATCTCATAAGCTTAGAGAATAAAATGTGAAGAATATTTACATCATGGACACTCTCCCGGTTTCTTCACATTACACTTTAGAGAAATGTCTGCACAGGAAGCTACACGTTCAATCCTAAACCTTTCAATCTTCTCTGTCCTCGTGATGAGGACGATGATAAAGCTTCTTTCTTTTTTTTTTGCGTTATTAAACATGGTCTCATAGTTTGGGCATGCAAAACACCCGATCCAGGGTGCAGCACAGATTATAACCCTAAATATCTAACATCTTCAGAAACAGAGTTGACAAAGAGCTTTAAACAAGCAGGATACTTGGAAGGTAGTACAACTCGAGAAATCTGGACAATGAATACATTAAGTTAAAGCAAGAAGACACGAGGCGCAGAAAAAAGGAAGACAGGAGGATGATATAAGCTGAGGCTGGAAGAGGTGGAAGATAAAAAAACAAAAACATGTAAATCTAATTAAATAATTATTAAAGTATCACTGAAGTTTCACATATTCAAACATATTCACATATTCCCAGGCCTATGCATTGCAACAAATTACTGCCGTCACATCACAAGGTTTCATGATATAATAATATAATGTCTCTTATCCCATTATATTGTATAATGTCCTACTTTGTACCTGATAACTATGCAGTGATGTTGCCTAAACCTTGAAGGCAAAACACAACACTGAAGTTCTGAAGTGAAAGTGAAACTGTGTTGGCTCTCAATTCTCCATCTGTTAACACTTCAATGCTACACTAACACAGACTAGCTTAAAGTAAGCAAACATATTAAACTCGTGCATCAACAGCAACACTGAAGTTATGAAATCAGCAAACAAGCCTGCAGCTGCTTGATGCTTGTTTGACTTTTAACTAAATGTATCACAACACTCGTAGATTCTAAGTCGTCTGAACACTTGACTGCACTGTGTAAGGTTGTTTTGGTCTTTACTGTCTAACCAGGGCGGCCAGGTTAGGATTGATGCATCAAGAGTGGACGAGGAAGATTTACCCCACTGGGAAATGTACGAGTCTGATGAATATAGAATTCGTTTGAAGGGTGTGTGGTGATTATTTAGACCTGGTCCCGTTCTGTAATAAGCATTCTGCATCACGCCTCGCTCCACATAAACCTGCGTTTCACCACATCTGCATCAGCTGTTAATTGGTTTTATTTTCTGCAGCACATGAAACTACAAGGAGGAACGGTGAGGAGTCACGACGACGTTTTAATTATTTCTGTAGATACAGGAGGGCTGGGGCCAAGGTGGGTGTCCATTTTTCATTTCACATGCAGTTGTAAGTTGTCTAAATCCAGCCAGCCGTCGAGCAGAGCGGCTGACGTTCCCCCGGTGGCCATGAGGGAATAACACTTCACACACACACATTTCCACACAGCCCTCTTCTTTCATCTTGTTAATGGACATTCCTCCACAAACGTCGGCGAGTCTACCTGACTGCAATCCTTTAAAGTTTAATTCACTCTACATTTAGCCCCGGTCATAAATACCATATTAGGTAGCAGCAGCATGTTTTATGTGCTCCCTATGGTCGTGCTTTTGTTTTAATGAAGCCATTTGCAACTTATGAGCAGAAAAAAAAGGAGAGAAAGTCGCATATTAGATGGAATAGATCAGTCAAACCTATTCCCACATTGTGTTTTATACATAGGCTGGAATCAAATTAAGGTAGGAGGTAGGAGCGCCGTGTTTTGACAACTTTCTTGCTGATTTAAGGAGGTCTGCTATTTGTGGAGTGACTGGTGGTTTTCTGCAAATCATTGACTTAATCACATTATTCACCTGCTACTATAAATTTAGAGACATTTTTCTTTGTGACGTTGGTGTGCTTACACAAAATAAACATGTACTCCTTATGGCCTGCTGCAGGGAACTTATAACCAAATGCATGCATAATATTTGGAATAAATGGGAACACTGGAGTCAATCTAATACATATACTGGATGAGTACATGCCCTGAGATTACACTGGGAACGGCTCTGCTTTGAATGATAAAGAGCATAACTATAAATATGAAACTGAATACCGTCAAACAAGTTAAGAGGAATAGCAGTAATGTTGTATATTTAAACCTGTGACCCTTTTATTCTCTACTCTATATATGTTGGGTATGAATTACTAAATGGAGCTGTGAAGGTAATTTTTAAATGGATGGTTCAGATCCAACCAGTATTTGTTTGACACTTAATAACACTAACCAACACACTTATCGTAGACAGAGGTAGACGAGCTATTTGCATGTTCTGCAAGGTAGACTGACTGTTTTTTTTTGTTCATGGACTGGTGGCTTTAAGAGTTGCACATATCAGCTGTTTCTGGAGTCCAAAAAAGCCAGTTCTCTTCACAAAATGGTTATTATCAGTAGAAAACCATCCTGTAATGTTGACAAATAGTTGTAGTTATAATTTGAGCATGTTAGTGGCATAAATTGCTTTTTTTGGATGTTTCCATTTGGAGCATGTGCCCATGAGGATTGCATTGGGGCCATTAAAGCCTATTTGTGCTCATTGGCTAAAGCAATCAACTGAAGCTATTCAATACCCTTTTTTAAACCAATAATTTGTCTTGACCTTTAAATATATATATATAAAAAATAGTCTCTAGTCTAACAGGATTCCTCACAACAGACAATACAGTGTTTTAACTACCCAAAGGATGAGTTGGCGTGGTTGACTTAAAGTCTATGGGTTTACAGAATAACTGATAAACAAAAAGTGATGTTTAAGAATTTAAAGTCAATTTTTTTCCAACTGAGGTGTGAAAGCATCTTTCACAGCAAACAAACACATTTTTTTTTACCAAATTTGATGCCAGTTTCAATGCCTTTGGCCATTCCTTTCATTGGTTTGTCTAAGGGTAACATAAAGTAGAAAAATGCATCACTGCAATGCAAATGTCTTTGCCTAGTTTTAGTGCAAAGACATTTGAAGAAAGTAGCCAGCAACGCCTTTCCCATTTGGATTGCAGAAAGTTCACCTTACCAACTGATTCGTACAGCTATGGAGGGTAATTAACATGTCAGATCTAATTCTTGGTTACTTTGAACCTCTGAAAAACACATCAGGACCAAAGCTGTTGATATAATCACATCGTTTTGAACTATTTTGTCTTCCCTTGTCTTATTTCATTCGTTGTTTATTGTCATTGGCCCCGCTGTACGCTCTCTCCTCTTACTGTCAGGGACATCTCTGTGGTCTGGACGCACGCTGTGTCATATTCTGTTATTAACTTTATCAGTATGTCTCTCTATCAGTGTCACCATGACAAATGCCTCACATTTATTTGTAGATGAAGTGAATTTTGTGTGATAGGGTTGAGAAGAAAAGTGACACAAAACTGTGAAGTGAGCTTAAAAGTTTGTCCCCTTTGTTTTCTTTCTGTCAGAGAAAGATGTGGAATGATTCTTCTCCTGACAAGCATGCAATCTGCCGTTTCTGATCTCCACATCTTAAGGGAGGTTTCTTATTATGTATGCTAAAGACGCCGATAACAAATGCAAATTTATGGACCGGTTTAAGGCATCACCTCACTTTAAACATAAGGAAGCTGTCCAAAATGTTCCCCTCTCCTTTTCTTCAGAGTGAATCTCACATCAGAGTTATCGGGTGGAGCTTTGAATGATGGAACGCTGGCACGCCACATCTTTTGTTTCCTCTAATATCCCTGGAAAATCTGGTTAAAATTGGAAGATACAGAAACGAGATGGTTTCTCCGCCGGTTGCACAGATTCCACACTGTTTTCACAGCTGTCTCGCTTGCAGGACGCGGCTGAAGGTGGGGGGAGGTTTGGGATGATGGGAGGGGGGGGTTTGTAGCTGCTGTGATCAACTCATGTGTAAAGATGAGAAATGAGAAGGGAAGGGGATAAACCAATACTTTGAGCGTTTGACACCAGCAGCAGCAGCAGCAGAGAAAGGAACTGTCTGAAAAGAAAAGTAATAACAGAGAATATGATCTGCCAGAAGTCAAAACTCTGCAGTGCAGCTACAATCAGAGCTGGGGGACTTTAAATCTAGAACTCCCTTTGAAGGGGAATACTAGTTTTAATCAAGCCTTATTTTGACAAGATTAGGGCACTCGGTGACCACTTGAAAAAGGCAAATGACCAATCTAATAATTCCTGGAAATGCACCAGTGGATTGCTACAAACAGCAGCTTCTTATACGGACAATAATGGCTGCAATGAAACACTTTTTGGTGCAAATGCAACTGACTGACTTAAGAGTCAACCAATGTTTGTGATTGTTATTGGAAGTGTTTGACAGCATTACTGAGTTAATCCCTGCAGAAGGTAAGATGATTTTCTTTGCTCAGAAACAGCAGTTTCATTGTCATTTTTGTTTAAGTGGTACAAAAATCTGGTCTTTGATTCGATCTAACCGTTTAAAACACCAAAGTCACTCGATGACACAACTAATTTTAACCAATTAAGTGAGGGGAAGATCAGCCACTCCTACAACTTGTCAGTTTAACAGATTGTTTTGTCAACGGAGTCTGTTGGTTTTAAAGAGAGGGAAGCAGACGCTGTTTCTGGTTACTAACAAATTATCTTATTCTCCAACAAAGACGTTTTTGTCTGTTTTGTAAAATCCCAAAAAAAACAAAATTTGTGCCATTCAGTGGCACTCTATCGTGTGTATTTAGATTGGGCCCATTTGTTTCCCATTGCTGCCATATAAAACCTGTTTTGTAGCTACTGCCGTAAGTAATCTAGGGGACCGATTCAACTATTTTTTCATCAAAATATGTCAAATAGGGCCCATACTGAAAATATAGAAAACCTCTTTTAAAATGATTTTTACACCAAATACTGAGCATTCACAAACAGTATAAGAAGAAAAATCTATGTATTTAAATCTGTTAATACAGGCCTCTATCCTTTTAAAGTAACAGGATGTGTCCAGAGGTTACAAGCTCCAGTTCAAACAATAATCTCAAATCATTATTAGTGACTTCATTCCCATTTGCACAGTTATTGTTGGGCACAGTTTGATGCGGCTGGCTGGCAGATGCTCACAGGTAATGTCCCTCTCATGCTGTAGTTATTAGGCCTCTGGTCAACAGCCAAACACAGCAGCTGTCCGTCCAACATCAACCTATAAACCCCCCCTGATCTCCTCTTCATAAACAATAATATGCAGGCAAATGGGGTGGCCAATGTCAGACGTGGCCGGATAAACACACCGAAGGTCATTGTCGCCACTTCCCCTGAAGAATTGTGTAATTGTCTCTCACTTTTGAAGCTTGTGAAAATAGAAAATAATTTACTTCAGCTTGTCTTTGGAACCAACAAACAAAGCTTCAATATTTATGATCTGTGTGTTTTGGCTGTCAGAGATTTGCTTCAACTCACATCTTGGAGGCCTTTTCTCGTGCACCTTGGCTGAGCAGCACAGCTGTGACACATTATTTTGCAGCATGAAGTAAGCACTCCACATGACAAATTGCCACCAAGGCTACCTTTTTTTGTTGCCTTGAATAATCTGGGGACATGCTCCTAACGTGATCCGACATTTGAAACGTCCGTCGCAGGTTTCTGTTAATAAATGATTCACGCGGCCGGCCCAGGAGACGGGGAGTTAATGCCATCTCAGTGGCAGCGATCTAAAACTTTGACTTGGATCCAGCTCTGCCCTCCAGGGGACGGACAAATGGACATGGCCAGCGTCTCTCCAGTGCCCTCCGTCTCCATTATCGACCCCGGGAAGGAAAAAAAATAATAAAAAAACAGACATGAGAGACCGTAATGATCCAGTGTCAGAATGCAAAGTGCCGCATAGCTGCTTTTATGTGTGTTTTCCCCCATCGCAGAGAGCAGGAAGTTGTGATTCTTTTTACTGCCACACAGCTTTAGGTGCACTAACAGCATCCGAAGGTCCCAGAGAGAGGCCTAATGTGAATTTAATGACCTGACGCTGGGCGAATGACAAGTACGCAAGGTGAAGGTGACAACCTTTTCCCCGTCTATATGATTTTTTTTCCCCGGGTCTTGTTATCTGAAAGTCGTGCTGATGTTACATTTATTACACCACTGTGATTTCTCTGTGAATTTCAGCTAAAGTGAAAGCTGCCCTCAGACGTACAAGCTTCCTGCATTATGCAAAAACACTCCCAGGCTGCTGTGTCCAAACTGACCTTTACTTTAAGACAATATCTTTAAGGTACTGGTGGAGAAAATGGATGTAGCTGCAGACGTGTGTTTCACATGTTTGAGCCCCAGCAGAGCATCCTGTACTGTGTCACCATCCAGCCAAGACATGACACTGTACATCCTACTTTTAATTATGCAAACGTTCTTCAGAGGCCGAGCTGCTCTGCAGGCTGAAATCATCTCATTGGTTGACTCGAAGCTCAGTGAGCAGATTCAAGGAAAAGATGTCAGAACATGTGTTAGCTAGGAGCTAATTTCAAACAGCCAAGAATGGTAAAGAAAATGTAAAAATGTAGAAAGAGGAGTGCTTTATGAGCGCAAATTATTGTTAGAGGGCTCCTTAAAAAAAGAACACATGTAGAGATACAAATTACAGATAACTCCTAGGAAGTGTTCATTGTTCATTCATTCTGTTCCTCTGTGGGAAAAGGCTGTGAAGGAGGGACTAAATCTCTGCCCCTGCTAAATTTCAATTATATGAAAATAATTCAATTGCAGCACTTTTCTTCGTCCTTTCATGAATGGGACCCTTTTTTCTTTTTTTTTTTTTACTTTTTTCACTCAGGATTTTGATTTGAGTTATTTTACACTACTTACATTCACTTCCTTTGTTTAAATTGTGCACCTTCACTTTTTACAATACAAACATAAAAAATACTTTTTTGTCACCAAATGTCCAAAAAAGGCTTGAAACAAATTCTGAGAAAAATGACATTAAAATTGAAGGTTAAGTCAGATCAAATCAGGAGTTTTTTAAGAAAACCTTACATAATTCCACATTCTTAGGACTATAGCATCCACCCAACTGGAAACAATCTATTGAAATACATCAACAGGAAAGCATGGTTAACAAAACAACCACAAATTCAAAAACCTAAGTTTGTCCCAGTTAAAATCTTAGAAGCCTTCCACCCAAACCTCGGCTTTATAGACTATAAAGGCTTGTCCCAAAGTGCACCTGGAAACTCAAACAAGTTAACTACAAGTAGACTATTTTATTCAATGACAGATAGGGGGCAACTTGGCTCTTCCTGTTCAGTTTAAAGAGATTATTTTAAAAGATATCCCAATCTGTGACTGAATTTGGTCATTATTCAAATTGCTTAATGCAATGTCAATAAAACCAGGGTTATATATAAGGTGGAAGAATACAATCCT
Organism: Labrus bergylta; assembly: GCF_963930695.1. Classification (NCBI taxonomy): domain Eukaryota; kingdom Metazoa; phylum Chordata; class Actinopteri; order Labriformes; family Labridae; genus Labrus; species Labrus bergylta. The sequence goes on along the minus strand of NC_089218.1, from coordinate 10,571,352 downwards.
CTTCCTGAACATGTTTAGAGAGACTAATTCCCCACAAAGCCAACAGTACAATCACTAAGTGCATATTTGCTCATTGAATCTGAGGGTCATCATGATCACATAATGTGCTCCGAGGGGCCAAACACATTTATTTCAAACAAAAACTCTTTTCATACTCGGACAGGAAACCTTGCATTGGCACAACACTTAACCATGAGCGGCTCCAATCTGATTAATGCTTAAACCAATTACAGCTTCTCCCCAATTAGAGGACATTACCAGGTTAAGAGCTCTAATGTATCTCGATTTTTTCATGAAGTATCTGTGGATGTTTGCAGGCAGATTTATTGACGAGGGGGCGGCCATGACACCCCCTCCTGAGATGCAAACCGAACATGTTCGTGTCATTCTCGCAGCGACGTTTTGATCCGAGTTTCTAATGAAGAAACAGGGAGCAGCGCGTCGAGCACAGACGCATCACTCAGCTCCTCAGCCGTAATGTTGGCCCATAATGCCCTGTGTGGTCTCAATTACACTTCCATGATGTAGAATAACAGCATTACAGCAAAGCAAGACATGCATTCATATACTGGTAATTAAATAAAATCCAAATCAAGATCAGACCCCAGTGATCCTGAGCTACATTCATTTAGACGGATCGGGGACGGCGCTGACCTCTTGGTTAATTCTTAAAGAGACAGATTCCAAAGGTCTCTAAATCAGTGAAGACACATACTTAAAGGGCTGGAGGGCTATTTTTAAATTCAGAACCCATTTTAGGAGGCAAGTTCCCTCAGTTTGGATGGATAAGAGGACTGTTTCTTAGACAGAACAAGATTAAAGGTGAAATCTGGGAATTTGTGATGATATTTTCCAGATGATTTATTATATATCTATTTATTTATTATATATATATTTATTATATATATATCTGACCTGAGTCTCTGCATAGACAGCTTTAACTCATTCAGTTTTTGTGAGGAAAATATTAAATATTTTAAGGCACTACAATCCAAACTATTAAACATACATGTGGTTCTCACCACCGATGGAGCAGGGTAACATTATCATTGAAAGACAAACACAAACTGCAACATCAGACCAACATGTCTTAGAGTGTCCTTGGTGTCATTCATCAATCACAGAGAGAGACGCCCGATCGTGTCGCCCACCCTGTTTCATTTGGAAATCATTTGTTGACGCTCGCCCAGCAGCCAACAAGCAGAGGTCAGGCAGATGGAGTACACCCCCCATCCTCCAATGCCATCTACCTGCATGGGCCCCCGGCCCTGTGGTCCCTGCCCTGGGTGGAGATAGTGGGGGGTGGAGTGGGTAGTGTTGTCATTTGTCCCAGCATGTAGCACAGATGCTAATGGACTCGCGCAGGAGTCCAGGCTAGATTGGTTATTTCAGTCCTAATTCAGCCATTAACATTTCATTAATGCACCGTCCTACTGCTCGCCGGCACCGCGGCCCGCCGGCTGCTGCCTGCTGATGACTGCTGCGGGCTGAAAAACACCACCGAACTCAAGGTGGAGGGGAGAATCTGCATTTAGAGTCAGTGAGTGTGCATTCATTTAGGCTGTGTGCTTACAGAAAACCAGTGTGCAAAGAAACTTGCATCATATACACAAAACAGACATTTTTCAAACATTGCTCCGCAGGTTTTTAGGGAGTTTTAGCGCCATGTTTCTTTTTCAAGAACTGTAACTGTGTTTTATTTAGGTCTTATAAGACATAGATGTGCTCAGTGCTTGCCTATATATGCTAATTTATTGAAAGAAATTAATAAAGTTAAAAGGGCTCTGATAGTTGTGGAAAAGTGCAAAAATGTCTCCTAAAGACATGAGCAGTAGACAGTGAAAGGAAGTCAAGCTAGAAAAATTAAACAGCAAAGCTTATTCAGCATAAAAAAAGACAAAAATAAACAAACATCCTTTGTCACAGTATTGTGGTTTTAACCTTTGTCCTTCATTATATTGCTTACTTTCCTGCTGATCCTGGAATTAGAGCTTATTTTACACTCATACTGTTAATGTATGAAACATATATACACACAGTACAGGAGTATTTGTGTATGCTAATCACTCTCACTCTATTATGCTGAAGGCAGTATCAGTTGCTAAGGTATTCGGCTGATAATGAACACAGCATGTCTGAGTGTGTGTTAGTGTGTATGTGTGTGTGCGCTCCATCCAACAAGTTTAACACAATATTCTAATTAGACATCTATGTTTATTTAATGCGTCCTGAGTAAATTAGTTGTATAAAATTATGACTAATTAAGTGCTGCATTAATAACTGGCAGCCTTTCTGCTGCAGCAGCAGCAGCGCTACAAAGACGGGCACATAGGTAATCATCATATCTGTGTCACTCGTTAAGCTTTTTGATCATCCTGACATGACATATGATAATATTCACTCTCATCTACACGCTCAGGCTGTTGCATATTTTACATTAGACTAAGAGACAGGAAATGAGTAACATATGAAGACAGAAAACCCACTTGAACCTACACTAGTGTAATTCATACTCGTGTTTTTGTGGTTTTTTTAGGTTGATGGTGTCAAACTACGACAGGTGTTTTGGTTAACACATTGCAACATGGCAGGACGCAGAATGGCAGCGTTCGTCGATTGTTTGATAAGTGATGTGAACCGGAAAAAGGTCTAATGGTAACTAGCTGAAGGGGGGCATATCACGACCTCCTTCCCCAGTCCTTGTATACTGGGTAAAGCACACTAGAAATGTCTAGATATTCTAAACATTTCGGGAAGTCAAAAGCTTAAGAAGTAAGTCCTACTTCAATATTTGTGCAAGGTGTAAAGATTTACTCAAAGGAGGCAGATCCTTTAACATTGACTGTATCCTTAAATAAGAATATGACTTCGTTCTTTTACATTTTCAATAGTTCCTCCTCCTCTTGTAATCTAAATTCTGTCCCAACATTTGAACTTTATTCTCCACCTGCAAAACAAAAACAAGTTGTCCTCCTCTCATTGTACAGTATGTCTTCTGCCTGTCCCTGATCTAAATGATGAAGTGAAAATGAGGTGAAAAGCATCAGACGTTATATTTCTGCCACCAGCGTATAACATTTGCGCGTCAATGACAAAAAGACAGACTATTGGCACAGCCCTCAAACACATTTGATATTTCTGGATCAGTGGAGCTGTAGGTAGGCTGTTCATCTGTCATTACTTAACAGTGAAAGAAAAAACAGCAGAGTGCCACACGAGTGATGAATATCCGGCTTTATGGGATGTGTGTGTGATATATGAGATTGGTTGATAATCGACACTTAGTTCTGCCATATGGTACGACCCGCCTGCCAAGGTACAAGGACTCAAAACACGGAGGTAAGCAGCTCGCTTCCAAATCAACATGACTGTGATTTAAAATAACGACCTGAGCGGCTCCTGAATCCTGTTCAAGGACGTTTGAGCCGTTTGGGTCCAAAATGAGAGGTTTGGAAAAGAGAAGTCCTCGATGAAAATGGATGACAGCTCAATACATGTTAGCATGATGGTGTGTTTAAAAGATAACACAGCCAGACAAGCAGTTACGTAAAGATGACAGTGTTCAGACAGTTTTAAGTGTTCAAGGATAGCATACGTCAATGCTATAGACAGTGCTAGGAGGTATGTATCTATATAAAATAAAAAACAAAAGTTTAACTTCATTTTGCAGATAGTTAAATTACATTCATATTTTCATAGATAGTTTGGTTGGGAACCAGAGAGTCGCCGTTCGAGTCCTAGTGCAGACCCAAGTCTGGAAATTGGGCTCGTAGCTGGAGAGGTGCCAGTTGACTTCCTGAGCACTTCTCAGGAGCGCGTCTCCAGCTGACCATAAGCAAGGCACCAAACCCCCAACCACTCGGGCGCTCTGATGTGCAGCCCCCTCACTCCGACATCGCTCCATTAGTGTCCACAAGATCTGGTGAGTACATGTGTGTGTATTTCAGCCCATGTGTGTGTAGCATGTCAAAGTGTAAAACGTAATTTCCTCTTGAGGGATCAATAAAGGATATCTTCTTCTTCTTCTTCTTCTTCAAGAAGTACAAACAACTTTTTTTAGTAGCTTAAGTCAACCCTCTCTACTTCTTTTTTGCGCAGTGCAGCTGTAGTTCAGCTGAAAGGATGATTACAAACTGGGTATAAAAGTATGGACATGGAAGTTTTTTCACCATATGAAAACCATTTCTTGAAATCCCTGCATTACATCAATTTGATCAGATGATGTACAGTAAACTAAAACCACTGTCTGATAGCTTAAATGCATCAAAGTGGACAGAAAGCGTCAATGGGACCACTCATTTATCATGGGGGGGGTCCCACTGTTTGCTGTCAGCTAAAGTGCAGTAATAATCCCATCACTGCCTTTCATCATGAAAAGGAGCCCATGTCCATCAAGTTTAAGATTTGTAGGACGTCTGGAGTTGTTTACAAGGTCCCAGATGTGACCGACTTGCCATCACAAATGGCGACATTAAGAAATAAACCAATGTGCCAGTAGCAATAGCAATAGCACAAGGAGGTTGGTTTAGTTAAAGACCTCAGATAGAAGGTCTCTTGGTCATTGGGTGGATATAATGAATATATCTGACTCCCATGACTTAAAGTTGGTGAAGGGATATTCTTATTTTAGATAGAACCTGGGGCCGAGGTTGTTTGAAAAATTTGTTTATCCTTTAGCCCCATTTAATATCCTGTCTAATGATGTTCTCAAGATGTTACTTCTGGAAGCTCTCTGCCCTGGATTCAAGGAGGACTCATCTTTGTTGGCTTATTATTGAAATAATTACCACTGTCTAACGAAGAGAAATAAACAGTTGATCAGAAAGAGCAAAGTCGTCCAGAATAAACACAAACGCCAGGGTCCTGTCATCCTACACTTGGGGGGGGGGGTTCTGATAGGCTCAATGGATTTCAGATGGACAGGAAGTGTAGGCTTTGAACGCTCTGTAATTCCAGGTGGCCGGGGAGTGTTTTGGCAGGCCGACCTGCGCGAGAGGGACCTGGAGTAGGTGGAATGTTAATCATGGAGAGAGGAGAACATGTGTGACAAAGGGAAAGGATGGAAAACACATGTCCCATTTCACACTTATTTACCTTCGACTGCCAAACCCCCGCCAGATTAAAGGAAGAAGAGGCGGAGGAGGGGGAACGGCAAAGGTGGAAGGCTTTAAAGTTTACCTCTTTGATGGAGACGCCAACTCTTTGATAGCATTTCAAACATTCCTGGGAGGAAAGAGGAAACCTTGGCGGGATTGAAACTTCAGCGGTCCACTGAAGAAAAGGGTTGAGTGTAAAGACAAGGGGAGGAGATGCAGAAAGACTGTTATCCAAGACAGGAAGACATTGTTCTTTATGCAGGTTTTATAAATTTAAACTTTAAGAGGCCTTAAAGTAGACACAAAGAAAAAGAAACTGATGCCTTTGATGATCCAGGGCCAAAGTTAAAGACTTCCTCTGCATGTTTGGCTCTTAATGGGATCAAAGTATTGTACCTGGAAATTATATATATTGACTTTTTACTAAGTTCACTAATATTTGAAAACATCCTGATGCATTACATTTTCTGTTTTCGGGAGGAAAGAGGTAACCTTTGCCTTCTTCTAACAATGTGTAAAGATGAGAGGAGGAGACGCAGAAAAAACGCTATTCAAGACAGGAAGATGCTGTTCTTTATGCACATTTTACTAATTAAAACTTAGAGTCTTTACAATAAAAAATGTCAAACTATATCTATTCATCATATTCACGAGAAATAATCAAAATATTTACATGAAATGTCCTAAACATTTCTTAATACCTGTTTGCTCAGACCGCATAGATTTAACGCCTGTACATACGCATTCTATTTGCATTATATAATCAGAAAAACAAGCTCATAAACTATCTTTAATCAGTGTGTAATAATAAGCAAGAGTGTTCCTCAGCAGCCTTATCTGGTCTTCTAAATTGTTTGAAGCACGTCTTCTGTTGTATTTTTAATGGCTGCTGCGAGGCTGCTTTCCCCAGAAGGGACAATAAAGGAAACTGAACCAACGTCTGCTATGAATGCAGTGTGTTCAAGCTAAAAATACTGAGACACAGTACATTATTTGTATTTAATATCAGTCCTTATATGTAAAACCGTACAGTATTTTAAAGATTTGGAACATAAAAGTAAATGTTGTTTTACTGCTCCACATTATTGGCCCTGAAATCGAAGAAAATGCTTGAACGCATCATATTTTCAGAATAAAATCCACTTTGAAAGCCTAATTGGAAGTCATATTTTAAAATATTTTTTAAATTCATGTAAGTGTTGCGGTGTTCAGTTAGTTGAAAACTTGTCATCATTATTTGGGTGTAAAATCCACTATGATTTCCACATTTTTTGTTCTTTGATGTCTGTGCTTTAAATAAAGAAGTTTCAAAAGTTGGTTCAAAATGTGTAACCATGTTTTGCAATTGTCTTAATTTGGAAGGGATGTTTGTCCAACAGCTATAATCATGAAAGACTTTACATTTTAAATTTGAACCAACAAAATCTGACAGAATTTAACAGCGCGGTGAGAAGGGGACATTTTGTCAAGTCCAAGGTGTTCTGTTTGAAGGCAGGAAAATGAATTTCCTCGCTCTCGAACCCCATCCAGTGGAGACTGAGCAGAGAAGAACAGACTGGTTTTTGATTTCCACGGCAGCCCTTTTATTCTTCTTCCCTGACATGCCATCTTACACTGGAGGACATAAGCGTGCTTTGAACAGACTGTTAAAAAGCCAGTGTGATTGGAGTTGAAAAGTTTGCAGCCGTAATGGCGGCCGTTTGAGATAAGTGTAACTTATTTCATTTGTCGGCGGTGTCACATGCTCGCACCGCTTTGAAGTGGAAAATTAATGACAAGTGAGAACAGTAGCCATTCTGGGGAGAGAATGACCCCTTTTCTAATGGCTGTGTGGCACAGTGAGAGAGTCATCTGTTGGCCCCATCTAATTATGTGAATCGAGCAGTTTGAAAAGTGTCTTAAGGCTGTTTAGGAATAAAAGGGACATTTAAATGCAGAGCACTTTGAAAATTACAGATCCTTCAAAATACTTTCCACGGACACATCGCTTCCCCGCCACGCAGCTCTATTTTTTCTTCGTCTCGTTAATTTTGTGCTTTGAGAGTACAGCCGGCATTCAGGGAGACGAATCTGGAGATAGAGACCCTCCTCCCCTCCAAGTCTTCCCAGTTTCCTCTTATTCCCTCATAAATAGGATCCCGCTCAACTACCCGATGACTTCGATGAAACCGAACATTCACACACCTCTTGACTATATCAGATTGTTCAGAGGCCAAAAGCTTCAAAATGTGACGCTGTCTGTGTTCTCTTTATCGTCGACTCTGAAAGCTGTACTCTAAGTTTTTGTACTGATGTGTTTAAAATCTGTTAAGGTACAAAATGATGCTCTAAAATCCTCTTTGAGCTGCAGTCAGGTGTTATAGATGGGTAAAACAAAAACAGTTGACTTTCAACCATCAGCCCGCTGTTTGATTCTTTGGTCTGCATGTTGTGTTACAATCTATATAACTTTGTGCTCACTTAAACCCCAACAAAGATCACTTTACTGAAAAGAAACCAGTTTTTTTAGGGGCTTAAAAATCATCAGACTGCAGAGGTCTCACAAAGTAAACCATGTGATAATTTATGGTGTCGTTCAAAACTCAGAAATATGTGAAATGTTTTTAAGCAAGCTTTTATTCTGAAGGTCTAAATGGACGTTACTTAACTTGTATTTCAAACTGAACTGCTTTATTTTAAAAGAAAACTAGAACATGCTAATTACCATCACTAATTACTGTATCTGATTTTTGACAGTCTAACTGAATGTGACGCTTGAGAGGTAGATTAAGATACGATATGATACGATACAATACGATACACTTTATTGTCCCCTTGAGGAAATTTGTCTTGGACTCACAGTGCTGCCAAACATTCAGCTGCTTCCACTCGAATCAATATCTATACTCTGAAAAGACCGACCCCTGACCATGATGCATTACCTGAACATTTTAAATTGTCATGTCCAGTAAATGTCCAGTACTTCTATAATCTTCCCTGATTCAGGTCCTTTCTGCAGAGAACAACTTGCATGTATGAATGTTGAAGAAGTTATTCATCATTTAAATGAAGTTTTGCATGAGGAGTCAATTAACTGGGGTTTAAAGCTCTTCTGTGCATATTTTACAGTCATTGCATGCTTTGTAATTATGGTTATATATTACCAGGAGTCAAACATCTCCTCCTTTCTGAGAGATGTTTTCCCTCGTGTGCGTTTAAGTAACTGATGTACTGAAGTGCCTTTTCAGGTATTTCAGAGGTTAAAGCTGAACATCTTGCACCTCCTTGTTTTCATCTGCTTTCCTAATTATTATTTGATTGCTCATTAGGCCCTGTGTTCGCCTTCTTCCTCTTGCATGCATCTGCTTTGTCGGTGGTGTGTGATTTTTCAGATGTGAGAGAAACAACAGTCCTCCTTTAATTACACCGCCTCGCCAAAAACATTCGTCAACACTCCTGCGAGGATGCACGAGGACAAAATAAAATAAAAAAAAACAAGCAGGATGGTGTTTCTTTCTGTTAACTTAAAGTAGAAGATTTCACAGTGAGAAACATTTTCATTAGACTAACCCCGACCCTCTGGCTTCCAGCAGCTGTCCCCGTGGACACACACCCTGCTTCCCCTCTCTTACGGGTGTATGATGTGTGGATGAAGGCTCTTTTTTTTTTTTTTCCCAGCGCCGTAATGACTGTACACCGAGATTTTCAAGGGCCCGCTCATGACAATCCCATTTTCTGTGTAATTTCATGGTTGTCTTCTTGAATGAAGATATTGGCTGCTCTGAAGCACGAGGTCAGAGTCTCCCTGCTCCGTTTTCTGGATTGTTCCGGAGTATGTTTCCCTTCACTTGATGAAAAGTAATTCATCATTTACACCCCTGAATTCTGCCACTTTTTCCTTTTTTTCCCCCCCTTCGCTCTCTTTTCAGTTATAACTTCCCTCCTTCTGTCGTTCCCTCTCTGCTCCCCCGTGGCACCTTCGCTGGTGTTGAGAGATAGATAGGTTCGATACGACGTCAGGTCAGCCTTCCCTGAGAACAGGTTAGCCCTCCCAGGCCTGCTCGCCGCCCTCTCCCCGTGATAGAGTTTGTCACCTTTCTACCTCTGGAAGTCAGATCCTGTCAACTCCGGCATCCTTCAGAATCCCCGAAGTGGCTTTGGCACCCAGTGGGGCATGTGAGCTTAAAATTGATTTTTCTCCTCCCACCCCCCTCTCTGTTTTTTCTTCTCCTCCAGATCTGCCAGGTTCCCTTAAGGGAAGCGGTTGACAGCCAGTGGAAGCCGACAGCCAATCAGGAGGCGGCAGCGGTGTAAAAAGACACCTAGGGAAACTTTCCTGGAGCCGGAGGGGGGCAAAGGTTTCTGACATGTTGCAGAAGGAGCCTGGGAGGAGGAGGAGGGGGATGCTGTTGCTTAGAGACCAGAGGGCCCCCCCCCACCTCTTCTTCTGCGCAGCCTCCAGACTGCTCCACAAAAGTGAAATTAACTAATGCAGGGCCCCCCAATAAAACTCACTTTTAATTGTCTATATCCTTTACAAAGCATGATAAATCAAATATTCTGAAAATATTGGTTCTTCTTGGAAATAGAATGTTTGAATAAAAGTAAATGAAAAACAATATTATCAAATATCTTTGAGGGACTCTTCGATTTAATCACACCTACTTTTTACTCCTTTCCCCTTTTCTTCTTCCCTCATTTGTTAATTCTGTTTCCTCTTCCTGTATTTCCCTGACTGCTCCACCAGAGTGAAATTAATTGATGCACGGGCCACAAAAAATTCAATTCTAATTGTTTATCTCCAACAGAAAGTACCATTTCTTCCCCTTAAAAAGTCTTCTCCTTCAAGAATTCTTTCTTCTGCAGAGCGATGTTTGAGTTCCTCTACAATTAAATGAGAACATTTTTTTTTTTTATTAAACTGAGGGAATCCGAACTCTAAACAAAACCTAATTTCCCCCACTATTTTGTTCATCTCTGATATAAAGTTATTTTAATTTTTCTTTCCTTCCATTGTGAAGGGAGTTAAATGTTTGCACTGAAGTCAAAGATGAGCTTCCTACAGGGACCGTGAAGTGGATCGTATCCTATCGATATCGTATTGTATCGTACCATATCAAATCGATATTTTATCAATACTGTCGGCCTGCAGGCCTCCTGACTGCTTCAACTTTAATGGGGAACATTTCTCCAAAACTCACTTCTAATTGTTTTCCCCCTAAAGAAAGAACAAACGTGTTTGCTTTAAAGCTCCTATTCATCTGCAGTTTCTTCCTGCATAAAAGATGTTTAGATCCTTTTAATCACTGAGGGATCAAACAAGCGAGAGGCATATATGTAGATTCCTTTAGCATCTCTCTGGTTGAACATATGTACTCGTGTTGATAGAAGTGCACACGTCTATTAGCAAGATTCCCTTTTATTACCAGCTGCTGACATCTGCAGGGTGTCCAGAGTCCAATCAGGGAGTCTTTGAGAGGAAAACCCTCGAGACTGAAGAGAGACAGAACCTGATCATCACGTCTCATCGAGGCTCCGGCTCTCCTGTGACCCTCCTCTCAGAGTGAAACCTCCCCACGCGCCTCCTCAGAAAACTAATTCCTGAGTACTTAAGGAAATACAAAGAGGTCAGATTGGTATCAGGAACAAATTACACCGACGGCTCAGGCACGGCGGTGTGAGTTAGACTCACTCTCCTGTGATGGAAGCTCCTTCACGAGGGGAGGAGATTATTCTAAGGTTAATATGTCCAGGCCATGATATGAGAGTTTAAACTATTGTACAATAAGACCTTTGGACGGGTCACTTCAAAGCCTTTTTGTCTGATTCATGCAGAGGTCTGAACTACATGTTCATTTGTCTGTTTTAAAAACTGGGAAGCAAAGACAAGAAGGATGAGGCTGTTCACACCTGGACATTTTAACACCGTAGTTTGTGATGGTTAATGTTTTTATAAATAAATATCACGTTCATTTTTCTACAGTACTACTGTAGAATCAGTTTCGATCAATATGTTTGTGTTTAATAAAAATAATCCAATAAGAAATACAATCTAATGTATGCACATGTTTATTTTTGATATAGTTTCCATATCTTTATGGATATTTCTAATTGATTGACTTGTGTAACCTTCAGCTTAGTGTGTACAGTGTTGACGGTAAAATACAATTAGCAACAATTCACCCACAGAACTATATGTGTTGCAGAGTTTAAAGGGTTAATAAACAGAGAAAAAATATATTTTCAGTAATAACTCATTTCCATAAAGAAGAGGGTCATAATTAAGAATACACCTGATTATTATGAGCATTCGTACAAATTGGAAGATTGAGGTTTTTAAATACGGATTTAACAATAACAATGCTGAAAACCTGCACAGATAAACCATTTATTTTAGTTTTTCTGCCTTTTTTAATGTTAAAGTTTTTTTGTTTTTCAAATTATAACTCTATAAACACGGACATTTACTAAATTAGAGTGCACACACTGAAGCTTTCATGGTGTAATAAACTGAAGGGATTTATTTTTAAGACACTCTAAAGACTCTGGAGCCAAATAAAAACCTTACTTTAACAATGTCTGAATTTCTTTCTTCATATCTGGTGTATTCCTGCTGTGCTCAACCCTAAACTGAGGACATGTTTGATCTGCTTTTTAAAAATAATTTTGCTTCTTGCAAATTCACAATTACACGGCTGTTCATGTGCTGGGAAATTTTGATGACAAGTCCACTTTTGGAAACTCTTCATTAAACTTTGTCAGATTCTGACGAGGTGACAGTTTCACTCTTTTACCTCCTCTGACTTTTTGAAACACTGTATGGTCTGTGTGAGTGTGTGTGTGTTCGCTTGCTTCAAGTCTTCTGATGAAAATATGTCTCATGCCCTGAGCAGACAAACAAACTGAGACACACACACACACACACACACACACACACACACACACACACACACACTGCACCCCGGTCCTGCACATCTTCGCCTCGGAGCCACTGCAGCACCCAGGTGGCAGCGAGGAGGCGAGGCAGGAGAAGATGAAGAGCTGCAGATCTGTGCGTGTTTGACACGGCTCAACGAGCTGAGTGTGTCTGTGCGTTAACAGGAGGGAAAAAATACATGCACAGATGGATTTTCAGGGTTTGGGGGGGGGGGGGGGGGGGGGGGGGGGGTTAAGAAGATGCAGAATCACATATCCTTCAGCCATGTCTAAGATAGGTGAAGGGGGGACTCACTGCATCCATGACATGGCTGCTTCTGTCATGTGACACACAGGTGATACAGGTGCAGCTAGTGGAAAGAGTTTCCACAGAGCATCACAGCAGAGTTCGTTTATCTATTGGCCTTTTATTGTTCTGCCATGTCATTATATTTAAACAAACTGCCTTGACATTTTTAACTCTCTTATAACATCACTGGCCAAATGAGCAGAGGTTACCAAATGTTCCACCGAGCTTCATCTCCATAGAACGAGCTTTCAACGATGCAACGTTACAGCGACAGCTCTCATAACGCTCATCAGCTAAAGAGTTTGTGCATAAAAAAAAAAAAACTGTAAGAAAGGTATTTGCTTAAACGTTTTGTATTCCTCTACTAGATATTTCACTCTGGAAGTGTCAGGGTTATGAGTAATGCTTTGTTCAAATCTCTTGTCAGGAGTTTCAGGAGAGAAGATTTAGGCAACAAGATCTTGCAGCCGGGTTATTTTGTATCAGTCTCTTTAATATCGCTTGGGAAAGTCATCTACAAACAGAAGGTTAATGTGCAACAAAAAAGGAAACTACTTAAAATAAAATACTCAAAGAAAAAGTGAACGCTGTCTTTTGACAATGCAGCTCTTTAAGTTTCACCGGAGAGAATAGAGATGCAGCTTTTACACACTGCATGAAGTTTGTAATAGATTGACAGAAAACTCTCAGAAAAGAAAAACCTTGCAGTGGATAAAGAGTTGAGAAAGTGAAAAGGAAGGGCAGGTATTGTCAAACATTACTGACTCACACTCTCACACTGAACTTCAGCAATATGAGGAGAGAGTTAAATATCTGAAACTAACTGAAACTGCCGCAGAAAAACAAAATATATACACCAGAAAGAGATTCTAGTTTCATTTGAGGGACTGAAAAGTCCCCTGAGCTGCACTGGGGTCTGAAAACGCTCACAGCCAAATGTTTTTTTTTTCTTTGCAACATGTCTGTTGAAGTAAGAGAGACCTGTTTGACCTTTTTAGCAGCTTCTCTGACCAGATTTGACTCGCTTTCCTCCACATTTTTGATGCCCTCCACCTTCTCTACCTTGAACAGAGACCTAACATGATCATCTAAGTGTCGAGCATCTTCCCCGGCCTCTATAAAAACACCATTTCTTACTTCTGTAAACACGCCTGCCCTCCCTGTTTTCCACTTTCTCTCCTGTAGATTTGTTCCAGAAGAGTGGGCTCTACCTGTTTACAGCACCAGGAGGATGCAGGTGAATTATCTCCCGCCTGCATGATTCAAGGAGCCCGTCTCTGCTGCTCAGACTTTCACAGTGTCTCAGCACCCATTAGCCTCTGCAACCCAGCCTGCCACTTCTGCATTAGCACCTCATTTCATACATTAAATGCTTTACCTTCAGGAGTGTGACAGCTGCATCGTTATCTGTCCTCTTCCTCCCTCGCTCCTGCTCTCTCACCTCGGCCTCATGTCTGCTTTTGAACGCTGTGAAAAGGCTCCAGGTCCACACTGTCGGGATTTTTGGCCTCTAAAATGAGATTGCACAAGAGTCATATTCTGATAAAAAATGATCCTTAAACCTGGAGGTTACAGTTTAACACGGCTTGCAGGTGCAGCACCTTCTTTATCCTGTTAGAGCTCAGAGTGTCTCTGTGCTGCCATCAGCAGCCGTTCTGCACAGTAATGTAATGTAATGTAATGTATGTAAAGTGAACCAATACAAGCAGTATAACAACATCTCAGTGCAAAAAAAAAGATGACAGTTTAATGTATCAGAGTGACGACATGAATATCAAATTAAAATTCTCCATGACAAACAGGTCTCACTTTCTGTTCATGACTGAAAAGATGCTTTCTTAAAATATTGCATGTTACACAAATAAAGTGCTGGATTTGATCCTACCATTTAATCCTCTGTTCAAAACAACAACCTAGCACTCAACTTCATGCTCAATTGGTTCATCATGACCCCAGGTACCAATATCTAAGTAAAAGAGGCACAGAATAGTAAAACTCCACATAACTACATTAAAAGCATTCTGTACTGTGCACTAAACAATGTGACTACAATCGCTGCACAATAAACCTTTGGCTTTTTTATGATCAATACCAGAGCTGTCTTTGGTCTCAAAAACCCATGTCTGCTCTCTTAGCTACATCAACTACTCAACAGAAACACACCAACAATTTTAAGGCTAAATTTGTGGATATATCTTGTCAGATTTTACACATTTACTTTCCTTCAAATAAAAACAATGAACTCCAGAGTGAAGCAACAACTACTTTTACATCTTGTACGACTGTTTCCCTTCAGTCTTATCGTTCCAGCAGGAACAGCTCTCCCTCCTCCCCCTCCTCCCCTCTTGGGTGAGGTGAGTGGGGTGTTGGGTGAGAGGGTGAAACATGGCGTAGGAGGCACATATGTGATGATAAGCTAAACCTCGTGGGACGACGCTGAACTTGTTCGCAGCGGTACCCTTCTATCCTGCAGCCACTGATGAGCCTGATACGTTTAATTGGGGTGGTCCGTTTTCCATCATGCACCCCTCCACCACTCCTTCTTGTCATTTATACCAAAGCTATGACTGTAGGCAGGGGGGAGGAAGAGGGGAGAGGCGAAGGGGGGAGAGAACAAGATCCCCCCACAAAACAGAGATAAAGAAAAAATGTAATACTTCCACATTTTCCAGTGCTCCTTTCATCATTATTCAAAAATTAGTTTTTAATGCAATGAGTAGCTCCAATCATGTTAAGGTCTGCATGATTCAGATAGTATCATAATTACAATTAGATTACATTACCGCAATCAGAGAAAGGGGGGATCGTTAAGAGAAGGAATATAAATTGCTTTAGTTTTACAAGTACTGAGCAAGCAGAAATTTGAATTAATCTCCACTTAAACATCTTCCCCCCTCACAGAACTGCAAAGCATGCTGGTTTCTTCCAGGCCATCAATACAAATTAAGGCAGAAGTATGATTTTTTTCACTCCGTCTGAGGGTCTTCACATTTGAAGTTTTTCCACTGAGCGCTTCAAACTGGAGCGGCGGCGGTTTGGGTTCAAAACTTTCTCGACCAGAGGTTGGACTTTTCCTCTGTCCGCGTGTTTGTCATGGTCGTCGTGTGAGAGTCTGACGGGCAGAAAACTGAACGTTACGTTGTTTAACAGCCATGTGCTCCACATTTCATGTACTTCATTAAAATCCTGTTTTCATTTCAAGACTTTACAAGGGTGAAATATTAAATGCCAATATTCATCGTCTTGTATGCTTGTTTCTTTGAATCCTCCAGGTATTCTCTGCAGTCCAAAATAATGTATTACAATACATTTTTATAATCACTGAGACCCAAACAGACCTGTAAATGCACATGCAAGCATACATTTGGTTGATCTTTCCCGCAGAATTGGACAGATTTTACTCCTTAGTCATGAAAATATCAGACAAAAGTAAAGCTGTGTTGTACTTGTACAAACTATTTTTGCTTTATATCTGTTTCTATTAGTTGATTTTAAACCGTCGTTGATTTTGTTGTTTTGTTATTTGAAGCCTTCTGGGCTGCTTGCTGGTTTGACATTAGCAAAAGAAATAAGATCAGGTTGAGTTATGAAAACATGTATACAGTGATGAGTCAAGTATTTCAGTCCTAAATAATTGAATTAGAAGAAGAACTACCTGAATGAAACACAGTCTCACAGTCGAGTGTTGAATAAACAGTTTTCTTGTATGAAACCAAAGGTTTCTCCTACATCTTAATGTATTCCAGCATCAAAGGTAAGAGAACAGAAGTGTAAAAAACGTCTCCTTTCACACAATTTAATCAGTATGTGTAGATGACGTTATGGGATTACTGATGCATTAACGTGTAAGCAGCCCTTTAATGTTGCAGCTGGTGGAGGTAATAAGTTAATCATGTTATGTGTGCTATGTTAAATCATAATCTGTCATATGTAGAAGTGTAAAAGGTACTTTTTCTTCCATGTGACTGCAGTCATTGAAGTGTGTGAGGCAAAAAAACATCTCTGTTCAGGTTTTTACTGGTTCACTTCTGGTCCTGTTTAAAGGGTACTTAAGGTAGTCTGGGATCTACAATACGTTGACATATTTAGAGGTATATAAGACTTGAACAGAATTTTAAAGGCAGGGTTGGTAATTTTCTCCAAAATCCACTTTTTAAGATTTTGGTTGAAATTGTCTTTAGGTCCTGCTGGAGGGAATAACTCATGTGCTCTGAAAAAGGAGCAAAGGAAATCTGTCATCTATAGCAGTTGTAAGCATCTAAAAACTTTGACCAATGTCTGCCACGAGGTACCAATCTGATGAATCCCTGTCGGTTATCCTTTGAACCATTCGATTTGACATCACGATGGGTTGCATCCTCGAGTTTCTGTATCACTGCACACTTTTTCATCAATGAAGTAATAAATGAATAAATATGTTCTGTCACTGCATCAATGCAGAATTGTCCATTGTGACGGTCGTAGAAACAGATGTTTAACACCCATACTGGATCAAAAATACTGAAATTGCCCTATGATGGAGATGTTTAAGTATTGGTTTTATGCATTAAAATATTTTATATGGGAATACTTGGATGTCTATAGCAGTTGGTGTATTGTATATATATATAATATATATACATGTATTGTATGGAGAGTCAGTGAATGACGGTCTGCACATCTCTGCAGACTCACAGCAGCAGACGGGCAGTACATGTCCGCACCGTCCTCTACGACTGAGAAAGACTCTCAAAGCTCATTTGGTCACATTGTGCCGGATTATCCCGTAGTGCAGAATACAATAAAATACAAATCAGCCAGAGACAGAAATATAAACCATCAGTGGAGCGCTGGGCGGACGATTAGGACTGAAGTTAGCAAATCCCTGATCCGCTAATGAATTAAGACTCCAGTGAAGAGCAGCGTTCCTTTCTTGATGACAGCTGACAATTTCTCTGAGCTCTCCCCTTCAGCCGCTCAAAACAACAGTTCTGCTTAATCGTCCTTAACGTATGAATGAAGAATTAAAACAAAGCACTTCTCTCTCCTGTTCCCCTCGCATTAATAACGCACATGATCGCCTTACTTATATCTGCACAACTTTTTTAACAGGCTCTGCCCATTTGCTGGATATCAATTACCTTTTTTTTCCCCCCGCTTCCTATTTATTCCCTTCTTAGGCCACGATTGGAGATTAATGTGCGCTTCTAAATTACCACACATGCTGGCCATTTATCAGCTCGGAGAACAATCCTGCAGATTCATCCCAACGCTAAGTGGCAGAATATTCATGAAATAGGGGGAAAAAGGAGTAATTTTGAACACCCTTTAATGATTAAAAAAAAGGAATTTCTCACTCTTGCTCATTTACTTTGTTCGTTTTTTTTGTCATTGTTTTCTTGTGCGGCCACTCAGAGAAGGACAGGCTTCATTGTGGAGGAAAATCCTTCTTAATTTAGCTGAAAACATGGACTTATATTTATGGGAGGAAAACAGCACGATACATTACGGCCGTACAATGTGATAACGGTGATAGCACGGCGCATTGTGCTTGTTTGTAAAGCCGTGGTGCAGAGGCCCATAATAGAGCGGCATTCAATCCCTGACTTCAGTAATGAGTTGGGTAAACAGAGCTTTCAAAATGAGTTTCTAAATCAGTGCATGGAGGCAGAGGAGAGGAGAGGGAGGAGAGAAATAAATAAAAAACACAGAGGCTGGGGGCTTTTGGTCGTCGACACCCCGGCTTTAATCAGGCATTAGGAAAAGGGAGTGAAGATGTTATGAAAATGCAGCGCTGGCCTTTGTTCGGCGTCTGTCATGGCATTGACTTCGCTGACACAATGCTACAATGCATGACGGATCAAAGTAATTAAAGTTCCAATAATTTACCTTCTTCTGTTGCGTGTCAAGTCTGCCAGACCGGCTGGCCCTTCATTGATTTCCTCACTGCTATCAGAGTGTGATCCTTAAAGACAGAGAGGCCGGCGTCTGTGTGCGTGTGTGTGTTTGAGAGAGAGTGTGTGTTTTAATAACTTGATATAATAGCAACGCTTCAGATGTTTAACCATTAATGATCACAGACAGATGACGGAGATAGAGAGACGAGCGCGTCTGAACCCTTCCCTCCTTGTCAAATCTTCGCCTCCGTTGTGTGATGTCGCCTGTCAAGCGTGCAGCATTAACTCGCAGCTCAAGAGTGGTCAAATCGGAGCTCGTCTGCTTCACCTTGTTAAACTTTGGAATCCGGGAGGAAAACTCGGCTTTATCCGCAAATCCGTGGGAGATTCAGGCGCCGGTATATGCAAGGATTGTGAAATCATTATGGGTACACAGAGGAGTAATTCTGTCTGCCGTCTAGGCCTGGGATTGATGTGTAATGCTTAGGAAAGACTCCCTGCGTTGCCGCGTGCGTTCCCCACAACAGGCGGAATAAAAACTTCCCTCACTCATGCACTCGAGGTTACTCCCCCTCCCTCGTTTCTCCCTCGACAATGTGTCATTGTCATCGTGGTTTTTGCAGCAGGTTTCTGCGGTAGGCTACGAGGTGGCGGTGGAAGAAGGGAGGGGGTCTCTTTTGATGGCTTACCCACCCCTCCAAAAAACGTCTCTCTCCTCCCCTGACGAAAGTTAAATGGTTGAAGTATTCCTGTTCTGAGATGTGATTAGCGTGTCACACATTAAAAATGCCATATTAAATAATCCCATCCTTCAGGCTTTACTTCCTCACCAGGTATTAGCTTAGACGGAGAATTATCCTAAGCTATTTGGAAGTAGGGAATCCACAGAAAGATCTTGGCACTCGGTGTTTGAATTTTCTATCTGCCTGGTAGGTGTGATACTCGACCGACTTACAGCGCAGACAGCGGTGGAGGAAGTCGAGCGGCGGCGCTTAGAGCTCACCGCAGCCGCCGCGCCAGGTTTCTCTGTTTCTAATCTCGTCTCTCTTCTGCGTCTCACTCACAATTTTCCCAACACAAATCGAGTCTCAGTGTGATGCAGGAATCAAAACCAGAAGAGCTGTGATCCCATTATGTTGCTTTTTCAGCAAGTTTGTTCAGATGTTGTTGTAGGGAGTCAAGATTGCTTAATGAAGTGCATCTCAGATCAGGAAAATGTATCATCTGCCACAAAGCGTCCTGGAATGGAGACGTTCCATTTTGGGTTTCCTTTATCAAATTCTTAAATCTGTTTATCCAAGATCTACAGTATCTTCATCCTTTGTAGATACTTTTTGTGTCATCTAGAGCAGCAAAATACTCAAATTAGAGTAAAAACAAAGATGGCAGCCATCTCTGCAACTTTTTTGTCTTCACGTTCAGACATATTAAATGGACAACTAGATGACTTGGGTGTCTGGTTGTTTGGGTGTCAGGCTGTCAAGATGTTTGGGCGTCATGTTGCGAGAATGATGAAACTCCAAAAGCCCTGAAATAGTCAGCGTAAGAATAATGTCGGTGTTCAAATGATTTGATCATGAATGCTTATGAAGAAATAATTACATTTATGTCTCTACATCTTTGCAACAGGGACAAAAACTGATGCTTCTGTGTCTCCAAATATACAACGTCGCCTTAAGGTTTGACAAGATGTTCAAAAGAGAAAAAAAAGAAAATGACTTTCTTAATCTTCTGTTTCACTCTATTACGGCACCATTTCAATATCACGATGACCAACTCGATAAGAGTGGAGGATCACACAGCCTTGCATGCTGCTGCTGAAGAGTTTTTACATCTGATAAATCCATGTGACTCATTTACAAACAGATTACACAACTGCAGCTGAAGACGAAGCGGGGCAGGACAGAAGTCTTTATCTTGTGCTAACGTGTCAAACGTCGCCTCGGGGGCCTGAAGTGAAATGATGGAGCAATCAGAAAGGAGAAATAATGTTCGCCGTATGTTGTTTTGATGTTCAATCTGATCCGAAAAGGGCCCTTAAGGTTGATTTTGTTACAGCTGATAGAAACTTATCGCTACGTTGGTTTGGAATTTGTCAAGGTCAGACATCAGGGGAGAAAGTAATTGAAGTTTAGACACTGGAAACTATTTAAACAGCATGTATGTTTAATATAAAATATGTTAAAGATGAGTGAAAGGGAGTTTCCAGCATGATAGATATCACAAAGAGAGCTTCAAACGGGTTTGTTTTCATCCCTGCTTGGAGGTCAGCGCCCTGTGGCTGTGGATGGCTAATTATCATCGCTCAAATGGGTCAGGGTCGTTATTACTTCTGGTAACATGATCGTATTCATCCGACATGTTTTGAACCCGCTATGACAATGGAGCTTCAGTATGGGAGATAGTTCCCCCTCCAGTTAAACATTTGTAACACGGTCACAAGTCTGTTAAAATCAGAACTTCACACACACTTGCTCATGAGCTTCTTTGGCTGGTTTGAGAAGACGGATATGTGGAAGTGAAAATAAATATTTTTTTTTATCAGCTTTTTAGGAGAAATAATTCTAGATGAATCTGGACTTTAAACAACAACTTCTTGATGTCTTCGTATACCGTTGGTTACGGAGCTCAATCATTATGAGAGAAATAGCGATTGTACATTCAATAAGCATACATCAACCTTTACATTTTAATCCAGAAACCGCAAACAAATGACCCCCAACAGACGTTTCATAGAAATATTTACATCATAGAAACATTCAAAGACAAATAAGGGACAGCTACCCAATGAGGTTGCACAAAATGTAAAAGACATAGAACTTTCTGGCAGATATATCCGTCCTGATTTGATTCACAATAAGGCAAATTGATCATTTTGCAACAATCATCGCTTTGAGTGAAAAATGTGACAGTTGTTAGGGTCTCTAAGGGACAAACATGTTTTCTAACTATCTAGAAAGGAAGACTTAAGAGTCAAGGTATCTCTGCAGCTCTTCAGCACTTCATTAAAATCCTGTTTTCCATTCAAGCTTAGACAACAAATTGCTAAATATATATTATATTTCTAATTTAAATGTTGCAGCCCTGCTATGAACGTTTGATTTCCATGTCAGTGATGCACATTCAAGTCTTTGCTTCTTCTGCCCCTGAGCAAAGCACCAGAAGAAGAAGAGATCGTTATGGCCATGTTTACACATTTTAACCATTAATCCATTTCTATAAAAATCAGCTACAGTCAGATGCTACGAAAAGGTTTGAGCAATTTCACTCCCGAAAATCTGAAGTTATTGTGCCTTAACAACACATAATATGTTATTGCTTTATAAATCAAACATAGAGTTTGCAGTCTGTCATATTTTAGTTCCTGTGGATAAATCTGTGCTGAATTTGGGAAGAAACTAACTACGTGCCCCCCCCCCCCCCCCCCCCATGATTACTCATGATCATAATCGGAGGTCTATTTAAACTTTTTTTTTTTTTTTAACTGTCGGGCATTTGATTCCTGGAATAAAAAGCAACATCTGTATCAGTTATTTTCCATCAGTAGCTTTTTTTTGGAATTAATAGCACACACTGAACCAGTCTTTGAGTGCAGCTGGCATAACAAAGATGTCTGTATATCTATTTTTAATAGATTTATATCTTTTTTTAGCCTTGGGGGGGCCTTTGGCCTCTAGGAGGCAGTGTTAAGGAAACAGTGGAGGCATTGAAATTAAACTGCTTTTGTCTAAAAGCAGTGATGGGATATTAAGTATATTTACGAGTGTTATCATTCCATAAAGACATTATTTTATTGCTGTCTAGCAGAAAATAAATCCTTCATTCAAATGTCTGAATATCGATGAATAATAAGTTAAATTAATGTCTGTATTATTTAAGTGAATCCTCTCAGGAATAGTCAGAACTAAAGCCAGGTGGCAGATGCCGCTCGAAGGAAAGCAAACACCCATTTGTGTTTGTTGCATCGGTGAACATTGTCCATCAACTGTGGGCCTGTTGTGATGTGACCGGGGGCAGCCGGAGTGCAAAAAGCTCCATGTGTCTCCTCACTGTGTCTCTTGAAATGGCTCTAATGCAGACCGGGTTGTTGGGGTTGGATTCCAAATGGAGCCAAACAACATTTAAGAGGTACTTTTTATGAAAGGATTCCCAGACGAGGCCGTGTTACAAGCAGAGTCTGGGTTTTGTGTGGTTGTATTTGTGTAATTTGAGAGGCGTGTAATGCTGCTAATACAGTTTATTGTGTTGAGTGTTTCTGAAGACAGAGGAAACGACGCTTCTCTTCTATTTGTCTTTGACAATGCATGGATGGATTACGCCCAGAAACCATGAGTTATTCAATTTCCACCTGGAGAAGCTTAGCTGGGCGTTCATCATATTACGAGCGTATCTGCTCGATTGGATATAATTCACACCTCGACGGAAGCTTACACCTGCTTGAGGGAATTAGGGCTGAGGCCTTTAATAAACGTTTAAACCTGTCAGACAAATGAGATAAGTGCATTCATGACCTGTTCCTCCTGTTCGCCGCCTTAATTCCATCTGAGGGAATACCTGCCGATGGTGGGGTTTCCCGATGCCGCAGAAAGGGGCCCTTTGCAGCAGCAGGGGGCCAATTCAGCGTCAAAAGCAATTAGAAATATATTTGACGAAGGTCGCAAGGCATCATGTGTGGTGACAGGAGTGACGGTATTTGGAAGGAGGGAAAGAGGGAGGTAAATGCTCGATTTTTCCCTCATCATCTATTATAAAAGCCTCCCCTGGAGTGTGTGTGTGTGTGTGTGTGTGTGTGTCTGTCTGTGTGTAGACAGAAAAGGAGGGGTGAGGGGCCATGAGTGGGGCCCTGCTGAAAAAGACAGTAAGCGGATGCTAACTTCCCACTGAGAGAATTTCTCCAGGTCGAATGCAAAACGCTCCCGACTAATCATCCGCGCTGTGGAAACGCCAGCTGCGGCCCGTGGTAGGATTATCATTCTCATAGACCTCTTACCGAGCTTTTAGCTAAATGAAAAATCTGCTCCATAGCCTAGGGAGAAGGCAGCGTGCAGATAAGAAGGAAGAGTGTTTACCGAGAGGCAGCGCCGGTAAAAAAAAAAAAAAAAAAAAAAAAACACAGAGCAGGTTTTTTCCTTTCCTCTGCGATGTAAAAATGGTAGGGGAAGAAATCATTAAGCGGCGGAGGAAAGGAGAGAAGATCAATGTATTTACACGATTCATTTGTGACAAAGTTCTTCTGGGCTCATTAATTTAATGTTTCTGTCTACCTTCTGGCCTGAGGGCAACACACAATTTGTTATTCTATTGTTCCCCGCTCCTCTCCTGCTTCCTCTCTTCTAATATTTCCCACTACAAAGCAGACGTATAAGGCTGGATCTGAAACGAGGGCGGCAGATAATCACATCTTTATCAACCGGACTCTTTGCCACCTTTGGGCGTGATCAAATGAAATAATCAGTTAGAGCGGGAGGCAGAGGTCAGCGGAGTGGGGGTAATCTTATGGGGCTCTTTGCCCTCCCTGAGACAACACACACACACACACACACACACACACACACACACACACAGAACCTAAGGGTAATGGATCTCTATTAGCACTCTATTACCGACATCTGTAACAACGGAGCAGTGCGCCAAACATTGCTAACAAGGGCAATGTATTTGGAAGTCACTAGCCTGCTCCCTGCGGACGCTGCCTCTCATTACAAAGCTATCAGGACCGTTCTGTTTGCCCGGACACCACCGCAAAGGGGGAGGACGGGTGAGCACGAGGGAGGAGAGGGGGCTGAAATAACAATTAAAGGCCTCTGCTGGTCCCACCGCAGAGCTGTGAGGGGTTTCTGTGGAGTCCCCAGGGTGCCCTAGAGGTCTGCTTGCTCTTGACCCTCCTCCTCTGATCTGACGGGAGACAATGTCCGAGCAGGAGGTTTTGTTTATTATTCTGAGACCTAATTCGTGCTTGACTCTGAGGATTCAGAGTCAAACGTGAGTGGGAAAATGCGTAAATGATTTACAAGTCGAGGGATTGGTGTAAATATTACCGAGGAACGCCACCAACTCCCCCCCCTCCTTTAAGGTTGATTTCTCATGCTCTGCTCCAGTCTTAATCAAATAAACCTTAAAGGAGACAAAACCAATTTTGCTTTGGAAAATAAAAGGCCTTTGTGTGAGCTAGTTCAAAGTGATAACGCAGTGTAGAGGCATTAGATACAGTCTCTGTGAGTGATGTTTTGATATTGACACAGGCTCTTTTGAACTGAGGGATCAGGGTGACACGAGCCCTGATATTAAAGACGTAGCCCGAGGGCAAAAGATGGGTGCTGTCTTAGGAATCAAAGGCTGAAGGTGCCGCTCTGGAGCTTCATGAGGAAAAAATACTCATCCCTGCTGACGTTGTCGGTCAAAGTGTGTTTAGATAAACACAGAAAAAAGGAAGGGTTTAGCATAAGTCCATGACAGCCTGATGCTGACCGTATGTAGCCAGTCAAACAATGCAGAAATACCCCCAGCATGATTAATCCAATTGGCATTGGAGCCAAACTTGTAAACTAATCTATGCATTAGCCCGGCTGGCAGCGTGCACACAAACGCTCCTGTGGAACCTGGAGTTTGGTTGTGTTTGTCGCCTGCCAGCGATAAGAGCTCCACGCTGGGTGAAAAAAAGAAAAGTGGGCTTAGCTCCTTTTCTTTTCAACTGGATTCACTTTAGCCCATTTATCAGTCTACCTGTCTCCAAGACCTATTTAAGATTAAGGTCAGCAGGGGGAAGAAAAACTCCCCTCTCTTAGGTCTTTGGATACTTTTAAAATTCATAAGTCAAGAGGCTTAGGCTTTCTCAGCGCAAGTCTTCCTAACAATGAGAAGTCTAATATTTTATGTAAGAATAGCTGACAGGAGATTTTTTCCCCCTTCCTCTTCTCTTGCTCTATTTTGCCCTATCAAAGTCGAAATACACTCGCCGGGTTTGACAAGAGCGTTGACGGAAAACGCTCACTCCTGATGGACATAAATCCAGCCCGATCACATCAAATGCATATTCCAAAGATGGAGGAAAAAGAGGTGCACTGTTCCCCTCGCATCTGTAAAATTAAAGTCAGAATAAACCTTTTCAGTATGCGCCCTGATTCTCAGACTTACAGCTGAAGAATTTGCTCTGCTTCTTCTTTTAACTGTTGTGCCAAGTTGTACAATCTTTGAGGTCTAACTTACAGTACAGCAGCTGCCATCTCTTTTGTTGTTATTCCTGCTGTTTTTTTTTTTTATAACTGCTGAATTCATTATAGTTGAGCTACTTAAGCTCACAGTGCAAATACAGTGGTGAGAGCACACTGATGCCAACGTTTCCTCCTTATTATGGCTCCATTCAGGCTTCAAAAAGTTTACAGTGACAATTAAAAGAAGACAAAACACAACAGTTACCAGAAACCGAAGCTATCGGGGGTTAACATCTCTTAATTTTTTTTATTGTCCTAAAGTGATAAAACAATCAAAATAATGTCTGTGGTGCAGATGTAGAGAGAGAGAGACTTCAGAGGTTTAATCCTTTGATTTCTGAAGAGAAATGACCCTATAGTGCCTACATTGGTATTTTTTGTTTCCTGTGATTTCATTTCTGGAATGAAGTGAGAATATCTCCGGTACCTTGAATCCATACAACCTATTAACTTATAAGATGCTGTATAAGTAAACAAAGCATAAAGGGATATGAAGGATGGAAAAATCCCATTTTTAAAAAGGCAAAAGCTACTAGACTTGTATTTTCATCATATTTTGCTCATTGAAAAAGCTATGGAAGATATTGGTCCAAATCAGTGAAGAAAATACTTCTTAGAAACACAGACAGTATTTAGTTTTTTAGTTGTCAAAATGCTGATTTTATTAGCAGGGTACAAACATGTTTTAATAGTTGAATCTGACATAGACTATATAATGTCTGCATCATTGTTTTTGTCATTCTTCAAATGTTTCATCTCCCCAAAACCTCAGCCTAAAGGAAATGATTTAGTCATTTACGTTGTTCTCTATTTATTATGGGTTTCAGTTTGAGATTATTTTAAACATGATTTTAACAAACAATAAATTGGCCCTCTGTTGCCTTCTCCTTGTCAACCCATTTTACGCGCATGTTATGTTAATGAGTCAAAAGACGGACTCTGTAGATTTTAGTGCCAAGTCCGCATCTATCAGTTATTTCAGAGCGATTTAATCAGGATGGTGTAAGAAACGCCCTCCTGTCTGCGAGTCGTCACCCTGATTTTTCACACAAATTAAACAAATTAACGTAATCTATAAAAGAGCAACATGATGACACAAAAGAGGGAAACTTTCTCTTTTTGTTTCATAAAGAGAAAAGGCTCTACATATGATAGTTTTTTATTCTACATGGATTTAGAGATGAGGATGGGAAAGGTGTTAAAGAGAGCTATAGTGAAGGATTCATCCAACTGCAGCTTGCTCGATCCCAAAAGTTGTTTGTAATAAGACATAACTTGGATATTTCATGTTTGTGAAGCATATCAGTACACAGTATACAAAGAAGAAATCCTTCCTGCATCTTATCATTTTTCTAAACAATATGTAAGGTCTTTAACCTGCTCTATTGTAAAGTGTCTTGAGATAACACTTGTTGTGAATTGACACTTAATTGATGATTGATTGATTGATTGATTGATTGATTGATATTTGGATTCTTCTGAAGCATTTTTTCTTTTTAACAAACAGCAAACATAGTTTCAACAGACTCCACATCCTGTCAAATGTATCTAATATGTGCTTCAGTTATACAGTAACGACATGTTGCTTATTTTTGGTTTCATTCGTGCTGCCAAACATCTGACAGCTTGGTGTAAAAAAGATCAAAATGAGTTTCTTGAACAAAAACATATGCATCTATGAAGTCCTTTAAGCAATCAGCACTGTCAATAAATAGTCAAAAGAAAAGCAACAAGATGCAAATTAAAACAAAAAAGCGATAAAGCACAAAACACAAACTCTGAGGGAAAGAGAAGGAGGCCCGAGCTTGTGCGCCCACACACTCCTGTCCTGTTAATAATCTATACTGCACTCACTTTCTATAATGCAGAGAAAATCCCAGAGCAGTTCAGCGGTGCAGTTAGCCTACAAGTAAAAGCAAATGCCTTGCAGTCTTGGCTGCTCGCCACCAGCTGGTGCTCCAGTCAGCTGTAGGTAAAGAAAAGAGTAGAGGAGGAAAAAAAATAGAGAGAGAGCGTGTTTTACATACTCTCAAAGCCAGGGGATTGGTTTTGGACCGATGTCAAATTTTTCAGAAAATTCAGGGAATCTCTGAGTGCTTCTTGCTGCTCAGATGGCGGTGGAAGTCTGCCATGGGGTCAGATACAGCTTGAGGAGTGCAGAGCAGCATTACAGCGCATACTGCACTGAGGTTTGGTTGCACATTAAAAGTACAGTGGCTGTGCTGCAAGTTATGAGGCATTATAGCTGTGGTTTCTATTAGAGATACCTCAAGACATGTAAATAGGGGTGACTGCAGGTCTTTAAGGGTCAAAAACAAACTTCACCTGCACAAACAGCTACTTTTTCTTCAGGGTTTAAACATGTTCTACATCTCTACCCAAAGCCCTGTTTAAAAAGCAGCATTTTTAAGGAATGGCTTTAAAAATTACTTTTATTTGAACAATGAAATTAAAGGAGAATACGGAGACGTAAATGACACTCTTACTTAATATACCGCTCTATCTTTATGTTTAATACCTGAGGCTGAGATTGAGCCACAGGGCAGAGACGATCCCACCCCTCCTGCTCTATTTGGGTCATTGTATTTGTGTGAGGGGGATTCAGGGGGCGGTGGGAGATTGGTGAGGGAGGGCGGGGGTGTATCTAAAGGGGGGGGGGGGGGGGGGGGTTAGAGGCTCAGCAAAGACTCACCAATAAATATGCCAAGCTGCTTTCTTTTTTTAAGGAAGAAAAGAAGAGAGATTTACATGAGCAATATAATATTCTTGTGTGTAAGTGATATTTGGGCTGGGTGTGAGGAGAAAGAAAATGCCAGAATAAAAGACCCCTCCCCTTTATTGAAGCTAAGTAAGAGCACCGAAAGCACAAATGTAGAAATTAATTTTGGGAACAGAGATTCACTGTTAAGCATTTCCTTTAATTGAATTTGTTTTTTCAGACAGCTAATTTCAGAGTCAGGGCAGCAGAGAGGCTAAACTTTGTCTTTCTTATACTTACATCCATTACTTGGATGTACTTTTTTATACTCAAATCTTTATTTTCCACCGACTGACCACAGGCCAGAGGTTGATATTGTGCTCCATCACGCCTGGATACACACTTGGCAAAAGAAGACGTTTGGAGACGTCTGCTAAATCGTACACATCAAAGTGCTCGTGTCAAATCCCCGCAGTCCTTTATGAGAACAGTTCATCCCGAAAAATTTCTAATTTCATGTCTAATGATGCCTATTGAGGCAGCCGGCGTGCAATTTTCTTAGAAACGCCAGAACAACGCTCTCCCCCTGCAGCCGGGTATCTTCTCGGGTGCAGCGTGTAGGTGCAGGGGCCGGCCTAGGCTCATTTTCAACGTATAATATGCTAATGTAATGAATGCCACTTCAATTAGCGCAATCACTTCATGTTCCAAATGGAAACGCTCGGCGGCAAATGACAGGCTAATCTGGTCCACGCTGGATTTCCTCTCCTGCCGTAGGAAAAGGGGGAGAAAGTTCATTCGAGTACAGTAGTTAACAATACCTCCTCATCACCTTGAGGCCATATTTAAATCCACCATTGAAACGTAAACCCCTTTTTCTCCTTCGTTTTCTCCCTTCCTTTTTCTCCCCCCAATCAAAATGAAACAACCTAGGCCCCGGCTAATTAAGTGTGTGAATATCTGGACCCTAATTAACATATTTGTGAGACAGGCAGACGCAGGGAAGGGCCTCGCTGCAGCTCCCGTGTTTGCTCACAGCTTGAGCACCGTCGCAGTTTGAAAAAAACTAAAAAAAAAAAAAACGATGGGAAACCAAAGGCTCCAGGTCTGCACAGGCCCCTCCAACACAGGGGGAGAAAATGCCAGTAATTGGATGACCGTCTTATTATCCCTTTGTTGGTTGCAATTCCCTGATTAGCATTTTGGAATATTTTAAATTATAATCCAGGAATTAGGGGATTTTGCTGTTTTTTTCTCGCAAACCTCCCCCCTCTCTCCAATTAGCCTTGACGCTAAGCAGGAGGATGAGCCCGCTGAGATCTTTTACACATGTAGCCAGGTAGACATGCACCTCATTTTGTATGCAGGTGCACTAAAGAGGATATTAAAAACCTAGTGAAACAATTAGGGACAGATTTTAAACTGCTCTATGTTGAAAAATCCTCCTTAAACTCATCTTTCTGTGCTGATGTCACCTGGATTTACCTCAACTGTGAGCTCATACTTTGTGTTTTTCTTCACATATAAACATCAAACCATTTCAAAAAAGGTTATTTTTCACATTTTAACCCCACACCCTCTCCTCCGTCAAATATTTACGCATTAAATTGTGCGTTTAACAAAGGCTCCATTGTTGTCCCATGCTCTGATTATCTCTACTGATTTTTTTTATTTCTCTGTGTTTCTGGACGCTTCCTGTTTATTTTGCTCCAAACTGTGACATTTATACCGCACGGAAGTCTTTTCTTTTGATTGTTTCAATGGCCCGAGGGCATTGTGGGTAAGTGAGTGTAGTTCTGTGACGTGGTTAGGTGGCTGACGGGCATATTTGTGCTCACAAGGATGTAAATACAGATATTATATATGGGTGTAAGGGAAAGATTGTGCACAGGGTGTTTCTGCATGAAGGAGGGAAAAAATGGTGTGTGTGTTTGTGTGTGTGTTTTTAAAGTGCGTGTGTGTGTGTAAGGAACAAGGCAGCGGCCCATGTCGTCCCAGGCCTCCTCTAGTTAATTGGAAACGTAGATTGTTGAGTCAGCGTCAGGGCTCTAATCACAGGCCTGTTTCTGAAAAACTAAAGAGACTCACAGGCGACCAAACTTGTCTGGGTTTGTGAAGATCATTTAAAAGAGAACGTAGTGAAGGACACGGGAGTCAGACTCAAGTTCTAAAAGTGTTTCATACAGCCGGGCAATCAGCTGAGGGAAAAAAAATCCCACAATGTCTGTTTAAAAGCTTTCAGCCTCGCGGAAACAAACCGCAGACTCTAAAAATAGCCTCATTCGACAAAAAGTACAGAAAAGTGTTCTTCCAACAGTAATGGATTAGTGAGGCAAGAACAAAGCTCCACTCATGACAACATGTTTACTACGACAAGACAAGTTTGTCCCAATTTATCCTTTTAACCAGAACTTGAGAAAAAAAGAGATGTTTTGTTCTAACAAGATTGTGAAAGAGCTGATGTAACACCATCAGTAGCACCTTATGAAAGTGTCGAGCACGGTATCCCTGAAGGTCAAAATATAACGACATCTCAGAACAAACACAATAATAATGAAATGTTGTGTTTTAACGTCGAATGAAATGCATGTATTTTCTGACATATTTTGTTTTGGGAAATGTCTTTGGGTTTTCTGAAATGTGTTTTCTGAAAAAAGTGTTTTTTGCACTTTGCCAAATGTTGTGTGTTGTTAACGGCTCTTGTTTTTGGAAAAACTTGTTTTTTCATGAAATGTTTTGTTCTGGGCCATCGTACTTAACAGGCAACTTGGATAAAAATGTTTAAATTGGCAAATTTTCTGCTTAACATCCCTTACCTCAAAGAAGCTGATCTGTGAACTCTCTAAACTTGCTACTATTAAAAAGACAAACACAATTATATAGTATATAGCTTTTGATTAACATTAAACTATTTCACCGGATATACAGTTACCTATTTGAAAAAAATGTCCTTTAGCAACAAGACGACCGGTAATTATAGAAATGATGACCCACAATCCCTTGACACTTCTGACATGTTATGTGACATTTTAAACAATGTGAACATACTTCAATGAGTCAACTAATCCAAGGTTAAGGCCTTTTGACACAGGGCTTAGCAATCAAGCTTCTGCATGAGATCAAAGGAAACTGACTCGATTTTGTCTTAAAGGAACAACACAATGACTTTCAATGGAGAGTGTGACTCTCATGCATATTACATTATCAACAACACGTATTGGAAAACCTTCACATTCAGGTACTACTACACCTAGACACTCAGTGAACTCTGCTCCAGCACTCCTTTAAAGCTCTTACACCAAACAACAAGGGCACATTATTCTCACATGGCGCTTACCAACACATCCACCTAATACAAGAAAATGTCATCCTTTTATGCCGAGACACCTCGTGACAATACCATTCACGATGCCTTGAATCTTACGCCTTCTTTTGTCCTGATCTCAATGCCAAATTGCATTTGTTCCAAGTGTCACGTTAATGTATGAAAAGTTTAAGATGTCACCGGCTTAATCTGACAGCGGAGGTTTTAGTTAAAGCAAACGTGTCATATTGTGCTTCTATTAGCAGGTCGCCATTGCACTATTAGTGACATCCCCAAGTCACTGGTGTGTCACCTTAATTTAAAGTTAAGCACTGTGACAGTTTAATATGCCAGGGAGATGAAAGCCTCCTCTGTTTCGGCGCCACGTCAAACCTTTTTCAAATGGGCGATAAATAGGGCTTATTGTTTCAGCAATTGAGAGGAACTGTCTGTCTAATGTTCCTTTATTCCACCCCCCTCCGTCTGTCTTCTTCCACCTCCTCTCTCTCTCTTATGGAGATTTTGTTTTCAAGCTTGAGCGGCGCTACCTAGAGGTTGAAGATTACGCTTTGAACACAGGCTGAGTATCTGTCAGCCAAGGGTCGGGCTCTGCTGAGGGGGGGAGACGACTTTAAACGTTGGAACTAGAAGACAAATCACGCCGTTGTCTCTAAGCCTTTCCTGTCTTTTTCCCCCTTCTTTTCCCTTCCACAACCATCAAGCCACAAATGTAATCCACCCCCCTGAACTTTGACTCAATTTACAGAGGACAATGGTCAGTCACGGTAGCAAATACAGATCAGTCTTTCAAACAGGAAGACGGTTCATTCGCTCATATGGAATTGACCCGGGTTGATTATTCTGCACATGCAGGGAGCTTAGAGAGAGGAAGAACAGAGTCTTGCCTTCTCTTTCACCGACTCCTGTGAGGGTCTTTCACCTCCCCGATGGCCACTTCTTTATCTTTGACTGGTGAACCATATATACAAATTGACATAAAAAATTTCAGAAAAAGAAATGGACAACCTTGTCAGATGAAAACATAGAAAACAAGGGTGATTGGTTTGGTTTTTGGCTGCTTGGCCTGTGCATCGACATCAAGCAATAACCAAGTCTTCTCTCCACTCCTCTAAAGTTTTGTAGCCGTCTTGAAGGCCACTTTTCCTGTGACTGCCGAACCATTTCATTAAAATATTAAAATAATCTTAGAGGTAGAATCAACAACCTTCCATTGGTTATTGTGCTGGTTGGCATTCACACAGAGGTAGCTTTAGGAGAGGAAGAGCCGAGTCTTTCTTCCTCTTTTACTCACTCCTGTGAGGGTCTTGAACCTCCCTGAAGGCCTTTTCCTTCCTTGCAACTACCGAACCATATATACAAATTGCTGTCAATAATTTCAGAGGTGGAAAAAGAAAACCTTGCCTCATTGGAACACACAAAGAGGGCGGCTCGCAGTTGGTGTTCTCTGACACGTCATTAGTGATGGGGACACAGGTTGCTCGCTCAACAGAAACCAGCTCCCATTAAAAGAAAAAACAGAAAAGACCATCCGTGAGTCCCCCCTCCTCTTCTGTCCTCAGGCTACAGGTGGGCAATTTTGATGGCTGCACAAAAAGGTGCCTAGGGGATCCTGGCGTCGAGATAAGGAGGACTATTAGACCAAAGAGGGTAGTAGTGGAGGTGTTGGAGTGAGGGGGGGTTTCACCACGTCAGGCAAGTCCGTTTGTTTTTCCACTCTCCCTCCTTCCCCTCTCTCCCCCAAATCTTTTATGCGGGGTGGAGGAAAAACGAGGTGCCGTGAAGCTTGAAAGAGTGCCTGACATCTGAAGTCTTCTGATAGCTCCCCGCGATGCTCGGGAAAAAATTAACTCTGACGCCCAGATCAAGCCTCAGGAGCTTAATTACATCAAAGAGAAAGGGATCCTTGTTAGATTCAATCCAAACAAAAAAGAAAAAAAAATGATCAGTAGTTTTCAAGGCTTTGTTTGACATTGAGAAGACGTGAATGTAAAAATGAGAAGAGAGAAGTGTGTGTATGTGTGGAGGGGGATAGAGAGGAAGTTTGTCAAAGAAGAAGAGTGGGGATTATCAAAAGAAGACAAGTCATTCGAGGGTGGCACGTCAGAATATCAGGTTTTATGAGACACTTCTGCAAGGACACATCAAGTTAGAATAAAGTGACCAAAAGGGAAGTCCAGGGTAGACAATGTAGGGCTTCTAAGAGGGCTACAAAAAAAAAGGTAGCTTCACAGGGGCCGTTCCCCTCCCCCTCGGCCATCCTATTGACAAGGATGACAACGGTCCCACGACGCACCATTATCCTTGACCGTCAAGCCGACATCAAATGGGCAGGGAGCTGTCCCTGTCAAGACAGAGACAGAAAGGCCTCTCAAAAAGTACAGAGAGGAAGAAGAGACAGGGAAACGAGAAGGGAGCTTGTTACACACGTTGCTGCCCACCTTGGTTTGTCAAATTGGGCTTATTCTGTGTGTACACAAGCCTTAAGAGATGTTTTGTTCAAAAGGGAGTCAGACATGAATCGGACGACTTGGGGAGACTCTGCATATGTTTACTCAAACCTTTTTACTTCACACTTGAAATGGGAGAAGAAGAAAAGCACACAAAAAAGTGCAGCGGGTTGTAAGAGGCTTTGAAGCAAGATAAAACAAATCGCTCCTCTGCAATGCACGTCATCCTATATTTGTGATGTTAAAAGCAAATTGATAAACAAGGCCTCTTGCTTTTAAGGAGTCTTGTCACAAATTCAGGGTGTAGAGGCGTCTTGCTTTCATTAGCCAAGGAGTCCCACATGAGTGAACTCACACTTTGCTTCCAAGCTACTTTTATTGTCCTGATGCTGCTCATCATCATACCGCATTTTGCTCCAGGCATGAACTCTATAGCCATAACAATCACCTTTGTGATAGTACTGGAAAAAAATAAGAAATTGAGTGTCTTGCAGAAGATGAGCTTCTGTGCCCCTTCAGAAAGAGATGAAACTGAGTGGTTTATCTGGGTTAATAATTTGTGTTTTGGAGACATCCAACGTAAAAGGACCTCAGGCGTCTGAAGCACAAAGGCAGGGAATGATAAAATGTGAAAGTATTTGGTTTATTTGGTGAACAAATGAAGTGATTCCAACAATTTAGCCATACACTTACAGTACATGCACTCTATCAGGGATCTCACTCTTCTGTCTACAAAATAAAAACGAGGTTAACTCTGCTTACCAAGATTTAATGACTTATCATGTCTTTGATCTGTATCATTCTAAGTCTGAAAATAGTAAAGTGGTATTTAAAGGGTGGTAACCAAGTTTGTAAAAGTATAGATCTGATTCATTTAACAAAATGATTTCACCACTCTATTTCAGATGATCCTCCCTTTCACCCTCTAATTAAAGACATTTGTGGGAGACATTGGTTGGCAATAGTTCTTATATTACAGTTTTGGAAGAATTATGAAGAAAAGCATTCATGTCTTAGCCAAGATGTGGTGAGAAATATCCTACCAGAAACATTCTAGGGATAACTTCTTAAAAAATGCTCACTTTTATAGTATAATATGGATTTTGGGGGTACCGGTCCAGTGTGCCTTGCTTAAAATAGGAGAAACATCCATCTATATGTTGACACCCAGCCCCTTTGACCCCACTCAAAACATCTTCTGGGCAGGGGACCATTGAATTTGGTATGCATTTCCAATACACAACATTGTACAATTGTTTATTCCCCTGATTGGAAACACCCAATGTTCTAAGGTGCAAATGATTAGACTAATACAAAGAAAGAAGGAGAAGGCACATGGACCGTTTTCATGGAGCATCCTTTAAAGTAGGATGTAGATATACTTTGTGCAAGACATCTTATTGACTGAATTCGTTGTGAAAACAGAAAAAGTATGCAAAAAATATCAAGAGAACTTGACTGAAATAAGGGAAGATTATTTAGTTATTAATCTAAAAGGTTGATATAGAAATATACCATTGTTAATGTTCTTGACCCTACCAACCCCAAACTTCCAAGTTGAGAAAGTCTGTACTGAAAAGTCTAATACTCATTCATATGCAGCATAAAGCCTGTATACATTTGAGGAGCAATGGGATATGTAAATAAGAAGAAGCTCATCTGTCATAACTAATAACAAAATGTACAAACAATGCCAGTTTTTACTGCTGGGCACAAGCTATATGTCGGACCTGGCTCCAAATACAATCTGAAAAGCCTCCAATTACATTTCTTTAGACCGCCTGACTTGAGTAGTAATGTGTCAAACCATTAGGGTATCCAGAAAGCCTGAAGCGAAGGCTCGGAGTAATTAAGTGTTCCTATTTTTATTTGGCCCAGGGCTTACGAGGCTGCAGCCGTCTGCTCCCGATCTGGACGCTGAGGCCAGAAAGAGCCAAAAGATTCATCGCCACAGTGATGATGGCAGTTTATGGCACTTGTCTTCATTCCACCAACAAAAACAATGAACCAATTCTGTTATTTTGGGGTCTCCATTAAAATTAAAGACAATAACAGTTGTGTTCGGCTTCCATTTTCAGATCATATATAAAATGCAAAGTTGTCCAGTGTAGTCATTGAAAAGGGAACTTTGGGCTCCTCTGGCATGAAAAAACACACCTCATTTGAAATTCCCTGATTATTCAAGAGGTCATCATAACGATAAACTGGCTGAAGAATAGTATGCTTTAATGTTACACAATCCATTAAACTTAGAAAGTTGAATCTTTATGACATTAAGGATAAAGCAACCAATCAACTATAGAACTATAGAAAAGGAATTGAAGAAATCGAATGTTCTACTCATGAAAGTCAGAAGAGTTCAGCGTTTGACTGACAATCACCATCAGCCTGAGGTTTACATGGCCACTTTAGGTGCATATACAGTAACTGCATATATTGTGCTATAAGATTCAGTCCACACTAACAACCTCTCTCTCAGAGATTCATGAGCAGGCCAGTCAGCCAGGCTGGTCTAATCATGGAGAAAGCACCACAGGCCATCGGCCCGGCTCTGAATTCAGCGAGACGCCCATAATCGTGTGCTTAACCTTTGAACGAGACATGTGTGAGGCCAATTCCTGTCGACCCAGACGTCTCGTCAGGGTCTCGTCTCGCCGACAAGGCCTCAGCCATCGCTTCAACTTTAACCATCAGATCAACCACTGGCCCTAGGGCAAACAGGGGACCCCTGCTGGGAGTCACGATGGACCCCCTCCTGCTGGCTGGAGCCTTCATCCCTCCGCAGATGAGGGAGGAAAGAAGCAGTGGGTCTCACAGTAGTGGCACTGGGCCGAGACGCCTTTGTCGTGACCGTTGTGGTCTCTTTGATTATTGAACAGCCCCCCCAGCAACAGCCTCCTGCACCTAGATGCATCTAAAACTTTGCAACACTAACACAGTAACGCTTGAACGTAAAACCATGCTTTTTTTAATTACTGTAACTTTTAGTATCAGGGATGGTAATCTCTTTATCCAAACAGAGTAAGGAGTTAAGAAGTGATGTCCAAATCGGGTCAAGTAAGCAGGTTCTTAATCATAAGAGGGATGGAGGCATCACAATCAAAGTGCATTAATAATTCCAATATGATAATTTGGCTAAATCATGATGGGTCAGCGGTATTTCAGACATCCAGGGTACTTCTAACCATCTTTTCAACAGCATGCAAATATCTATATTTGAGTGTAACAAAGTTTAAAAGACTACAAGGTCAAATACAGCCAGTAAACTGCAGTTAAAGTACTATCCTTACATAAACTTTCCTACCAAATTTGGCTGATGTTTTGACTTTAAAATTACCAATTTTGTACTAAGGCTGGGTTATTTTTTACTTCTTGGAAAGTAGAAATTCAATAATTTCCATTAAAACACTATTTTTAAATGTTCAGGGTTCCACTGTTCAGATTATTGCTAAAAAAAGATTGCTCCATTCAGCAGTCTTAACATGTAATGGCTACGCATTAAGAACATTACAAATGGACCCCTGCAGAAAAACTTCTTTTTTTTTTTAAAGCTAAGAACCTTTTTGAAACAAGAATACGTTACTATTTGGCTGTATTAAAAGCCTCCAGACACTGTTTACAAAAACAGTATTTCTACATTGCAGAGCACGGGAGTTGGTGATCTACTGCTGCCAACAAATATGAGAAAAATAGATATGGCCCAGGTTAATACTGCGTGATAGTGGAAAAAACTTTTAATATCGCCCTAACATATGTTTTTTATGATTAATTCCTGATGCCAATCTGTTAACATGTCCAGAAATGTGTCCGTTTCAAATATTTAACACCAGTTAAAAAAGGAAAGAGTGTGAGGAGCTACAGAGAATTAAGAGCTACATAAATACATTTGTTTCAGATTTGTGACATCGATTGATATCTCTGATCACAACAAAACAAACAGCTGGGGTCAGATCCGATCTGTACAACCTTCTTGAACAAAGCTTTAATTGTATTTTTCCATATTAAGGGTTACATACGTTGCTGCATTATCCCCATACCTCACTAGATAATCAGTTTTTCTGCTCATAAGAATTAAAAAATCTGTTGTTTGCCCTTCAGCAGCCCTGACTGAATAGTGCGCTGTCTTGCAATTACTGATGAACTTTTCAAAGTATTCCTAATTGGATTGGACGCAGAATAAAGTTTAGATGGTTATTTTTGTTGTGCATATTCAAGGAACAGGCTGTGGAAAAATGATGTTTACGGCTTCTGAAGGAAACATTTGGCAGCCAACGGTCATTAAGAGGAGTCCCGCCAAGTGAAAAGTTGCACTCTTTACCAAAATACACACGAAATCAAGACATAAATACTCAGAGGGGAAATGCTGCACGCTTGCCTGAACTAACTCCAGCTCTCTATCATAATTTCATTAATTGCTCCTGAAGTCTATGATATAGCGAGCAATTGCACCAACTGTGAAGAGAGCAGCACATTTCCTGGGCCAAATGTACACTTTTATTTGTAGTATATGGAGTTATAATGCATCCTGTGTCATACATAAACTTAATACAACCAACAGCAAACTCTTACTGGTGTCAAACTAGAAGCTCAAAGTGTTCATTTAGTTTGTCCTGATTCTCATCAAAGCAATTAAATATCAGAAAGATCACAGCCATTAGAAACTAATGCAACTGCTACACTGTCAATCAAACCTTTTTATCTAGTTTGTCTCTTACTTACTTTACGCTTTAGTACAGAGATTGCAGATACAATCATGCTTTCATAGTTTAGATACGTGTTAATCAACACGTATTACAGAAGCATCACATGTTTTAAAATGCCCTCGACTCAACACGTTAACAGTACTATTAAAGGAGTAAGTGCTAATCTGATTCTTCTTCTGCTTTTCTTTCATGGTGTTTCTAAACATGACATTTAGATTCAACATTAAAAACATCACCTTTAGAAACCCTTTTCACTGTAACTGTCTTTGCACTGCAGCCTGCCCCTCTCAGATATCAATCCTGAATACAAATATATTGCAGCACACACCATCACCATTATCTTCTGAAGAGCTGCTGATTTCCAGTCTGTCTGAAATGTGATGCCTGAATACAGAATACAATTGAACTCTGTCTACAAACAAAGCTGCCGTCGTCAGGTTGCTGGTGAAACAAAAGACTTCCAGATGGTTCCATTTACAAATGATGCGCTGAGTCCTTGTCATACATTTAGATAATGTTGTTTTGAGAGTATAGTAGTCAGCTTGAGTTCATTCTGCAGGATCTTTACAACCTGGAAACATTGTGTTCAGATGTTAAATGTCCCTTTTACTTGACTTTTTGGTGAAACTCGTGAAAACAATGTGTGACATGAATGGGGAATCCCTCATTTTTAAGGATTGCTCTGCAGTAGAGGGGGGCTTTTCGCAGAATTAATTTTTCCTTGTTTCCTCTGTGCTAGTGACCCATATTTGCCCAAAAAGGAGAAATCTGCAATAAAAATCCAGTAATTCCAGTAAAATCTTTGTAAAATGCAGCACAGTTTCTGACTTCAGCAATGATTCTCTGAAGATGTATACTGCTTCTGAAAAGCTAAAATGCTTGGTTCTTTCATTTTATTTTGCCATTATTTCTACTCTCACCGAATCCTTGTTTTTAAGGCTTTTACTTTCTGAAATGCCCTGAAAAGTAGTGAGAAAACTCCAACTCCACAAAGCAAACCTGAGCGCAAACGTGTGTCAAACATCAATACACATTTCTGTTGCCTGACTGCAGCGCGAGTTGAGTGGAGAGCTGCCAAACACATCAAAGCAGCAGAGGTGTCACACAGGCTGAGAGGTAAAAGACTCTCCAAGTCGTCAAATGAGAGAGTTCGATTCAAACACGGTGCACGGGCTGAGCCCAGAAAAAAGCAGAGAAGAGGAGAGACACAGGGAGCGATATGTAAAAGAGAAGAGATCAACCGTGCAGTCATGTCATAGCCCAAGGCAAAGAGCTGCAGATGTAACAAAGACAGGGCCTGCGATTGTCAAGAGGCATGGATAATGATAGCTTTGCATGTAGGGTACAAGGCAAACATCAAGGCTATGCACATCGCAGTGCAGGACTTTAAAGGCTGTGGCGAGAAAAAGGGGGCCATGGGAGCGAAAGATGGCCCCAATGTGGCCCCCAGTGGCCCCCCTTGTAATGGCAGGGGCAGGTAACTGGGAACAAAGCAAATTGGACTGGGTACAGCACAGAGCCAGTGTTAGGGCTTGGCTTGGCTTTCTTTATTTGGAGGGGTTTTGTGCTGAAAACTTTTCTTTTTCTTCTCCTCGCCTCGTGTTTGTTTGATCCTCCCTGTCCCCTAGCATTCATTGTGCCAACCTCGCCTTCTGAGTGATGAATTAGAGCCGCTCTGCTACAGTGCAACACAGCCAACGAACACACACTGTAAGATGATGTGTAGGGCTCCATACTGCTCCATAGGAAACATTTCAATGCAAACAACCATCCACAATGAAATATAATTGCTTATAATGGCATCAACTTTGCAATGATAGTAGTTAGCTTTATAGTACCAGAGAATTGTTATATTCTCCTAAATCAAGTGCAATGAATGATCCACATCTCTAAAAGCTAAACTTACCCCAGTGAGCAGTCATTAGTTTGTGTTGCAGTCCAAACTATAGAGATTTTAATTAGTTTAGCCTAAAGTCTGCCAAAGCTCACTTGACCTTCACTTTCTCCTGCTTGACGTCTGGTCGGATTTTGTTTCCTCAAAATTTCTCCAAACACACAGACAAGATTACAAACAGAATCCCAGTCTGACCATGGATTCTTCAAGTGTTTTCTGATCCTTTTGAACCATTTTTATGCTAAACAATCTCTTATGATGTCTTCACCGTTTGTACCTTTCACCCCTATGTGATAACCCCCCCCCCTCCGGGATCACAGAGAAACACCACTTGGGAAGTCAACAGCTCTCTTCTCCTCGACCACAGGAGGCGAGTGCTGGCGGCGTTTTCACAAGACCACCACTGATCTTCAGACGGACGACCTGCAGCCCGCCAGAGTCTGCAGAGCTGTCAAAAACCAGAGCGGGACTCAAAGGCCTCAACACGCCTCTGTTCTCATAAAGAGGGCAGAAAGAGAAGACGAGTGATCCACAGATTCACCTACCAGTGATTTCTGCAGAAGTGCAATATCACTAAAGGTTTTCAGTGCTTCAGTTTGACTGAACAGATGCTTTTATAATCAGGGTTAAAAAAGTACTGAAAAAAGTCGATCAAATTCACTTAAACCTCTGTGTAGATGAAATGATCTTGACATCCAGGACATCTTGAGCCAAAGACTCAAAATCCAACACACCTCGACCAGGTTTGCAGACGTAAAAAAAAAATATTTAATGACCTATCCAATCCAGGCAGTGTTCATGTTCATGTCTTTAATCCACTTTATGTGTTTGCCTAGTTGTCAAAGCTAAGTGTTGCTGCTGTTCTTGGCCAATCTTCTTTGTCAAGAGGATGGAAATGGATCTAACATGGGTTTAATCAAGCTGAGATAATAATAAATAAAACAAGACCAGCTCAACAGATTTCAAATAACATTAAAGAACACTGTGTTTCAGGTTCATTCATTTCAGAGTATATTTGCAAATGTTTCAAATGTTTGTCATCGTAGATTCTCAATATCAAACTCCTCCAGGGAATCTTATTTCTAGCTAGATAATCAGAAGTTTGACATTTTAGGGCAGCAAATCGAGTTAACTCTTGGGTAGTATGGCTATAACAGGACCGTCTTTTGCTGTATTTGGATAAATTCAGAGAATTCATTTCTATAGAACAAAAAATACCATGACCTGTGGCTTTGGCGGGCCTGAAATAAGACTATTCATTTCATTGAGTCAAAAACTTCCCTCCCCATCTTTGAGTTGATATTGCTGTTACCCATCTCCACATCTGGCAGATACAAAAAAACACTGTCACATATTAAGAGTCATGTTTGGATTACCTGATTCAGGTAAAGTGCATCCCCCTCTATTTTTAAACACCACCTCTAGTCGAGGAGACATGAGGTACTCGTTCTCTTTTAAAGGTTTAAAATTCTGCATTCAAATCTTAAACTTGTTTGTTTGTTATTTTCTGGATGACTTACAGAAAGGTGGCCTTGCTGTTGAAAGATGCCGCGGAGAACAGCAGAAAAAGAGGACGGACATGAAGCAGAACACGCAGCTTCACGTGGAGATGAGAGAGACTTTTTTTGGCAGGCTGCACATCCAAAGCTGCAGAGACAGACAGAGGAAGAGGAACATAGCCGCATGCAAAGTGCGTTGATTAACTTGCATTGTGTTTCTTTGCTAACACTGTGCACTGCATTCAAATTAAGTCCAAGACAGCGAGCCAGAGAGCCTCTGATTCAACCTCTCTCTCTGTGTCCAATGTCTATTTCAAGACCCCAACCCCCAGCCCAGAGAATTAATAATGAATGCATCCTGTCCGATTTAATTTGACGCTAATTAGGTCAGGAAAGTTTGGGAGTGAAAGGTACGGTCCAGGCCACGTGGTCGGGTCTCTCGGCGGGCGCCCACTTTCATGTGGCGAGAGAAAAGTTGAGCGTGGAACAGAGGGATGGCGGGGGCAAGGCCACTGCCAACGGCGCCAGCAACGGCACGCAGGGCCAGGGCTGGAGACAAAGATAATAACACCAAGAAGTGGCAGCTT
The DNA here is from genome assembly GCF_963930695.1 of Labrus bergylta. Classification (NCBI taxonomy): domain Eukaryota; kingdom Metazoa; phylum Chordata; class Actinopteri; order Labriformes; family Labridae; genus Labrus; species Labrus bergylta. Next base: position 10,528,812 of record NC_089218.1, on the reverse strand, counting down.
CAGAAAGCCGCTGAAAAAAAAAAGCAGCCGTCAGGGAGATATCAACTCTGGGGCTCTGCTGAACGGAGAGAGCTGTCAGTCTGTTTGTTTGGACTGCCACCGCAGAGAAATAATTATTCCCTTTTAATTACAATTTGGAGAAAAGGAAACGCAGCGCTCAGGCTTAGCGGGCCGGGGAGGGGACACTGGTGCAGGGCGAACGGCGCTGCCCACAACCACAGAGCGACGCGCCGGAGGACTCGCAGAGCAATGTTATCACCTTTCGCACGCCGCTGAGCCAAAGAGTAAACGACTTTGATCCGACTGCGAGGGCACTTTGGCCAACTTGGGTGGCACTCGGAGGTTTAAGTAGAAACTCTCTGGCAGGAAGAGTTCAGAGCGGAAAGGAGGAGGAGGAGAAGGAGTGGGGGGGACAGATGAAGGTGACAGCTATAGAGGTTAACCTCGATTTGAAGTCCCAGCAGGGTTGGAAAAATCCCGGCAGGCGAGATATCGCTCTGATCTTTCACATCTAGCTCACAGATATTGTACCAAACGGTGCCAATAATATCTCTTCAGGATCGACTGACAGACCTCAAATGTGCTTCAAAAAGTCCCAAATATTCACTTCTTCAGTCAGTTTGTATAAATCTGCCTCGCATTGTTTTACTTCTCATCTATTTTAGGTTATAAAATAAGTACTGAATACATTTGAATACAGAGTTCAGCATGTATGAAGATTGGCAGACAGTAGCAGCTCCCCTGATTCAAATGATGCCAACCTGCTTAGTGGAGGCGATCCAGATGGAGTATCAGTTCAAGTGCTGTAAATCTGCCTGATTGGAAGGGCTCAGACGTTTGTGAAGGGGGGGGGGGGGGGGATCAGAAATCACGCCCAGCTGTGGTGGTTCACCTGTAAATAACCTCAAAACCTGCCTATCAAAAATTGTTGACATGTTGAGTGTAAAGTCATGGACATTTTGAGTCCCATTAAAGAAGCAGCTAAGGGATTTAAGATCCAAAATGAGTGTCAGAATCAGAAAATTTGCATTAATGTGGTTCTGCTTTGATATCGTGCATGCACTAAAGGAACCGGATGTGATTTCCCACTCTGCAGCACATTAACAGGCCGAGCCTGGGAAACCCCTCCCTCCTCTACCGGAACAACAACACTTGTGTTTACTGCTGCACCAAAATCAGCGGAAACCGAAGAGGTAAGCAAAACGTACAGTAAGGAGGAGATACAATCCAAATCTGCATGACGGACTCCGTTTATTTATCGGATATTCCTTGATACACAGAAGTGTTGATACTCATCTGTCCTTTCCTGTCGAGTCAAATGAACCCTTTGTGACTTCATTTAAACAAAGAGCCAACAGGAAACAGAGCAAATCTCAATGAATGAATCCACTTTCAATCAAGTGTATTGTACAAAAAAATAAGCAGGAAAAGCTTTAAAGAGTTGTGTCACGAAGCAGAGTCGACAGTCCAACCTTTTTCTTTTTTACTTTGTGGAGATATTGAGGCCCAAACGTGCTCACAGGATTTGAACAGCAGCAGACCTTTTCTCCATCCTCTGGGAGAAGAAAAAGAAGAAAGATATAATCCTTTTCCCTGCAGGAGAGGAGACTAGCAGCGAATCAAATTATTCTCATAAGATGGGATGACCTTAGCTACACTTTATTCAAGGCTTCTTACCTCCACAATTTAACTGCTGTTCTTTTTTCCCCTCTCCACAACTTCTTGCTATGCATGAATCACAGGTTAAATGCATTCCTTTCAACAGCCGGCGCACCCCGGTGACGGAAATATAATTATGTTTTACAAGTCGACTCTTATCTGTAGCCTCCTTCATTTCGCCGCCGACTCTCGCCGTGTTTTGAGGGCTTTTCAGAAGTACTTTACGGTGTGTCAGGTTGCTGTTGCTGCGTGTAAGTGTACCATTGTATCACTCAAAAGGTCTGCACTCGCCGTATCAGGGAGGGAGAATAAACATGGTGTAAATAACCTCCACGGTGCACTTAACTTCTTTGTGAGTGGAACATACACAGTGGGAGCTAACTGCTGCATAATAGAATATAAATGGTTTTTTCCTTTTTTTCATACAGCAGCTCCTGGATTCAAATGCACGGTATTTTCTCGGACAAAAAAACCCTCAACCCTTAAAGCAGCAGGGTTTTCTTTTTTTTGCTGCTTACTGGACTTTTTAATGTTTAAACTACTGAATTTACATTGAGGAGCTTCAGCTGCTTCACGAGATTTCCCATTATAACCAAAATACTGAAGTTTGACGTTTATGTAAGAATAAATAAATTCAACACGTAGATAATCTAAAGTATGAGGATGAATTCTAAAATAACTCACAGCTGATGCCTGATTTCATGGCGAGATTTGTAAGAAAAAGACACATAAAAACGCATACCAAGTGTTTATAACAATGCCATCTGCACAGGCCATTGAAAACATTAGAAACATGATAACAATGATTCATACAATAATAATAATAATAATAATCATCAGTTAGTGGACAAACTGAACAGTCATGTCCATACTATTACTGCCAAACTGCACTGGATGTACTTGTGCACGAGGACACAGGATGTTGTCACATCTGCAGAAAAAAAGTATCATCTATTTCAACTGATGAACGGCCATTTCCCCACAGTCATGGTGGTTTCTTTGGTTTTTCCTTCTCATGCTGTTTGTCCATGCGCCGAGTTACATTTGATATAAATATTTTCAAAGAGAAAATGTTCCATTATTTCTGCAGTTCGGCGCTCAGTGAGCTGCAGCAGAGGGCTGTGGTTGTACAATAGTTTATATCAAACCAGAAGAAAAAGCACCTGGTAGAGACAAAGGATGTGATGATGCAGCTAAAATTAAAACAACATCTTCTCTCCGTGTGCTGATTAAAGACGTCAGAGGACAGGTGTCTGCAGGTAGACTAACTCCGACTGTGAGCTCCATCAGCCTGTCTTTGTCTAATCAGCTCCTATTGTTCAGCCTGTTGTATTCCTCATTAGCTGCCATTGTTAACAAGCATGTTTAATTATGCTAGTTAGAAGAGCATTGGCGGAGCTAAAAACAAAATAATAATAAAATCCCCCCCCCCTCAAAACGTCTTATTAAAAGAGCAGAAGAAGAGAGGAGACAGAGAGGAGGAGGAACTAAGACAAAAGGGAGACAGGAATACAGACTGAAAGAGATGCAATAAAAAGAAGAAAGACGGATAAAAATAGTCCATGTGAAACAAAACAAACAGTCTTTGTGTGGTGAAATACCTGCCGGGCTGCTGCCACCGCCGCAGTTAGTCACCGTGGATCCCTGGGGAGAGGCTCTCCTGGGTTTCCTAAAACATGACAGCAAAGGAAGGAAACAAAACAACACGGGCGTCAGGAGTCTCAAAGCACTAAACAAATTATCCCCCGACTGTTACATAACCTTTTCAGAATAAAGGCTCACAAACAAGGTGAGGATTAGACAAATGTCAACATCTTTCAGGTCCTTCTATAAGCATGTTAGTCTCAGTGGGAGCCAGGTGGTTCTTCCCTGGGTGATATTCAGAAGAGAGAGGGGTAATCAAAGTGTTTCATTCATGTTTAAAAATGAAACAAAAATGGCCTTGACCTTAAAAAATGATGCAGACGCCATCCACGCTCAGTTATTCCCCTGATTATCCAGCATGAACGAGTTAATGCTTACTTTTTAACCCAGTATGAATATGATAGCGCTTTACAGGAAATACCATTTATCATCTATTCATGAAAAGTGAATTTCTTTGGACTGTGGAATTTCAAGACATTTGATCTTTATACACACACGCACACACACACACACACACACACACACAGCCTACATGAAAAAACCTACAACTACTTCTTCACAAAAGCTATGTCTTTATTTTTGTTTATTCAACAGGGACACAAGCAGTGAACATTGCTTCCTATATTAAATAAAAAGTAGAAGCCATGCATCCAAGTTTCTAGCTGTGGCTAATTTGCAACCTCTGTCCCTCAGTTTACACGTCGCAGATAATCGATCTGTCTGAATTTTGCTCCCTCCCTCATTCTCACATCACTGTGATTCAGTCTAGAGTCATGTTTTCCTTAAGCTCCACCCACTGAGCTAAGCCCGCCTCCTTCATCTGGTCCAATATGTGTTCTGTGTTCCTGCAGGGACAGGGGAAGCTAACTGTTTGCCTGGTTAAGGGGGGTGGGGGGAGGGAGTGCAGGGAGTGGGTGTGAATTATGCAAATAAATGCTGTGACACAAACTTGGATGAGGATTCAGTGAAGGAGGAATTGGCTGAAGGTGGAGTTGTTTCGCATGGAGGTGGAGGTATCCGAGCCCCCCTCCTCGCTCTTTACCTTGAGGCAGGAGCTTATCTTATTTCCCGCTCCTTTTTTTTTTTTTTTTTCTTAAAGAAGTATCAGGATTAACATAAGCACCTCCGCCATTGTGCTCCCACTCAAAATAATTTTATCTTCCTTTGGCTCACAGGGAGACAATTTTATCAGGTGAGCGAATACCGCCTTAACACCCCCCTGATTGTGTATGAAAAGTGCTTCTGAGGACCGCTGCTGCCACCGCCTTCCTGCTTGCAGGTTATATTTAGCGGGAAGGAGGGCAGATGACACAGAGGGCCCCGGGTGGGTGTTAGGGGGTGTTTTCCACATCAATACCAGCTGATTTAAAAGGTAGGAAGGATGAAAGGCAACTATTTTAGGATTGACAGAGAAACTACTCATGCACCTGCAGGATAGAAATACTGTCAGAAACGTCACTTAAAGAACTTTTAAACGCTCCCTCTTGGTTTACCCCTGTTGCCCTGTGGAAAAGACCCATTATGGGGATTTTTTCCCTCCCTCTTTGGGCAGCCGAGGTGGGCAGGAAGCAGAGCAGGAAATGATATAAAAGTCGCAGACTGGATGGGGCAGACTTCTCCCATGTCCAACTGCTCCATGAATGACCTCTAAGAACTACAAAGAGGAAGAGGAGGAGCTGGTATGACTGGTATCTCTGTGGCTGAGACAGGATGTTCTGATACAGTGAAAGGTTTGTGCACAAACATTGAAAGTAGCGGTTTAAAATGAATGGTAGTGCAGGGTCAAAGGTTATTTGACAGTTTAACTTTGCTCAGTTTTTAGGAAACTACGGTCAATGGATCCTCTGGGCTTTGATTTAAGTCATTTGTGAGATTATATCTTGAATCATGTTTCTAGATAAAGCAAATCTTGTTGAAGTATTTTATAAAAAATCTGTTTAATGTGGTTCTACATTATTTGACATTTGATGAGCTTTACTGCTGTGAGTCATTTGAATATGTATATCTATCTGATACATAGTCCTGCAGGTTGTTGTAGATAAATGAGCTGAAAATAAAACTTTAAGTCAAACCATGTCCAGTATACTTCTACAGTATGTCAGACTGAAAGGCTCCGTGTTGTGCCATCGAGAGGATGCATTTAAAAAGGAAAACATGTTCTGTGTCTCACATTTCAGTAAAAAAAAAATAATGATAAATATTATGTGGACTCTCTCCTGTGTTTCAGTGTGAGCGATGGACGCAGAGATATTTTCGAAGAGTTCCTCAGCTAATTAGGCGCACAGTTTGCCATCTCATCCAAATTTCTCTTGACTGGGGCAATGAGAGAGAAACCTCTGAGCCAAAGTGGACTGTGAAAGTTTTGCCCCCCTCCATCTGCTGAATTTTTTTTGCACAGAGGCTTAATTGGGGCCAAATCTTGTCAAAGCCTCTTCTCCGATATTAGTCACGAGCGTGTTCACAGGAGATCACCATAAGGAGGCAAACTTTTAACAAACTAACGCTCACTTTCTTTCTGTTTTTCAAATGATTCAAAAGGCTTAATAACACCTCTCAGTGGAAGATGATAAAGTCGACCAGCAGCAGAAAACGAGTCCTCCAAAATGACCAGAAACTTTAATGACCACCTCTGAGAAACACTGAAACCAACAGAAACTTTTAACCTCATAGGGAAAGATTTACTACACTGCTGTCCTGTGCTGAATCATTTCCACTCAGGTATCACTTTGTTTTACAAACTGGACCTCATTTGAAGCAGAATCATCATGTGCATAAGCTGCATGGTGGTGCAGTAGTTAGCGCTGTTGCCTCACAGCGAGAAGGTTCCTAGTTCAAATCCGTGAAGGACAGAAGCCTTTCTGTGAGGAGTTTGCATGTGTGTGAATGTGAGTGTGGCTGGTTGTCTGTCTCTATATGTCCTCTGAGTGACTGGTGACCAATCCAGGGTGGCCCTGCCTCTCGCCCAGTGACAGCTGGGATCTGCTCCAGTCCCCCGTGACCCAAACAGGGATGTCCGTATTGATAATAAATATTATGTGCATTATTATAAAAGAGTCTAGTAATTTTCATGCTGCTGTTAGGGATTTTTACAAATATTGCATTTTGTTTTCATCCAAAAACATCACCCCTCCCTTTTCTGACACGCTTTTTGATTTTTGATTTCCATTTCTTAACATTTAAGATGTCTGATTATACCAGGTTGTAATTAATTTATTGTAAGTGGACAGAGATTGGACTAACCTTCCCTGAATTTACCCTGACACTGCCTGGTTAGGGTGCATGTGTTTACGCACGCTGCAGAATCCACTCACAACGACTTTGTGCAGCACTTTGTGCCGCCCACCTCACCGAAACCAAAGAATCATTTAAGTTGTGAGAGTTGTAGGACACAGAAAATCTCTCACTGTGAGGTGAGTGAGTAAAAGGCAAGGTAATGATAAATACCCGGGCCTGAATGTCATAACAAAATGTTTTAATGTTGTTATCATTATTGGGCTGGATGTTAGCATGTTAGCATGTTGGTGATGTTCAAAATGAGACATTTGTCACAAAATCACTTCAAATCTTCTTTAAATTAACTTCAAAGCCCTAATTAAACACGATTACTTTTGGGTGGGCTACCTGTAATAATACAGTTTCATATTCTGCAGTTTTTTCCATCATCAATGTCCAAAATAACAAAGCTGGAGGTGTTGACTGCCGTGATTAATTAAAGTGCTATTTTGAGTCTGAAGTCAGATTTCTACAAAAGCTAAAGAGATACTGGTGCTTTTCTTTCACCACCTCTAATAAACACCGACTCCATTTCAGCGCCGCTTGTTAAAAAAATGTAAAAACATGTATTTTGGTTTGTGTTTGTTTCACTCGGCGGACTCACTAATGCATTTTGTTTTGTTCGGAGCGACTCGGAGCTGTCAGCGTTTGAAACGTGTCCTCCTGGGGTTCAGCAACACTTACACGCTCCCCATGATAGCTGTGCATTAATGTCACTCACTGCCTTCTGCTCACACACACGCACACACCTGTTTGTGCTTGCACACACAAAGACAAATATAGTGTGAGGCTATTTTTGCCGTACAAACATGTAAGCAAACACACAGGAAGCTATAGGAAGCGCATACATGCACCTATGGACTAGATTTGTTCATGCACACTGACACACACAGCTGACTACACACACTCAGCCACAAACACTACCCACTCAAACACACACACACATGCATTTATTCATATTATTCACGTCTGACCACTTGTTTGTCTCATATAAACGTACTTGTATGTGTTTTCACCTGTTTAGACACACACACATTTTTTTTTTCAGCATCATATTTAGGTGGTTGCAGCGTTAGTCCTCGCCATTATAATCTCCGACACATTTACATAACATATATTACCCCGCCGTGTTGACGGCCGAGTAAGTACTCAAGCTCATCCCGGCCCCTTTTCATATTTACGGCGTGACTGATTTAAGATGGACTGATTGTGGGGATTTAATTACGGGGGACACAATGGCCACACAATTCTGTTTTCTTCTCCTCCCGTCTTGCGAGGCGCCGCTGACACGCCGCACACTCGGCTGCACACTGCCGAGGAATGTTTTACACTCCAAATGAGCTGTGCTTGCAGAAGAATTTAATTTGATCTGCCGCTGTAATTGTGCTCTCAAAAAAAAAAAGGAAAGAAAAAGTGGTGGAAGAGGAAGAAGAGGAGGAGGAGAAGGAGGGGGGAGGGAGGGGGTGTAGGAGCATGCCGGGGTGGGAGGGGTCGTAGTGCGTGCAACTTTAAAAATGTAATATGCACAAAAAGTAAATTAACTCAAGAGGAGAGGCCCTTGTGATGTGTTGACACTTGCACTGGGAAGAGTGGAAGGAGGAGGAGGGGGGAAGGAAGAGGGGGAAGGAAAAGGAGAAGGGGAAGGAGGGGTGAGAGGGAAAAAGAAAACGGCCATGATAAAACACCACAAAGAAAAGCGTTATGAATTTTATTAATGACTTGCAAGACAGTATGCAAAACATCAAAGGTCCACAGGAAAGATTAATGACCCTGTGTGAGACTGTTTAATTACCTCCAGCTAATTAGATTCTTGACCAAATTTTTAATATCTGCGTTCGTGCCCGACGCCTAATTGAGATTCCACCATATTTATCAATCTTTCAAAACATAAAAACCTATCCTTTGGTCGTTTTTTTGTTGCTGTTGCTCCTGTTAGCCTTCTTCCTGCTCTGTTTGACACTGTGTCACAATTTAAGGAGGGACAAAAAGTAGATCCAAAAAGAGGAGGATTGATACTTATTTACAAACAGAACATAAAGAGGGGGAGGGGGGCTTATCACTCTGATCTGGGTTTCTAATGAAGTGTGTGTGCTAATAAACAGACTTAGCGAGCTCTGTCAACTCTCCTTGTCGTGCCGTAATTCTCTTATCTGGACCTGAGCTCTCCGAGGAGAAGCTCTCCATCTACGTCTCCTCCATTTTTTCCTCCTTTGGATAATCCCGGTTGCTGTTTACCACCCCACACACACTCACACACTCACACGCATGCAGAGATTCATCTAAAGCGTTGCCTTTGAACTCACACTGCATATTATCTGTTCTGTGACCCTGATGTTGTTGTTGTTGTCGGTGCTGCTGCTGCTGCTGCAATAATTGCACTCGGATTATTGCGGTGAAGTCAGAGATGACTCCTTCTCTTGGGTTTCCACCTCGGTGGCAATTTGTGGAGCAATTTCGACATCTCAGATTTGTTTCTGGACGGAGATTATAACCTCAAGATTGTTTTTAAATCTACCTGGAGGTCACAAGATTATTACCAGGAAGGAAATACAAAACTCAACGCACAAATAAGACACACAAACAATGCATGTTATCCTTTTTCTTAGTTTGTCTGCTGTTAATGTCCTTTTTATGAGCATCACTTGACACTTTGGCATTCTGTTATCTCATAAATTCATGCCAGAAAAGCACATTAGATTGAATTGATGAATCTGTGAAATTTGATTATGGTTATTTTTGTCACTTTCATATAAAACAGGATTCTTCACACCTTTCAGATTTAGCAAATCATTTAAAATGCTTAAAAAGCAAAATAAAATACTTAATTCAAAGAAAGGTTTAATTAATTTCCATGAGCAAAAGCTAAAAAGAACCCTAAAAATGAAAATGAATATAAGAAAGGGGTAAAAGGTCATATATCGTTTCTTTAAGTAAGTCTTTAATTAACTTTCTAAACTTTTTACACTTTTCTTGTCATTTTACTCAAGGTTCTTCACTAATCATGGGATTTTTTTAAGCCTCTTATTTTGAAAAATTAGTCATTCTGTATGTGTTCTGTACACCATGATAGATCTCAAATTAATTGATCAAGGTTTTTTATTTGCATTGTCTTGATGTTTCCCTGTCTTTGGGATTCTCACAACAAAGTGTTTTCATGAGTTGAGAAGCATTTTGCTGGCATCAAATTTCACACAGTGGGATGAAAGTGTCAGAAGAACAGACCTTTAAAAAAACTTGTCCTTTCTGTGCAGTAGAAAGCTTTGGCCTTGTGTTTCCATGCACAGCACCATCTGCTGCTTAAACATCTGCATTACAACAGTAACCCACTTCCTAAACTAACTCTGTGCACAAACAGAGCGGCAGCCCTGCAGCAGAATCATATCACTGTGTCAAGTTTCACAACACTACTTTGAGAGGGGGGCTAAGCCTTAATTAGGATGCGTTCGTTATGAAGATGTATCTAAGAAGGCCTCATTTCGTCCCCTTGATACCTCTCATTTTCCCTTCTTCTACTCACTCCATACTCTCCTCTCATTCTTCTACTCCCTCCATCCATTCATTCCCATCTGCCTCTGTGTCTCCCTTTAAAGACGGAGATCTAAATAGGAGCGGATCACCTCCCTCGCCGGCGTTTCATTAGAGGCAATTAGAAAGCCGAGGCTGCAGTGTCCCATAAGGCTCGGCAGGGAGAGGCGAGGCGCGGGCTGCATTAGCTCGTTGAGATGAAGTATGTATGACAACGCTTTCATCAACGCGCAACAATTCCTCGCCGACGTCTTCCGGGCCGAGTGTCAGAGGTACCATTCTGACAATTATGACAATTAACACTGTCAAAATAAAGCCATTAGCTTAGCGAGAGGGCAAAGCAATACACTTAATTACAGGCTTTTCTGTCAAAATGGATTCCCTTCAGAACACTTCCAAAAGGAGATAAAATTAAATAAGTTGGATGTGATGGAGTCCAGCTGAAATAACTATAATCTGTTTTTATATTCACGCCATGCCCGGTGAAAGGTATCTCTGAGCTGCTGGATGAACACAAAATGAGGATCTGACTTCTTTACGTTTAATTAACCAGGAACGTTCTCATTAGGATACAAAAAAAAATCTCTTTTAAAAGATATTCCTGGTTGTGAATAAATGTAACAAAGTGTTAATAATTTATTTAATTAATCGAAAATCGATTAGTAAAGATATTTGAAGTTTTTTAAACTTTGGTAAATGTCTCCTTTGTAATAGCTTTGTATTTGGATGGTTTTTATATGTGGCTAATCATTATAATATAATATGCAGCAAAAAAGAGCATAAATTGATAACTCTCTATAAATATATTCCCAAGAAAAGTACATGTAGGTATTACATTTCTATTGACAGAATGCATGTGCATTTAATGGCATTTGACGTGTGTTTTTCTGCATTATATTTTTGAGAAACTCATTAAACTAGTTTATCATATTGCATTTTATCATATCATAGCTCATCATATCTTAGTTTATCATATCATTTAACAAAAGGTTTTTTTTTTCTTCTGTGAGGGTCATTGCTTTAAATAAGTCAAGAGCTGACCCTCTGTCCCGCCTATCAAAGCATCTTAAGTGAACATTAAAGCATCATATATCTTCTTTATAAACGAGATTTGGCATCTTAATGGCATCTGAAACGATTAAAGTAAAAGGTCATAAATCACAATTTCTAAGAACGCTGATCCTGCATTGCTTTAAAGCCGGCCTCCAGGCTGCTTTACTGTTACAAACACACAGTAAACTTCACTTGGCACCAGTCTTTCTCCAAAGGGAACAAAATGATAGGTCTGTAGGGTAAATATAGTCTCGGTCCAGGCTGCAGGTTGAGCACTTTGTTGTATAAAAAGAAGATATTTGGGGTTGTAGTCGTGTAAAACGATGTAAGATTGAGATTTGTCACCTTTAAAATATGCAGCACTTCCCATCTGTGTGCAGACGCTTCGGGGGACTGTGCTCCACTTTGACGTGACAATGTGAAAATACAATTACACAATCTCGAGGGAAGCCCTGGCCTGTCACATTATATTTACCTTGGGTCAAAGCGCACGTGCACTCGCCTCTCCGTCTATCCATCTATTCATCCCTTTATCCAACGTCTTCTCAGAGTGGATGAGGTCATTTGTCATGCAGCATCTCCTCTGGGTGCTCTTTTTTGACTCTTTAAATCACTGAATCTGGTCTGTTTTTATTGCATGTACCTGTCTGCAAACAACCAAAGCAAGTCATGCCTGCAGTTCAGCATTTCAGCAGGCATGGGCCCCACTGGGGACGGTATGATAGTATAAGTGTCATGCAGATGCAAAAATATGCTCGAAGAGTCTGTGTGATGAAGTCAAAACATGTACGTTGTGTTTTATGGGACAGATAAGAGGAGACATGATTGCTCTGTGACGCTACAGGCAGCTAAAGATTTGTATCCTGCATAATTCTCGACCTATGACAATGAGCTTTTTTAAGTCAATCGTCAAGGTTTAACCCTTTTTATTTCACTTGATTCTTCACTGTGGCTAATTTTTCCACGTATCCAGTCTAAAAATGATTAAAATCACAGAGAAGGACACTTACAATAAAGGGACATACGATGCATGACCATCAAACGGCCAAATTAGATATTAGGTATAAGGTCAAAATTTGAAAAACAATGATCAAGAGCCACGCGTGCACCATACCTACATACATACATACCCATACAGTATGTGTAGTGCTGTATGGGAGCCAACCTGAACGGCGCTCCAGGACTTCTTTCTCCAAGTGAGGAAATAAAATATATTAGAAGTTTGCCCAATTAGGCTGAAATTCATATACACGTTGTTTAGCGCTTAAAGTTTTGATCGTCACTAAAATGTCATGCAATTGAGACAATAAAAACAATACAACCACAAAACCATTATAAACCCTGGTTGAGGTTGTAAAAAAATCAAACAGCATTAAGTAATCTGACTTATTAAAGTGGACTATGGGATAGAGCCCCAGTATTGGTTCATTTGTGAATGGCATCCCTCAAATAATGTCTCTCTTCTGGGAGTGGTGTACATTAAAAACACATTCCCATTCATGCCTCCTGTTCCCAAAATAAACTCTCATTAACAAGCTGAGTTTGAACCCAGAGATCACGGTGGTTTACTGCAGCTTGTCACCCTTAAGCGACCCCTGACCTCCAGACCTTTTCCAGATCAGACTGCAGTCCCAGTGGGTCAAAAGTTTAGGCCGAAACCTCTCTTCTGTTACAACCACCATCCACTGACCAAAACCAGGGAGAGAAGCTGTTCCGGGTCAGCTCTCTGATTGGTTTTTAATTAATGATCTCAAACAAACAAGGCGATAAAAAGTGGGGGAAATAATTGATTGGATCTTTGAATGCATCTGTGATTTGCAAATGGGAAACATTGAGGCGCCGAGGGGAAAGTTAGGGCGATGACCACAACTGTCAACAAGCTCGTGCCCTTTACAGAAAAAATCAGACAGCAGAAGAAACAGTTAGTCGGCTTTTAATTCACACTATTAAACCAAATCGATTTATTTACATGTGTTCACAATGGGAAATAAACTGGGTTATGGCAAGTGAAGCCAAGAGTTAAGTGCATAGAGAGGGTTGTTCGTCTTCTGTAGAGAGCAAACATGCTTTCAAGTATTACTGAAATAAAAAATGTTATGTTAAAACGCTGGAATAAATCAATGAAAGCATTTTCATTATGCAGAATAATGTTTCAGAACATTCTGAATATTTACATTTAAGTTTCCGTTAGCATTAGCATCATCTGCTGGCCAGGTATTTACAGCGCAGGGGGGTCGAAGTGCCTGGGATTGTCTTTTTTAAAAGGACTAAACTTTGGTGTCATGTATGTATTTTGACTATTTAAGCCAAATTTCAGAGGCTTTTAAACCCAACAGTGATATGAAAAGATATAAGTGAGGAACCTCTGGGCAAACTCCAACAAACCTAATTCAAATAAGTTCAGACAAACCGAAGAAAATCATATCAGTCATGTCAGATAAGAAACTCCAGTCTGTATATTTCAATTAAAAATGTATGTATTGACTTCCTCAATCTTATTTCCTGAGTTCATCCTCATCTTGATGGGATCAGCTAGTAAATCAGAGCACAGTGAGATCGCCGTCACTGCCGGTGCTTCTTCTCTTCTTTGTTTTTTATCAGAAAGGAAGCTGATGAGTCTCTTCAGATAAGGGTGGGAGCCCTTAGCTTTAAGCTCCATGCTAATAAAGGAATATGTTCTCCATCACGCCAAACGCTTATTGTATTTCACAGAGGACTTAATGCAATTTCTATCATCTTCTGTGGTGCACATGAAGAGGAAGTGGCCCGCGTGCAATGACTCACCGCACCGAAAACGCTCTGTTTCCAATCGCAGACAATCAGATCTGCACTCTGTTTGTTTCTTTTTTAACATCTCCATTTGCTTGATAAGGCGGCGAGCTCTGACGGTAAATGGTAAAAAAAAAAAAACAGTGACATGGTGCTTCTGTTAGTGAGCGGCCGTAAGCTTATCAATAAATGACATCATCTGCCCCCCGGACGTCTCTCCGCCTGTCACATCGGAGACACTCGAACTCCGGGAAAAAAAAAGAGAAAAGGGAGGGAAAAGCAGAAATATCTGTTTCTCCCATTAGGGCTGTCTGGATGGATGCTGCAGTCAGAGACGCTGGGGACAGTTTGTCTGTCTGTGTAGACAGAAACTTTGAAATGTACAGACTGCTACCATCCAACTACTGACAACAAGCACACTGAGCGGAGTGAGAAAAGTTACAGAAGAGCTCACAACACAGTCCAGGGAGTGAGGGTAAAATCAGAGGAGAGTTTACGACCTTAGATCACAAATACAATCATTTTAATTTGATTAATCAATCAGCAGAACTCTCAGAGAACGTGGAGAGAAAAGTCCAGATTAAAAGATTGCTTTGCAAGTTTTTAAAAATCATTTTACATGTTCTTATTTATTTATTTGCTGGTCTGTTGTCAAAGGAAGATATTGAGTTTTGTGCGCAGATTTTGATAGAACTGAGGCATTCTTGCACCCGGTCAGGAGTGCTTATATAAGGGCAGGTAAAATGGTTATTTAGCTGAAAATGCCAGATAGAATGACCACGAGGACGCCACTGATCATCGATTAAAAGACAAAATTGTTGTGAAGATTATACTAAAATTCAGAGGCTTTTTAAGTCGGGTACCATCACTTCTATTTGAACATGGTCTCATATCTGGCAAACCGTCCAAAACGGCCGTGTGGGGGTCACCTTAAAACCGCCTACCTTCTCTGGTCCAAACAAATCCAGACCATTCAGGACCAGAATCTAAACTTAGAAGGAGGACATACTGGCTTATATATAATATATTATTCAGTACAATAGATAGAGTACAACCTTTTTAATTGAAAATATATACTCCAGGAGGGATTTCTGTGTATTTTTCTGCGTTTTATCCATTTATTTCCACCATGTCATGTGCTTTTCTATCTTATGTAATTTATCGTAACAGCATCACTCTTCATCTCTCCAGTTGTTTGACCAGCAGCAGTGAAAACAAACTAAAGTCAACTGCAAACCATAAAGTATTTATCTTGTCCTCCGTCCAGTACAACCAGCAGTCTGTTATCGCTGGAATTATTTTTACGACACGATGAGGCCGTCCCCATGACCAGGAGAGCTGGGAAAGTCCTGCTCGGCCAACAAAGACGCTCCTGTGTGTTTTGGTTGGAGTTCACCATTTTGTCTCTGAGATCTGTCTTTGTTATTATTTAGAGGCATCACCCAACATATCAGGATGATTCTGGAAAGTTTGAGGGGAACATTTACTATGCTAGCATGTGACTTTTAGCCACAAAGCTCCCTTGTTAAAGCGGAGACACTGAGGTTATCATCAAAATAGTACAAAAATATCCAAATATCATGAACCAGTATGATCATATCAAGGCTGTTTCGACTTTGTTTGACCTTTTTCTGTCATACAAAACACGTCTGCTAATTTGGAAATCAAAGCTGTATCTGCAATTTGAAGGAAAAGACTTAAAAATTAAGTTATTGTTCATCTTTAACTCTGTTTTTAATCCCCTCTAATCCCTAACTGACAGCAGAATGTGTTCCCTACTTTTCATGAATGACTAAAACTCTTAAATGTTCTTCAGACCGAAGCGTTTCCCTGTCTCTGCAACCACGCAATTACAAACATTTGCAGAAAAAAGGCATCAGTTACAGTGAGGTGAAATATAGAGGCAGTGCAGCAACACAACTACTTCTGAGTTGTGATGATGGTCGAGCTCATTAGCTGTCAGCGGTTAGCCTGTGAGGCCGTGTGTGTGTTTTTTTGAATGTTTTTCTGAGAACAGCAGGGGTGTATGACTCGGAGCAAACCTGTAGCAAACCTCACAGTGGGAGGTTTTTTTCTTACTGTGAGAAACTTGTGTCATAAACACTAAACTTTCCCTTGAATTAAACAAAACAAACACAGTAAACTAGTCTTGGTAAACTGTTCGAGTCAGACTTGAAAGTCCTGCAGAAGTTGAACTTTTCCTCAAGTCCTTAAATTTGCTTCCAGTCTGGCGATGTTTTCAAACTCAGCTAAGAGTGAAGTTCTTAAGAGTAAACCTCCAAATAAATACAAAACTTCCTATTGATGACTGCTGCAGATTTATTTGATTCTGTTCTAATTCATCTTAAATATTACCTTTAATTATCATCGTCCTCAAACTTATGCAGACATGCAAAGCCTTTTTTCTTCCAAGTCATCATGTTGTTCGTTCGTCGATGATATCACGACACCTGCAGTACGAAATGGTTCTGAAAACTAGTGTGCAAACTGGCTGAACTGGGATCATTCATTTACATGAATATTACATATACATTATATATATAAATATGTGTTGCTTTGACAGCTAGAGCCTGTAATATTTGCAAATCAGACTTCTGTCTTCGTATTGGTTAAGTCCTTATATGACATTGTGTGGTGTACACAGTGGTGATTATGTTCAACATGGGGATTATGCTATGGCGGTAAAAAAAAAATCTTTCGGATGGGGGGTGCAGGGGCAGTCCAGACTAGCTGCTATACATCTTTCTTTTAATATTCCTGCCAATAATAATCCAATATTAAACCTTTTGATTTGAATAATAACTAAAAAATATAGGGACTGTGTTCCTTGGATTTATTAGAAAGGTCGGCTGAAAAAAGACAGGGAACATGGAGGAGAGAGAGAGTGAGGGATGACATGCAACAAACATCGTGAGGATCAGGAGTTGAACCTGCAAACAGTGCAACGAGGACTGTAGCCTCTGTATATCACGCTGAGTTAAACCAAAAAAAAAGTTGAAAAGAAGGTTTGAGTGATGTAAAACTGGAGCAGCATGCAGCCTGAGCACCAGGTCTCTCCCTCTGTGTAGCTCTAAAATCTATACCTCCCTCTGTGTGGCCGCTCGTGATCGGCGTCATCAATCATTCAGTCCGAACCGGTGACACGACGAGGGCATCTGAGACTGAGTCTGAGACTTCAAAGGCGGGTCGGGCTCGGCCTGTCAGCGTGGCATGGCTCAAACCGTATTGTGTTTTCACAACAATGGAGAGCCATTACAGTGGAGACTGTTATCAGACGAGGGCTACCAGGGACGGTTCCTGCCTCATTGTGAGCCAATCGGAGGGGATTGTGTTCAGGAGCGAGTTCAGACTAAACATATTAGGGCGTGAGGAGACACACCTGAGGCTTATCTGATGGGAAATGGAACAATGATGAAAAAAAATTCTGCTTGCGTCAATGATATCTACACGTTTTACAGTGTTTTGTGTTTGAGTGTCAAAATGTAAAAAGTTTAGATGTGAGGAAATCTTTATCAAGATCCTCTATAATGTGTGTGTGTGTGTGTGTGTGTGTGTGTGTGTGTGTGTGTGTGTGTGTGTGTGTGTGTGTGTGTGTGTGTGTGTGTGTGTGTGGCTGTCGAGTGTGTCAGTGTGTGTGCATCATCCTCTTTTTGTCTTCACAGAACCGAACACAACATGTGGACTGAAATCGGAGAGTATCTTTCATGAAAAGTCAGTGTGACATCTTTTAATGATAAAGCCGTGGATGAATTGTTTATGGTGCTCTTGCGGGTGTGTATTACAGTGTGTGTTTTTGTGCCGTGTGTGTGTGTGTGTGTGTGTGTGTTAATAATTCAGAGACGCCGTTTGTTTTCAGGGGGGCGAAGGCAAAGACACATCTGAAACATATGGGAGGAAATCACATTGAAAGCAGTGAGCAGTAAATTAATGGTAACAGATGCCAAGATGTCTGGCTAGTGCTTTTTTCATCCTCCTTTTGTTTTTCTATGGGGGCTCTTGCATTCATAATGTCAGGATATAACACAATAAAGACTTCCTTCTTCTCTTTTCAACTTTGACGGCGATGCTTCTTCAGGATCTGTTTGGAGAATCAGCTCTACCTGGCTCAGCAGACACTTATCTTTGCTGTTGTTCAATTGGTTTAAATTCAAGCCAGTCATTGTTTTTCTTTCCGACAATGACACAGTAAATGTTTTATGTTACACTGATGAGATAAAACAGAAACATAGTCTCTGTTCCCTCCCCCCCCCCACCTTTGAGGAGAATATCTTGGCATATTAGAAATATGTCTACAGTGTGTGTGTGTGTGTGTGTGTGTGTGTGTGTGTGTGTGTGTGTGTGTGTGTGTGTGTGTGTGTAGGGGGGGGGGGGGGGGGGGGGGGGTTGGCCTATGTCCAAGCATGAGATGCAACAAAGACAACCTTGCTCTTAATGGCACATATCTGGAAGATGGAGGAGCCCGATACATGAAAGCGCTGTGATCATTACACTGATAGCAATTATCCTTCAGGAGGCTTTAATGGTGGCGGCCCCACACACACGCACACACACACACACGCACACACACATGCATGCACACACACACACATGCACACACATGTACAAGCTTGCAATCAAGGGTGGCAGGCAATTAAATGCAATGCTTTTTGGTGAACCTCTGCAAGCGAACAAAGACTGATGACAAGAGATTTAATAAAGAGAAAAAGACAAACAAAAGAATAAAAATCAGGACAAGAGGGGGACAAAGAGGAAAAAAAGATATTAATGTTGTTTATTAATCGATTCTTAATGTGTTGCAGTGGATTGAGGGGGTAAGGGGGGGTGTAAGAGGGGTCTCTGGAGTGCAGCCGTGGCGTTGGCAGGAGTATGATTGAGTGCAGGGGCCAGTGTGACGGAGGGACAAAAACAACAAGGTAATTAAAGCTTAAAGCGTGCAGTTTACGCTCTGCCATCCGTGACAGCCGAAGGTGTCTTCCATCTAACCCCCCCTCCCCTCCCCACTCTGCCGTGAATGAAAAATAAGTCAGGTAATTGTCATTGTGCTCTGCATGTCATTATTTATTAAACGGGTAATTCATCTTCGTAGAGAAAGCAGAGGAAAGCAGGTAGAGCTGTTTTATTAGTCGTAATATAACGGGCGGGTTTATCAAATCAGGCTTTTACAGGAGAAATGACAAACATACAAACAATAATCTTCAATATAACGCTCTCCTGAGGCTGTGCGTGTGTCTGTGTGTGTGTGTGTGTGTGTCTGTTTGTGTGAAAAGCCACCACATAGAGAGAAACCTTTGAGTTAAAGTTTGCAGCACACACAAACACACTCCTATTCCAAAGTATTTTTTTCTTTTTTTTTTTTTCAAAGTGCAGCGACGGGTTGACAAAAGAGATCGTTCCCCGTTGTTTTCGCTCGCGCGGTTACAAAGAGGCGCGTAAAAAAGTTACAAGGTTGTCCCCCGTGGGGTTAGATTTCAAACAGCACCTGTCAAAGCAGATGGGGCATTTAAATAAGAGTCTTTAAGAGGTATTTGTTACAGCCGAGCTCAGGAGTACCTGCTGTGCTCGCCGAGGCTTTTCACGGCTGTCGTCGCTCTCGCAGAATCTGTTTGCTGTGTTTGCGGGGATAAACATCACATTAAAAAAAAAAAAACACAAGAAACCCACTGAGGCCACAAATTACAACAGAGAGGACTGCGTTTATGTAACTGCTGAGGCAAGTTAAGCAAAGTCTGCTCATATGACTGAGTATGTATGCGTGTATGAAAAAGAGCTGCACATGTTTACATGTATGTGGACATGTGCAGGATTTCATATTTTTGTTTGATGCTAAAATCTACAGCTTTTAGAGTAAATATGAGACACTCAAACCATTTGTAAAAAACAGCTACAATTAAAGTTTTGGTCATATAGAATTGTAGAACTATTGATATGCAAGAGTTGTAGCTTTCATCTGTCAACTATGCTTTTCTAAATTCTGCAAAATCTCAACTGAAGTTCAAATCAACTCTCTGGAAGTGAAGGAAAACTGTCCTGTGATAGAGACTGTATGTGCACATTAACATCCAGACCATCTCTAAAGAATAAATCTTGAAGCTTACCTAAAAGTGTTTGTGCAGACTTGCATCACGTAACTCCCTGATCTCTCCTCTCACTGTACCCTCCAAGCTCAACACAACACGCTGGTTTGAACACACACACGGCGGCGTCCTGGCGGCACTCGGGGCCTCGGTCTCAGTGTGAGCTCACACCTGGGAATTCAGACAGAGACTGTGACTAAACATCACCCCTGGACAGATGTGTCCTCTCAGCACAAGAAAAGCAAACACAAGCACCTACAGGACTGCTGGACTCCTCAGACACCGGCCTTGGACAGACGGAGATCATAATATTGAAATAAACACATTTATATGTAGCTCTTAGACCAGAGGTAAAGCACAGAGCACATCAAGCTTTACGTTACAGAAATGAAATCCTTTGATTTTTGGAGAGACCAGGGTGATGCTTTTAGTCTAAAAATGTCAAATAATCAATCTACAACGTTATTCAAAGGCCATCAGAGGCCACTCAAAACATTATAAATACACAGATTATATAAAACCAGATTGGAAAAAGTCGCTTTTCATTTAATTATTTATAATTTTCCTGACAAATGTATGCATCAATCTCTGCTTTCAAGTGTTCCTCAATACAGCACAACACTCATTCTGAAGATAATGCTCCTATTAAGTTCTGCTACTAAGGATTACTTACGTTGTAGATTAATCTACAGCTAATTTTAAATATGTTTATTCATCCTTTAATAAAAAAGAATGCTTATTAGAGTTTCTTATACAGTTTAAAACCCCAAGACTCTAAAAGTACAGTACATATATGACTAATACAATAAATAAATCCTTCATATTAAGAAGCTTGAAGAACCAAATATTAGAAAGGTTTAATCAAATTTCATTTTTGTTTTATCAATCAACTACTGTTGTAAATCTGAATGTGAAGATACAAGCGTGGTATGTTTTGAGACACTGCTACCTGGTGTTTTAAAGTTGCTACTAAGGTGCCCTGTCTACAAGAGATGTAATGAAGTGTATTCTACAGTGGCTGCTAAGGGCCAACACGCTACAAAAGACTAAAAGACTTTCATCAGGAAAAAGGGGACTCAAATTTAGAAACTTTGAACAAAAACTATTGAATGCAGAAAAGTGCTGAAAGTGGGTAAACATGCGGCAGAAACCCAAAAGGAAAACATGAACTACAAATACATGAACGACGCAAATTCAAAGACAAAATCAAGAAAACCCATGCAACAGAAAAACAGTGCAAATCCACTCATCACAACAGAGCACTAAAGGCCATCATCATCCACCCTCTCATCCATATAGTTTGTGATTCCCCAGTTATTGCAGCTAAACCACATCATAACATTTTCTAATATGTTCTCTTATTCAAACAATGATGAAAAGATCAGGGAGGAGAGGAGGAGGAGGTGTCAAAGCACCAGCTGACAGTCCGTGAGCCGCCATGTTTGATTCTGATCCCCTCTTGAGATGACTTCCTGTCACTTTGGCAGCCTGCGTTTTTCATCAGGGCTGCAACCACCAGGGGAACAAGCGGGGGCACGAGCTGGGGGTCAGCCAATACTCCCTCCCCTCCCTTACCTCCCCACCTATCGCCACGGCAACCATCCTTCCACCATGACGGACAGAAGACTTGTCTAATACACTGGTGGCTTCAGCGACCGTCTGTCATTTCCATCTCTCTGCGGCCCTTCACGTCTTTCCATCAGCGAGGAAAATAAATAAAAAATAGGGACATCCTCTTGTTCTTCACATGCTAAACTTCATTCGGATTGTCAGACACTTAAGAACTGACAAAACACTTTCTCCGACTCCCCATCATTCCCTCCGCTGTCAGAGGAGATAATAAATAAAAATGACTCCTGCGTGGGCGGAGAGAGAACATCAAGAGATGGACAAAGTGTTTCCAGGAGCCTGTGGGGAAACTCGGGTTAAAACCGCCGACCAACACGCTCGTTGATGTATACACATATACACTCAGGATGCAGGCGGGAGGCCCCCTGCTCCCCAAAGGCTTATAATGGGAATAGGCAATGTGACAAAGAGTTAAAGGCATGGCAGGCCGGCGTCCCAGATAATAGGACAAGCTGTCCAGAGTTCCCGCGTCTTGCTTTGGTGCGGTCAAACGAGGCCTAATGTGGCGACTTTGCAACCAACTGGGGTTTGAGCATGGGTTGGGTGAGTAGATAAACTAAATACAGAGAGGCCTCACCAGACTCTGGATGTGTAAAAACCTCTGCTGCTGGGGCATGATGGGAAAACAGAAGCTTTACAGAGGCAGATAATTTGGTGAAAGTCATCCACAGAAGAGAAGCAGTACAAATAAAAAGGTAGAAAACGAGCGCAGAAGTAGAAATCAGTAAATCCGGGGACATGAAAGCAACACAAACAACAGAATGCCCTTGCTTTGTGGGGGTTTGCGATACTTTGCGAGTGAAGGACAATTGGTCCTCAGTGTAAAGTAAGCGCTTGGCTTTTAACGGACCTCTGCATGCCAAGTCCTCGGCAGGCGAGGCTGGGGACGCTACCTTCGCTGTCATTCAGCCCCATCTCGTCGACTAATCTTCTTGGTGCAATGAAAGAGCTTAACAGCTTTGCAACACTATCCCTCCCCAAATGTCATTATCACAATGTACTGCTCCGACCGCGCGTCTCCACCGACTCCCTGCTTATCGTTTTCTTCTTCATGGGAAGTTGAAGGCAGGCGTCCGCTGACATTCAGAGAGCTCTCGTCCTCAGCGTGTCAGACAAACACTCGTTACTCACAAGTCAGAGCTGTAGTTTGGAGACTGTGCGGTTGTCTTGTCACAAAAACATGACGTCAGTGCTCAAGATACTGATCTGAATCTAGAGGCTTATCATGAAGCGTTTGGACAGAGGCCATCAGTGCAGAGAGGGAACACCCCTACATGTTGGAAAAATTCTGATGCACGCGAAAAAGTCCAAACAGTGTGATCTGTCAACCACTGTGGGATTATATGTCTCATTTGTGTGAGTATTAAACATTTGAATATATTTTTGGTTGGCTTTAAATTCATACTTTTACATCCAATTACAAAAAGTCAGAATACAAAGCTTTGAAACAGACTGAAAAGTTGAATCATAAGACACTTTACTTGAAAATATAGTCTGAAAAATACAGATTTGCATATAAACCACATCAGGGATGTGATTTACAAGTTCCATCGTGACCTGATATTAAATAAAGCATTTTGAGGAACCGTAACCTCCTCGAGCTTTTACTTTTCAAACTCTGGGACAAAATGGAATTTTTAATCTATTTGATTTGCATAAAAGATTTCTGATGTCCCATTTTAAGTCTAATTCAAGGAGTGTTCAAAATATCTCAGTGAATGTTTATGCTCGCACAGTTAGCTTAGCTAGTTAGCTTTAAAACAATAACAAAAATAACAAAACTAAAATCTTTATAATACACAAATAGACCTACAAGTTCCATGAGAGTGTTATAAAGATGTGTGGTTTTTTCATACTGTGTATCTCTGGATACTTCAAATAAAAAGGCATTAAAAGCATTTTATTTTAACTTAATAACTCAAGTTTTATGATATGGAAGTTATGACCAAGTGACCAAACAACCTCCTGTATCTTTTCATTTATTTCATTATCATTAATATTATCATAATTATCATTATTAGAGCACTTTAAAAAAATCCCTGTTTAGAAGTTCTTAATTCAGAAAGCAAAATAAAGCAGAGAACATGAAATCATTGGACAAATGCAGAAATACAAGAATAAATTGATTCAGTTCAATAATCAAAGTTCATGTTCAATCAGGAACGTTTCTCCAATGAAATTATGTTTTAGAAACACACAGGAAATCTCTACATACAGTATTAAAAAGTCAGAGATAAAGCCGGGAGAAAGTCAGTCAAATATGTGAAATCGTAACATCCAAAGGTATTCTAAAAGGTTCTTTAAGCCAGTGTAAAGGCAGTAAAAAAAGTGAGTGATGTGGTCATGTTTTATACTGTTACGAGTCGATCAATAGCACCAGGATTCCTGTGAAAGCAGCATTTTTGGGCCTGTGTACTAATAGAAGGCCTTTACACTCATGCAGAGCAGCACATACTCTGTGTACATCATGTTAAGACGCCTGACATCTTTCACACAGATGAGCCGCTCGGCAGGGAGCCGCAGATCTGCAGCTCGGTCGTGATCTACCGAACTCTTCCTCCCCGTTTTTCCTCACTCTTTGTTTACTCTCACACTGAGTTAGTGATGGGCGCCGCAGCCCCTCCTCCTCCTCCTCCTCCTTCTCCTCCACCACCCGCCCACCACCTCATTACCTCGTGTACCTGATGGGCCCACTCCTCTTCTCCTCCCTCTCCACTTTTTTTTATTTATATATTTATCTACTCTACCCCGGCTTTGCGGGTTACCGTTTTTAATATCATCGGTGAAACATGATTATTACCTCTTAATGCCGAAATTACGGGGGCATTCTTTTTGTCATCCTCGCCGTTGCATTTTTCCCGCGTAGCACCCCGTGGCAGGAACATCTTTATCTCCCCATGTGCTCCTAGTTTTAAAACCTTTACCCCCGCTGTTTGAAAAATATTTCTCATTTTCCTCCCCCATGGCGTGGAGAAATCCCCATAGGCGAACCATTAGTGATCTTTCTGCCTTTCCCAAACACTTATTACTATCACCCGCACTCCTTGAGCTGCCTCATTGGCTTTTGGTAAATTATGCAAATAAGGTGATGTTTCGAACATATAGTTTTGCTGTTTTTCTGCAACTGCGCAAGTTTGCACAGCCTTCCACCGAGCAGCCGCGGCACCATTAAAGTGACTGAGCACGTCAGCAAGATTTATGCATCAGTGACAAATTATAATGCTTTGTCGCTAATTTCCCCGCTGCTTCTTCTTCCTCGCACAGGTTTAGTTATGTGTTTGCCTTTTGGGGAGGCCCTCGGTTGTGAGTTTTAGTGTTGTTTTTTTTTCTTCCTGCATATCAATGTGTCACTTCAATTCACATCTGCAGAGACAGGAGGCTGCAACCCAAGCGAGTCAGCTCCAGTGTTTGACTCATTACAGACGAGAGAAAGTCTATTCTGGAGTTTCACTTTTACTTCAGAGATTGTTATAGTGACTTTAAAGCAGCAGATGGACAGAGAGCGGGAATATGTAACGATGTTAGATGACAGTACGTTCAGAAAATACCTTCTAATATTAATGAAATATGTACATGACACTGTATTGACATTTTAACATGAGAAATAACAGTTCATCCTCTTTGCATTGTCTCCTCCGACTTTGCATTGTCTCCTCCGACTGTATCCATTTGATGGAGGTTCGTATTGTTGTTAGATTTATTATATTGCACTTATTAGGTGTTATAATGTGTAAAATCTATTGATCTAGTATGTCGAAACTGTCAGCTGAACTCAGGTGCTTTTACATCCGATTGATGGTGGTTATTGTACATCATTTAAAGTTTGAATGCCTGCAGTAGAAAACTTCCTCAGGGTCAAAGCCACAGAACGGGACCAGACAAGTTTGAGGTCTATGTTCTATTGTCATCATTCAGGTCTGGATAGGATCTAATTTATTTTACTACAGGTCTGATCTGTGAGTGGATCCAAAAAGTCCAGTATTTGGTGCTGATCACCAGAGTAACACATAGAAATCATGTATGTAACTTGCATGTCGACCAGGCTGACTTGGCATCAGTTCCTGTGATTCAAAGTATTTTTGCAGCAGAGGCAGCAATACAGAGACAGGAAGTTATCACTTGTGCCAGACTGTTTGAAGGTTTAGATTATGATACCTTTATGACTAGCCACTCAGACTACAACAGAATAAATTATGACAAAGTGAAATAAAAGTTAAATCTGAGACTTCATTTAACACTTACAGTACAGTAAACAGTAGACACAGGCCAAAAGTAAAAGTATGTTTTTGTAAACTATGGAGCCGCTTTTTCTGTTTTCATTTTCTGTTTTTGGTCCTCTACAATGTACATCAGTCCACGTCAGTAATCAGACACCTCTCTACTGTATTTGGGTCGAGGTCCGCCTTTTCAGACCCAGGAAGACATCAAGCGTGTAGCTTGAGGTTTATGTTATGACTCCTTAAAAGTCCTTTTAAACATTTCATTCAAACTTGTCCAGTTTCTTCTTCATTTCAGTTTTGAGTACAAACGGCATATACTAAAGTGTTTCTTAAACACATTAATGGCAGAAAAACGTGTTCTGATACCCTTACACACTCAAAAAGCCGGAGTGGTTTCGAACAAAATATCAAAACCACATTAGAGCTCGGAGTCAGAGGGGGATCCAGCATCAGTTTCCCTCCACACTGAGGAGGCGGCGTCCCACCTTGCCTTCGTCGCGCTGTGTAATTGTTTTTCATTTAGTTTGAGGGAGGCTAGCTGAAAAGATGGGCCGTTTCAATGAACAGATTAAGGCCTGTGAGCACAAACAAATGACAAATCCCTCTTAACCCCGTGAGCCTCTGGCTACACGCCCCCTCCCCCTGCAAGCACACCTCACCCTGTCAAACATTTGGCTCCGGCATCATTATTAAACACAACTTTTGCAGATTTACTTCCTTCAAAAGTGCCATTTAACCAGGCGGCAGGCAGGAAGGAGGCAGCGCTGCGAGGGGAATTACAGGTTGCCAGTGTTTCGTCTCTGCGGAGGAGTGACAGGGCCGTCATTTTGCCGGCGGGGCCACCTCCCGTGTTGTTGTGACAACCGGTCATTACACATCGGCGAGATGCTCTCAGCTGCAGGTTTCAGCACAGATGCAAATGGACGCAAATGGGCTCCGACCGCGACCAAGCTAATAACGTCCTTTTCAACAGCTCTGCTTCCTCTTTTTTTTTTTTTTTTTTTTTTTTACCCTCTGTGTTTCCCTCCTTACTCTTCTTCTCCTGTTTTTCTGTCATCTGTATTCTTCTCTTAAGGTGGACATTTGAGAGTTTAAAGAACATGTCTGTGGTTTGGATCAACGTTGCAGTTTCGTTACGAGGTTTTTTATATATTTAAGATACTGACGGGATGAAAAGAAAGCAGAAAGAAATATGACTGACTCCTGCACTCCATAAAAATGAAGCACAAAGTTTCAAAATTCCTCTGAAGTCAAACCAGTATCATCTAAAGATTCCTGAATATGACCTACAATGACACCTACATTGATACCTAGCTTAGTGAGCATGAAGTGAAATGGATAAAAGATTCAAAATTAATTTGAATAATCACTATTATCTCCAGTCAAGTAAAGCAAGGGGACACTTCACATCAACAGTCATAAAGATTTAAAGTGGTATGCATTTGTCAGATTGTCAACATTTTTGATTTTTAAAATCATACAATCAGTTAATCACTTATCCAAAGAATCAATGGATATTTTTACCCCCTGCTTGAGTAGTTAAACCAAAAAAAGACAAAAATCGAAATAAATTTGGCAAAAAAAGGGGTGAAGGGTTACTTCGTAGACTTATAAAATAATAAAACCTCAGGATTAATGTGTAAGATGTAAGGACAACCTTTTCCAAACATTAAAATGTAACATTTTTATCAATAGATTCCACCTTAAAGAACTGAAATATGTAATTTTGGCTGCACTTAAACCATTTCATCAATTCCTTTGTTTTGTCCTCGTGTTACTTCAAAATAAAAAGACTTCATCAAATGGAAGCTTTTTTCGTGCTGTAATTTAGAAGCCAGAGAAGGGATGAATTGTGGTATTGTTTTTGGAAATGCTGCCTCTCATCGTCGGGGTCAGATTTGATTGGAGTCTCAGTCCATTAGCAGAAGTGTTTTGGATAAACAGAAGCAGCAGGGGACGGCTCTCTGCAGACGCAGAGTGTCTCTCTTCTGCAGGTCTTTGGGCTTTAATAGGATAAAAAGTGACAGGTACACAAAAATCCAGCAGACACTCAGACACACTGGGCTGGAATTCATGGAGTGAACTAAATACAGCTTTGAAAGCAACACTACAGATCCTCTAGTTTTTAACTCTGTGCATGCTCTCATACTGCTGATGTGTCGACAGTGTTTGGTAGTAGGGAGCTAAACATGCACAAAGATCACTTCTGTTCCACTGAATGAGGAATGACATTTTACCTGATGCTACAATGATCTTTCTTTGTGTTCAACAGATGATGATAGCATTTATAAGAGACATCTGGCAGTCAAAATCCATCCAGAAATCATCGACTCACTTCACAAGAGATAACTTTAATGGCAGACCAAGAGTGCCATGTACATTTTTAGGGGGGGCTAAGTATATTTTACAAATAGAAAGCTCAATTTATCTCAAGGATTTTATAGTAATATAAATCTTATTATAATATTTATTTTGTAATATATTTTGTCACTATTTAGTCTTAGCTATGTTAGAGTGAAATAAAATCTGCATTATGGCTCTCATACCTGAAAACTTCCACTTCTCTGTCTTGCGGCACAAAGTACATTTTATACATCACTGATTGGATGCTACGCCCTTTGGAAAATCACTTTAAAATTGTCTGGCACTTGATGTGACGGCTGTAACCATCACTCCCATTAATCCCAGTATGAGATGAATGGTGATCCAAAAAAAGGACACTCGTCAGCAGAGAGAGAGAGAGGGGCTTCTCCTCAAGGGTCTTATCCAAAGTCAGCCCAACACGAGAGGCGCTGATTACCATTGTGAATTATCTTTTCCGTAGCAGGGACGCTGCTTTGAAACGCACAGAGAGAAAAATCCGGCACGAAAGCGTCTCCAAACATGGATAATGCTATTTAAGAAAACGTCTCATTGGTGTTGGAGAAGTCCGAGCTTTATCTGAGAACATAACAGGACCAGCGTTCACAAACTGGAGCTTCAGTTGGATAATTGGATCACTAGCTGGAAGATTAATTACTGCATCGTGTTATTACACTTTATACTTCACATGGGCCGCCGCACATACTGTCACCAGTGGAGGAATACTGGCCAAGTCTATTCCCCCCTACCCCCAAGTGTCTTTAAATTGTTTATTCTCATAGTGACAGTTAAATGTCAAAGAGGAAGACGGATGCAAGCTGACAACATGTTTATGGAGTTAACTCTGCACACACAGAGCTGTACTTTAAAACCAGAGGGAAAGAGGCTATGAAGATGTTTTCACTTTTCAAAAACACAACCTAATCTTTAATTTGATTTGTTTGTGGTTTGATGAACTTTTTACACAGACTTAAAGTTAAACAAAAACAACCATTCTTAATTCTTAAAACCAAACACTTAAATCAATGACTGTAAAAATGCCAAACGATCAAAAAGTTTTCCAATTTTACAACCAATTTGTGATCCTCAAATGTCCCAATATCTCCAGTGTCTCAAAAGAGAACGCTGCACTTAAAATAAAGTATGACAGAGCAAGTTGCAAACTTTTACCAGCACATAAAAGTTGTTGGAACAGGCTACAAGCATGTTGTTGTTCTGTTTCTGGGAAATTATGAGAAAAAGACTCAATGAATGAGGCATCAAACTGCTCAATAAAAAACCGTGACAGATATTTATTATGTGCAAAATATCTGAAACTATGAATGTCACTGTGGCTCAAAATCTCCCTTATAAAAATCTTCTAACATGAACAAAACAGGGGATACTTAGCTTGCAGAGTAGAGCAAGTAGATTTCCAGGGAAACCAGAGGAAAACAGCACATATCTTAATGCACGATGTAAATGACTAGTAGCTGCTATCTACCATGCAAAGCTTTTACATGGTTTGTGTTTTAAATCACTGGGAAGGATTTTAAACTTTAGAAGGGCTTTTAATTGTTTTTAGTTAAAGATATGAATATTTAAGTGTTTGGTTTGTGCTTTTACAGGAATCCACGTCTGTAAGGTTAAAGTGGTCAATACAGACCAAAGCAAACAAACTCGATTAAGTCAATGTCCTTGAGAAGATGAAGACACGTTACTGTAAAAGGAAAGAGAGGGAAAATAGGATTTAGGATGTCTGGGACAGAATTTATACTTCCTTGTTCTGCGATAAAGTGCTCTATAATCTGGAAATAGAGTTTTCTTTAAAACATGACGTTTGAAGGCAGAGGATAGAGGAGGAGGGGGGAGAAAAAGCAGAGCTCAAAGCAGGCCTCATAATCTAATAAATTGATTTGCAATATCCTCTGAAACTGTGAACTGATAAATGTAGCTTCTCATGTCGCCCCGCCTCGTCCCCGGCTCTCTGCTTAATGAAAAAGACAAAAGGACGGCCTGGATAGTTCTGGAAACTATTCCAGTCTGCGCTCATCCAGGCCTCACCACTGGTCACCCAAGGATTAGGGGCTGGTGTTTTCCAAAGCTCGTTTTCTCTGCAACCCTCCCTTCTTCCACTTCTATTCTTTGACCAAAAAAAGCTCAGATCCACCCGAGACTCGGTATTAAACATGAAAACAGATTATCCTTGGATATGAACTCCCATGTTCTTGGGATTGCCGGACAGCTGTAGCCAAACTGAACAATAAGCGGTTTGACTCGGGGTCTGTAGCTGGTGTCATCTGCACGGGCAGATTGCGGCAGAACAGAAAAATAAGATCCTGCGACTTCAGAGGGCCCTAACATGTAAAAACAGAAATAATCTGAGGCCCCTGAGGAGACGCAGGCTTGTTGTTAACTGCTGTGTTTCTAGCAGGGGAAAGATTTACCACCCATGATTCCACAGGGCGGGTGTGGAAGATGCCACCCGACTCTACCCCCCCTCGCCAAAACACAAAAGAGGAGGGAAAAAGAACAAATTTGCACCCAAATCCTCTCAAGTCCTCGGAGTGTGGCATAAATCGTCTCTTTGGAAGACTTGAATGGATCTCCCGGAGGTATTGTCTCTTCTTCTAATGGCTTATTTATTGTTTCCAGTCGACCACGTGTGTTATCAGACGTTTGTACGCTCACAAGGTGTACCTGAGACGCGTGCAGGCCTGCGAGGGATTACCAGGAATCTGGAGCAGCGTCAAAAATGGCGGGAAGAAGCGGCTAAGATGGGGGAGAAAGAAAGGTTTGGCACTCAGGCTTGGACCACACAGACCACCGGGGACCCTCGCATGAAAACATCCTCCACTCCGTGTATTTAATAAATGCCACTTGACATTGGGAGAGGCTTTAGCGGTTTGGAGGAATGAGGACTCGCTCTGGATTTGGGCAGTTGGCGGGGCCTATCTCCACACTGGCAGGAAGCATCAGGGATTTCATGGCTGTTTGCCCGCCCTGGTGCTTTGCCTCTGCATCACGCCCCGTTTGGGCAGACTCTGTTTTTCTTCTGCAGGATGAGAAGACCGAGTCGTCTGGCTCACAAAGGCCTTAACACATTTCCCTTAATGCGTACGTGTGACCTCTGTACATAAGACAAACACATAAGAGCAAAACGTTTGTTCTTCAGATATCCTAATAAATAACAAGCTTTTGAACACTTTATCCAAAATAAAACAAAATTAAAAAATTAGTATTTTCATTTGAATGATTTCAGAGCACGACGTCCAAGTGAGCATCAGTTTAAGTTTTAGCATTTTAATGTCTTTGTAAATCAGTTGAACGATGGATAATGTATCTGAAGTACTTTGATTAATCACAAATCTTGTTATTTCATTAAAAACAGATGCAGCTTATTTTTTCAGCTCAGCGTCACACCAAACTCATCCATAAAAATGTATGTTTATAAAGTCAAACGTTTATCAGAATTTCTGCCTGATTAAAATACTTCACACCAACTAGTTCCTTTATGGTTCAAGCTGTATATTTGATTTTAAAGCAACTTTTGTTTTTAAATGTGCAAGATGTTCAGTTAGCTGAAAAATAATTTGGTCCTGCCTCAGAGCATTTAAAGTTTTAAACTGCTATTTTTATTGTGTCATAATTACCCCGTCTATTGGATCTGAAGTAAAGACTTTAAACTGAAGGCTTATTTCGAGACTTGGTCTGCTGTGCCGACTGTTGCCCCTAAAACGCATGAGTTTAGAGATTTGACTGAGAAAATGCAACTAGACTCCAGGGTCTCTCCATTCATGATTCAAAGTGGAACACCTACATGACTATGAACTGAAATATAGTTGAGCTTCCCACCACGTAAAATCAGAAGTCATTACTTTGCGCTCTGAGAAGTTTGATCGGCATTTTTCACATATTGAGATTTTGTAGGTTGAAACATTATTCATTAATTGGGAAATAAACCGTATAATTCCCACACAATTATATTTTCATATTTTAAATTAGTGCAAGCCCAAGTCAGATGGCACAGATGTCTGGTCACCATGAGTCTGGTTCTGCTCAAGGTTTCTGTCCGTTGAAGAAAGTTTTTTCTTGCTACTGTCACTATTCTACGGTCTATTTTAAGAATATAATAAAGAGCTTTTTTGTTAAATGTTCGGAGATAACATTTGTTATGAATTTGGTACTATACTAATAAATATTGATTGATTAATTACTCTGCAGATCGAGGCCTTCACGCTGAAGTGACCACAAATCAAAAACAACAATCAGGAATCAAAGAAGCTAAATGCAAACACGAGCAAACAAAGATGCAAAGAGGAGATGTGAGTCGTCAAGCTGAAGCATGGCTTTATGGGGAAGGTAACTTACAAAATTGGTTAAAAGAATAATTAACTTTAAACAGTTGAATTTGCAGTGTTGCATTTTGCAGCTTAGACACCTAATACTGTGTTTTTAAGTGAGCAGAACGTCACATCTATGCCTCTCTTATACGGCAGCAGAGATATGTTTGCACATGTTTGTACATATGTTAGAGTGCATCTCTTCCAGACGGCTGTGTGAGCATGATGGGAGCTGAATCAGGGTGGGGGTGGGAGGTTAAGAGGTACGTTAATATGCTTCAGGGTCCCAACATCTGCACAGCCTCAGAGCAGCCAGCCTGCTCGACCAGCCGCCAGCTGTGGCCGCCTCTGCACGGCCTTTGGGCACTTGTGCATGATTTTTTTTCCCCTCTTGTTGTTCTTGTAGCTTCATGTTTCATCCTCTGAGTCTAACTTTGAATATTCCTGAGTGTGTATGTGTGTGTGTTTGTCAGGGAGCAGAATAAATAACCAGGGCTCTGCTCCGGCTGTGTGATTACGCCTCAGCTCACCGCAGCCTGGACGGAAAATCCAAAATAGTCGCAAACCTGCGTTCTCACACAAAGTGCAGCTGGGGTGTGTCAGAGCCCGCAGCACCACTAATGTCATGTTTGACTGCCAAACAATACTGAGCCTACACACACACGCTCGTGCACACAGGGAATATTGAGTCTCATCTCTCTGAGGAAGCGTGATCCACCTTTTCACACACAATCGCCAAATACAAAACAAGCTCTCCTTTCTCTTTTTAAAGACTGTAATTACAAAAGTCAGCGCTTCAAAAGACCCCAAAAGACTAGCTATCCTCCTGCTCACACACTGTGGACATCGATTCACACCAGTCAAAGATAGGGGCCGACGTGATGGATGTGTGTATGCTTTCCAGGCCGCTGGTCATCAGCAGTTTGGCGCAGAGGAACCCCCATTTCCTGCTTCACACTGACCCCTTGCTGCCCCCGTCAGGGTCCAAGCATTCAGTCATATGAAGGAGGGAGGGTGGGGACAAAAAGAGGCCGGATCACAGCTCACACAGCAGATTAATGTGGGTAAACACTTCAGGAATTGTCACTTTTCCTGAGGTTACAAGAATAAGTCACAACAATAATAATACTTTTTTATTGCTGGAGCAGAGATAAAGTGCTTAGACAAGCTGCATAATAAATAAGCCAGACATTAAATTAATAACAAGGCTACAGGAGAAAAAGTACACAGCTCAGGGAAGGTAAACACTACGGGATGTCTTTGTGTTTCCTCGACACAAGCAAACAAAAGCGAAAACATTTATGAGCAAGTTGGCAAACAAAAAGCCCACAAGGTGTGTAAAACTGAAGCAGAATATTCATGAAAGGGAGAATAATCCTGCAAGATTTACATCCAGATTGTTCAACAGGAAATCAGTTAAAGAAAGGTACAGGTGGTGCTAAATCCTGATGGAAAAATTACCACCACAGAATGTGTAAAAGGACGTAGCTACCACACATCACCCATTGGTTTCTCAGCTGCGGCTAAGGCAGGCCTCAATTTCAGAGTTTGCCCGCTGCCGCGTTGGTTTTCTGGTACCACAGGTGACCATATTTAGAGGAGAGGTTGGAGTGAAGTGAGAAGGAAAGCCAACAACAATCCTGACTGCTCTGCCCTGGCCGAAAAATAACTGTAAAATAAGCCCTGAATAAGCTAACACACCAAAATGTCTAACGCCACTCTCAAATGAAGCACCAAATTTCAGTTTTTAGATGTTTGGCGTTTTTTTGCATGTTTTAGTACAAGAAAACTTTCTAATTTAGCAGCTTTATGTAATACTGAAGAGATTTCACTCTTAATTTCAATGCTAACCGTATTTTCAGAGACCACAGCAGGACATGGATATGTTGCACGCTCAGAACTGGAAACATGAAAGAAAAACAATTTTTGCATTTCTTTTTTAACTTGTTTCCAAGCTTGAAAGGAAATATGACTCATGTGACTGATTAATTCATGCATGAAAGGGTTAATAAGTGTCTAAAGGTTGTAAGTTGAGGTTGATTTTTCTAAATATTTCTGTTGGATCAGTTCTCCCCATCATTTCAGCTGGCTGTTATTTCCCCCCAGAGATCCCAGAACCTCAACACGGGCGCTGCATTTATCACTAATACGTCTGTTATTACTGCAGTGTGAACACGCCGTGGCTCTGCTCTTATTTGTCTGGTTTTTGAGGGCAGACAAGAAAAATACCAGGAGAGAAAAATTATGATATTCATTTCAATTAGGACAATTCTCACTTGCTGTAATCTATCATAGTCAGCGCCGGTTTCCTCTCTAAAATGAAACATGAGCTCCTACAGTGATGTTGTGTAATCTTGAGCGCCCTCCATGTGAACTCTGTCCAAAGATAGGACAGAAAAAAGAACGAGAAGGGGTTTTAAAGGAGGAAAAAAGAGCTTATTTAGTTCATTTACATATTGTAAAAAGTGTTAATGGATCCGAAAATGCTCTTAAATGTAAGTTTGGAAGAAAAATCTTTTGTTTTTACAGGGAGCCGCAATCTTCTATCCTCCCATCCCTCGTTTTCCTTAGAACGAGGCGTGTAATTTGTGTACATGGCCTCTGGTGTTGTTTTAGGCCGCACTCCAAAGCCACTCTAAAAAGGTATGTGGCTTTGGCAGGGAGAATAAACAGCCACCTCGTTTCTTTCTCCCACGTCTCTCGGACGGTTCGCCTCTGCTCGTCTCGACCTCGCCAGCTCCCCGATTCCAAAGAAAAGCACAAATAAAACACGACACTTTGGGGAAATCAGGAGAGGGAGAGGACAGGAGGAGGGCGGAACGGCTGTATAAGGTTACAGCATGGATCCCTGAGTCGCTAAAACAGACGACAACAGTAGAACGAAATGTAGCCAAGACGTTTGTTATCTAAGATGTCTCACGTTTAAAACATTTGTTTGCAATCTTTATCTATCTGAAAGTTTCTTCACTCATTCTGCAGCCTCACAACCAGAGCCAGGCTAAAAGAAATAAAGTGATGCCGTAACATTCCCACGAGATCCTGCAGATTCACCCTGTTTGCCCGTATTATTTTCTCAAGTCAAGTAAGAACTCCAATCACAACTTAGAGAGCCATCCAAACAGCAAAATATACGACCTCCATCCAAAATAAACTCCTCTCTTTTGGCTGCTGTGAGTGTAAAGCAACACAGATCAGCTGTTTTTGGTAAACATCACCAAACAGTGTCTCTGGATTTTTAAGTTCACATTTTTAGAGACGTCTTTCGGCTGCAGAAAACATGCATGGCTGCATAATGTAGTTTTAAAATGATTAAATAAGAAACGGCACATGTAAAAATAAACATGAATATATCAGTGCAGTATTACAGCATGATGGGAGGGTCTACTGCTTTACAGGAAGTTGTAGAGGAAGTCTTTGTTATTTTCCTTGTCATTTATGAAGTGCATTTCTGCCTTTAAGAATTCTTGCTGCAGTTTAATCAAAGAAAGCACATGAACGAATGTATGCAAAGAAATATGTCATGGAGAGGATACACAGCATTGGCAGAGACTCAAAATTGTAAAAAATGCAATCAGTGATGGGTTCAGATACAAATTTTGTAAGGATGTAAGTAACCAAGTTTCAAGCTTTTTTATTTGCACCTTGGTTATTTTATTTCCTGTTTTGAAAACAACCCTCTGAAGAGTCCCAAGCTCTTTAATGTTTTCTTACGTCTCTCTTCCTCTCTCCGTTACCTAAAAAAAGAGGTGAGGAGAAAACACTACCTATGTATTGCTTTACTGCACTTTGATAAAGTCGAGTTTTACAACACAGCTTCCTGCCTGACAAGCTGCATTTACTAATAAGAATGCATAAAGATGTCAGGCAGACCCCCAACGTCGATCTACATGGACATGAACAGATAACAGACTGCCCTGATGCTATCCATGCTACTAAGCTAACCATCAAATAACTGTTCAACTTTGTAAAAGAATGTGCAGCTCCATAAATCCATCCTTTAACACTGATAAACCAGTCAGCTCTACTCTCCCATCCTGTGTGTGTTTTTTCTCCTGAAGGTGATTCACCCCGACAGCGATAAATGAACTGTTCAGGAGACCCTCTCTTGTTTGGACAACACAGAGGAGACAAATGTCTGTGAATGTGCTTCTGAGTAAGAGCCGACTTCACTGAAACTGCAGCTCTGCTCTGAGTGAAGGCCTGACAAATCAGCGCTGACAGCTCCACCTCTACCTGGCCTCTTCCCTCTCCCGTCAACGTCCGCAGCGTCTCAGAGCTGACGGGTAACGGCCCGCGGTGCCACGGTGAGGTCCGAGATTTCACAGCGAAAATGCCAAACACGGTCGACGGGAACACACAAAGCTGCTCTCCTGTCATGGAGAGAATGAAGAGGCTGAGAGGGGAGGTCGTCCGTGTCTCACCTGGTTAAGAGACGCTTTAGACGGCTTGTTGGAGAGACGTTTGTAAGAGCAGCGGCGAGCGCAGGAGGTGAGATGGCCTCCAGGTTATCGCTGACCTCAGAGGAGGAAGACAAGCCTGACAAGGATGTGTCTTTTTACCTCAGGAAACAGCAGATCGAGCAAAAATAGCCAAACATCAGGTATACAGAATATTAAAGGATAACACTCCTCCTTACTTTGTTCAAATAGGATCTGTCAATACACGACCCTGACTTTTCCTAAATGTCTTTGTTTATATACACATTAAATAAAAGGAGAGTTTTACTATCTCTACTTTATGTTTCGAG
The DNA here is from genome assembly GCF_963930695.1 of Labrus bergylta. NCBI lineage: Eukaryota > Metazoa > Chordata > Actinopteri > Labriformes > Labridae > Labrus > Labrus bergylta. The sequence continues at coordinate 10,491,536 of NC_089218.1, read as the reverse complement.
CTTTGGTTTCCAGTTAGTTCACCTTAAACTTATCTCAAAAAGGCAACAAAAATAATGTTTTTGGTTCAAAATAATCTGTTTTTTAAATCACTTTAAAAAGGCCATAAAGCCCCTTTAGAGCATCTTAAGGCTGTACATGACATTCATCTGTGTTTCAAAGGGAGTTTTGTTGCTGTATAAGATGATAACACACCTATAAACATGTCTCTCAGCCTTATAAAAGCCTCCTGTGCTCCTCTCAGTCGACGAGCGCTCTCCCCACTCCCTGATGTATCGTTGACTATACATCATGTGACAGTGAGTCTATTTGTGTCACAGCAGGTTGGGGAAAATGTCAGAAACCAACATGTCTTCAGCTCCTCCACACATCTGCTAAACAAGAGGCAGGAACATGTTTTTCTTTCTCTCTCTCTCTTCAGTGCTGATGACGGGCTTCATGCAAATAGATTTTACTGGAACAAGTCACATTTTATCACCGAGACGTTCAACCTTAAAGCTGGTTTGTCATCACAGTAAAGAGAAGATTTCTTTCTTTATGTGCTTTTCAAAGGGGCCAAATACAAATATCCTGGAGGTTCATAATTGTTAATGAAATTCATGTCAGTAAGTAATTATACATTTTGGAAAGATTTAAGAGCCGGTCAGACACCGGATATAAATGAATCTGTTAGGCTTAAAGCTTGAACATTTAAATCATCCCAACTGACTTCTTTCTTACCGTGTCAACTAATGCAAGTCAGCTTTACATTTTGCTCATTTCTAACTATCTCACTTATTAAGGATTTTAGTCACCTAACATCAGGAAGTACAGGCAGAAACTATTTGAGCTAAAGTTAGCAATAGCTCAGCTTGCAGCCCCCTGAAATCCCTGCAGAAGAGCAGTGGGTATTTCAGCTGGAGACAGAAATCCTAAAAAAATATCCTAACCTTAAAAGTGAGTTAATGAGTTAATTAGTATCAGTTCAGTTCACAGCCTATCCTGAGCTCCTGGTTGTCTATACAGACACTGCTATCTTCAGTGTTTTTACTGGTTTTAATCACAAGTATCATTTGTTGTCATAAAACCTCCTTATTTATGAAACCTGAAGAGACGCTAACCTACCACCTGATCTTAAACCTTTAGGGTCAGCTCAGCTAGCAGCCACAACTTTGTCTTTTACTGGATTTAATGGCCACTTTCATTTATTTATTTTTGGATAGGAGGAGAAATTCACAGATAGCTTTGCCTCCAGTTAAAACCTCCAACATCATGACAAATGAAGAAATGCTAAGCTATATGCAACTCCTTAGCAGCAGCTCAGCTCGCATCCCAGGCTTATTTCAGTGATTTTACTGGTTTTAATCAGCAGGTCCGGATGTGGAGAAATGTGCAGATAGTTTGACTTCTAGTTGAATCATGAAAAATGAAGGAATTCTAACCTCACACCAAAACACTTTCTTTATCTAATTCTTCTGCTAAGACTTTCTTCGTGGTGTTTTTTTATGATCACTACTTTTGAAAAGAGGAAAGCCTTAAATATTTCTGCTTGAAAAGTCGTCATACATACTTTTGCACATATATTTGCACCATTAAAAAAAGCATGCACCATTCAAATGAATCATGATCACCTAAAAGACCAACACAATCAAATAATACATCACAATAATTATAAATACTGATGAAAAGAGATTTGAAAATTTCCTGGTGTTTCACTTTTGGCCTTAACCCCATCATCTAGCCTTAGCACAGAATACCAAAGAACTATTAGTGAAGTTCAACAAATGTGTATTCATTTGTCTCAATAGTAGTTATGAGAAGCCTTTAATTCCCCTCTTGTAGACCCTGTGTCCCCGCTTGAAGCTGTCAGCCACACTGTAAATCAAACTCTCCTCATAGTGCTGTTCAAACATCAGAAAACACACATACTTTCCCCCCTCACGTTTCTTATGCGGCCTCTGCAGGGAGGAAACAAGGTGTGCAGGCTAATATGAAGATGCAAAGTAATCATGCAACAGCATATGGAAGTAGACGGAAACACTAAAAGCCTTTTATAAACCCCTAACAGATCCAACTCATTGTTCTCCAGATGCCAGTTAACGGAGCCAATTGAGATTTTAAGCATTTCTGAACAACACGAGGTATTTAACACAGGCTTTCCACACACACCGCTTCACTTATTGTTTTTCCTTTGATGGAATTTTCTTCAAAGCGCGCCTCTTAACGTCGGCGGATCATCCGGCTCGGCCCCCTCGTTTTCAGATCCCTCATTTTTCCTGCTCATTTGCGTGCCGAGGTGTTTTACCTTTAGGAAAAATAATATCAGGGTTTATTAACGCGGAGAAAAAAAAATAAAACAGGAGGATCTCTTTGACTCTCGCATGGAGTATTCCTCTCCCCAGGAGACTAAACAGAACAAGAAATAACATGAGCGGTGTGTATTAATGTATGCCCTTTGATGTCTGGCTTGCAGAGTCCTGTAGCACCATTAACAATTTAACTGAAACACCACGTTTGTCAAAACTAAATTGTGCATCTAAAAGTGGAGGTTGAGAGGAGACGTACGTGTCTTCTGCACAGAGTTTGAGGAAAGCAAAAAGGCCCAATTAGGATTGTTTTTTGAACTGGAGCAGAAAAACTGAAGTATGTGTGTTGACAAATGTGAAAAGAGAGAGAGAAAGAGAGGAGGCCCACTATACACGCTCCCATCACACATTAGCTTAGCGCCCTCTAGTGTTCAACTAGAGCACTGGTGCATTTTTTGAAAAGCCAACCAAAAGCAAAAACTATACAGAAAATGTATAGAAATGTGCAATTTTCCTGCAGCACAGGAGGTTATATATTACTGAAAAAGACTAATGTTGCAGAGGTTAGGTATGACTCTGAATTCTGTATGTGCAGCTTTTAAGATTATAAAATGTAGTATATCTGAGGGAGAGGCGAGTTTCTGTCAAACTTTTTGCTCTGTAAATAATGCATTCTGTCACATTCAATATCTGAATATTAGCAGAATTGCGTGCCTTGAAATTTTTGCCTTGATGACTGAATTTTTTAGGTTTGCCTTTATTCCTAATCCTTCCTCACTGATATTTCTGATCCAAATCTCTTACCAGGAAATTAAATTAGCACCTGCCACCTGCCAAATGCAAAATAAATGTTGGCTTAGGCAGGTAGAAATTTAAGGTAACCGGCTATAATAATTGCAGATGTGTTTTTCTTGAATAAAATTACATTATCTATAAATCAATCCTGTTAACGCTTTGCACATAGATCTCAGAACTTGCAGAATAAATCACTGAGTAGCCGGTAGAAATTTCAATGAGCTGTGGCAGTGGCAGGTGAGGTAAAAAAAAAACCCTGTAAATTAACATCAGAGTTACAGGACTATTTTTATTTCAAACTAAAGAATGAGAAAGATTGATTTAGTTACATAAGAAGTTACTATCTTAGTTAGTTACTATCTGCAGCTAAAACACGCAAACAAGCACGATATGAAAGATTAAAAAAAAAAAAAAAGCATCCAAATATGTTCTACAAAGATGCTTAATGTCCATTCATATACATGTAATAACAGATAAAAAAGCATCAGGAGCTCAAAGAAATGCTACAGCTCCTTATTCCTGCTCGATCTGAAACTCAAACCATCAGAAAATGTGAATGAATCTAAAGGCAGAGAGAAAACATTCGATTAGAATAAAATACAACAACTCCTACTTCTCAGTGTAGGCATTGGAAATAACCTTGTGTCTTCACCTTTAATACCCAAAGCCTGTCTAAAATGTTCAGTCAAACTGCCCTACGACTAGCCGGTAAACATTAAACAACACGTTGAGCCCTCTGCAAACAAAACGTCATCATTAACCATCACGCTCACAGGCAGAGTAGCTCTTGAATGGGGAACACAGGCCGCGTTCGGTGGGTAATACGTGGCAATTAATCACTTGATTAATATGGCCTTAAACACACAAAGTGACAGTGACAAATTCTGTTCGCACGTTTGCGATCCCGAAAACGATAATTGTCCAATGAGAGTCTCATTTGTCAAAGAGAGAGAGAGAGAGAGAGGCAGAGATTCAGTTCAGTCTAATGTAACACTGTTTTTATTTGTAAGACTAGTTTTACGCACACGCACACGCGCACGCACGCACACACACACACGCACACACACATTTTATAATATCCTTCAGTTTCATAAACAATTACCAACTTATTAAATAATCGAAGTATGTATGTCACTTAAATGTCCCCTGAGAGCTAACTATCATAAAAAAAAGGAAATCTGACTCAGGAAACTCTACTTATATTTCATTTTGTGGAGCTCATTAATATCCAAAGATTTCACACATGCGTCATGTTTTTTCACAGCCAATCGTAACGTGTCACATCATAAAAACAAAACGACGATGTGCATTGGCTCATGAGCTAAAGAAAACAACCAAGGGAAGGACGAATGCATGAGTTCTTTAAAATATACAAATGTGAACATACTAGAGTTTATGTTTCAAAGTCGAACATTTCGCCGCAACAGTTCTGTTCATGTCCTGTTTCTTTTTTTTTTAGAAAACTCCCTGAAAACTTCATGACTTTTGACAACTATTTTAATTTAATCATAGAATCAACCACAAGCCTCGACATTTAGGACGTTCAAGAAAACAATTGATCCCACCTTTCGAGAATTACAGATTTCAATGAAACGGTAGAAATCTTCAGTCGTTAAATATTAAGGAAAAGGTTCTCTAAAGGTTTGATACTGGGAACTAACACTTCAGACTTTTTATTTCTACCGCATTTTTTAAGGTGTGAATCCATCACCAGGATCTGACATAATGGGTACTATATTAATCCATTTTAAGAACGAAAGACCCAAATGATTGGAGGTTAAATGGGCAGAATACATCTGTACAAATAGAAATAAGCAGCAAGTAGTCCTCACATTGAGAGGATACAAATGCAAATTTGATTATTTGGGGAGTTTGGGAAGACAAGCAACAGTAGGAGGAGTCATTTTGGGGCATTTATTAGTATTCTCTTTTAAAAATGAAAGATTGAAATGTAAAAACAATTGCAGGATTGAAAGATACAATTTAAATATTTAGTTGCCACCTTAGTAGATGGTGCTGCTGATTGCTCAGATTCCTGACAATGAGGCTTTTCTCCTGCATCTCTGCACGAACTCAGTCAGTACTGCACTACAGTGGAGCCTGACGCTGGTGTGAAGCGCAGCCGTCACCCAGCATATGACAGCATATTGCCACTGTGCTGCTCGCAGCCTTCAGTGTGATGTGTGCAGATGAAGGGCTGCGGCTGAGGGCTCGGCCAGGCGGCGCGGCCGACCCGGAGAGGAGCGTTGGGAGCTGGGGGTTGCAGCAGCAGAGCTCCCATGGTACCCCCCTAATGAGCTCCACTACTGCCTCCAACATGAGCCCCTCGCTCCTCCACAACATCACACACACACACACAGACGCTGGAGGAGAGTGAGAGACACTGCACAGCTGCAGCATGGAGCAACAGTGACACACACTCAGAGAGGAGCAGTGTGCATGTTTAAACATACAGACACAGGCTGAGACTAACAAGTACACACACATACAGTCATATGTACATGGATGCAAAAATAGTCTCTTCACTCTCGCCCATACACACAGCTGTTGCAGAGCCCACTCCAGCAGGGGAAGAGAGAGTGTTTATTAGAGCAAGGGAGTGAGGGTTCAATATGCATGCATAAACACATGAAGAAGTGCTACACACACACACACACACACACACACACACACACACACACACACACACACACACACACACACACACACACACACACACACACACACACACACACACACACACACACACACACACACACACACACACACACACACACACACACACACACACACACACACACACACACACACACACACACACACACACACACAATCCAGTTACAGCTGTAGTGTAGTGCTGAGTGTTTAAAATAATCTGAGGATTTAATACAGAGGTTATGATTATAATGGACTGCAATATTTTATTCAAGCCTGGATATTGTGGGTTTCTTTTAAGGACAATTTTGAAGAAAATTGCCACTTTAAAAGTGAGTAATACAAAGAACACCAGCTTTTGGATACAATCTGTAATCTGCATATATCATTAAAAAGGATACAAACAGATTTAATAAATGTAGAGTTTTTAAGAATCTATTCAGTATCACATAAAACTGTTACACTCAAGTTTTTCACTATTTTCTTTTATGTTTCCCGATGACTGTCCAAATGGGACCAGAGGACAGTCAAATCCGGTCAAATTTCTTACAGCATCACATGCAAATGCACCACTGCAACCTAAACAACATGTGACTAAGCTTTGAAACACAGTGAAAATTCAAAGATTAAAAAAAAATGACAATGCCTGGAATAAGGGAGAAGAATTGTAGCATGAATATGCAACAGTATCGGCAGGTATACCAAGACATAATGCATGAAACCTCTGCAAGGAGAAACAAAGAATATTGAAATTAATTTCAGTATGATGATAGAATTTTCAGAAAGGTTTAAATCTCGGCTGATATGGCGACAGAAAAAAATAATCACAGATGTTGCATGAAAACAGAATTATGTGCAATGTGCACCAATGATTCAATATTTAAAGAGGAAAGGCTCTCCAGAAGCTGCTTCCTTAACCAAGAAACTTTATTGCACAATGTTTTTCATAAGTATGCAGTGTAAACCAATACTAGTTCAGACCACATTATGCTCAGCTCAGATGTGATGCTCAGCTACAGAGACAGAGCTAATTCTGCTGCTACGAGAAGACAACATTTCTCAATGATTGCAAGCATTGTTTTCTGCTTTACATGACGTGTAGAAAAAGTTTTAAAATCTGCACATATCAGGAAATATTGGTCAGTAGCAACCTACAATATTGGCCAAACTGGATCTAGATTAGGTTAAAATTCACATGCTTATTATTTCACTTTGGATTTAAACCATATCACAGCAGATGTTGGAATATCAAACTGTTTAAGGTGGTGTTAATCTGCAAGAAATGAAGAGTTCATCTTAGGCCTGCTTTGGTTTCTTTTCATTCTTGGGTAATATGACAGGAATCGAAGATAGGATAGGATAAGAACCGGAATCAATTATAAAAAAAGTGATAAAATCAGGCCAGATTCACACCCAATTCACCTCTGTCTGCTGCATGTGTCTCACCCCACACAGGGCATCTCTAACCATCTATATGGCCTCCTTATCCACAACAGCAGTGAATAAGACTTCCAACAATTACCAACACTTACACAGAGATGCCCGATAATGTCTTCCCGAAGAGCAAACAAATTGAATTGGTTTTTATTCCAGTCAAAGAAATCTACTTCTAGTAATTACCCCAACACATGGCACGAAAAAAAACAGAACGAGCGCGAGAAAGGAAGGAAGAAGAAGAGAGAAATTTGCAAAGTATATAATTTTTTCACCGACCATTTCAACTAATGATATTGTAATAAGATGCCTGGCAATGGAGAGGGAATGGAAAACGTAATTACATGCATTAGTTTATCTAAGCGCTTGTACCGTCGCAGATCCATCAGTTTTTCAAAGCTCATCTGGAAGCCCATGCATCACTGTCACGAGCCGTTTGATGGGGGGAAAACGTGTTCATTTGTTAGCCTCGTTTAAAAGATGGCGCCTCAGATTCACTTAGGCCCAGACGGAGCAGAGCGGTTATGACAGCGCCATTACAAAAAAACACACACAAAAAAGAGAAAAGGGCAGCGACGGAGCAGTCCGCGCCTCGGCAACTTCATCAGCTTTTTGCATTAAGGTGATTACAGTGGACGAGGAGAGGCTGAGCGCTGGTGAGTATGTAAATGATGAGATGAAGACCATGATTCAGTTACAGCTGCTTCACCTGGACTGACGGGAGTCGGTGAGGCTGTGCAAGAGCAGATTCCTGCAGACCTATGCTTTATTTTTACCTACAAATGCCTCTTTTATTTTCTATACCTGGCACGGGTTTAATTCTCCAACACATCTTTTGAAAATAAAACAGATATGTCTTTATCTACATCTGCAACTGCAGCTTTTTCTTAAACTCTTGAAAGCTCTATCAATATGTTTAACAATAATTTGGCATGCCTTTATGACATTTTCCTAGTGTGATGAGTACTTATGAAACCTGCAAGATTTCTGCATACTATTTGATGAACTTGAGATGCAAATGACATTGAGCTTTGAGGCATGTTCAAGCCTTCAAATATGCGCTGTTTCGGGGCTCGAACTGTAAAGATACATGTAGGTTACCTCACACAGGGAGGAACTTATTAGACTTATTATCTGCAGTATTCAAAAAAAATACAATCCAAATAATCTTACAAGTTGGTGAAAAGTTGTATCATGGGCTGAAGAAGAATCTATTCAATTACAGACAGGATCTGACTCAATTATTATTATTGCAAAAATGGTAACATCTTTGTCTAAATATTAGCACATTTCACTCATTAACAGGAATTTATCAAGAAAACAACAACAGACAAAGTGGTTGCAGCCTCCAGGCTCTGCATATTATATCAGACTTTTGGTCTTACTAGAGGTCAGCTCCCTCGATAGATCTTTCTAGATGCTGTCAAAACTTAATACAAGTCAAAGAAATGAATCCCTCCTTGTTATCAGGGTGGGTGTGAATCAGCTAGTCCAACATGGGATGCAAAGAGCTCAAATATTTGATCTTTAAAAACCAAAGAGTGGACCTGCTCGTGTTAAAGCTTTACACACATCAACCTCGTCCAGCTTCCAAATGTTTTCAGTTATTCTTCTTTGAATAAATGTGCCTATGAGTCATGTGCAAAAATAATATAATGCCTACATGACAAATGTTCTAATGTTAGCTTGCCTTAAAGTTTTCATAACACACTTTTTTCTTTAAATCAATGTAGTTAAATTCATACATCAGAGGAAACAGAGCTGACTCATAGTGCGATGCTTTTATTAAGAGGCTGATAATCAGCTTTCCTCTATTAGTCCTGAAGTTGAATTCCCAGAGGAGCTCTGTAGGAAGCAAAGAACCAACACTGCTGAGGTTATGGGCTCAACTCCCAAAGGAGCCACTTTAAAAAAATTTAAAAAAATCAGTCTTTGTGTTCATACTGCCGTGCACTGAAGCTGGAGCCTGCAGGTTCAGGTCTCTGACGAGTCCTCATTCTGCAGAGATTTGTGTCTCTTTACAATCACTGGGTGTACATTCATACATTCAGAATTAAAAAACCTGACAGAATTACTCAGCTGCTGGTTTACAGTGTTAAGATCCTGAAGTTCATACACAAAGGGGAGGTGACCTCAGTCATCCACGGTCATCGCGGAGTGGTTCGGTTTAGCAGCAGAACACGAATATTGTTTTGTGGATAGTTATGTAAATTAAACACTTTTCTTCTGGTTAGATCTTTAGAAACCCCAAATTATTCTGGAGAGTAATCCTTAAGATCGTCTGTCTTAAAAATGAAAAACAAATCACCAAAAGCCAAATATACATTCCCTTCAATGATACAGGCGACTACATTTAAGATTGATAAATTCAGTTAAATGCTCAAACTAGTGACCGGAATTTTAAACGATTCTTTGTTTGTGCAAAATGCATTCATTATTAATTGAATAACACTGAGAAAGCCAAGCGGATGTTGCGTAATTGATGCTACTATTAACAAATCAAGGTTTTTCAGTAAAATCTCCTTTTAAAAGTCAGTAACAGGAAGAGAAAAAAAAAGAGGACAGCATAACACTCCGCAGTTCCTCAGTCACCGTGTCTCAACTCTTAATGGACATTAAACACGCAGCTGAAGAAATCCACAAACACAATCGAGTTAGCGGGCACTTACAGGGGAGAAGCCTCTGACCATACATTTGTGTAAGAACACATAACTGTCACAAAATTACATGTCATTACAGAGCATGTCGTATGGATTCCACTTATTGGAGCTTAATGGTTCATTTTAAAGAATGCGGTCAGCCCGGTGTTTAAAGATAAAGCCGAGGAGGGCGCTCGGTGTCGTCTTGCCCCCCCCTCCTTTGAGTGAAAGCAAGAATCTGCTTATTCAGTTACATTTCAGAACCTCAATTTCCGTTTGCAATCAGCTGAGGCTGACGGCCTGAAAGGCAGCCATTAATGACACGCGCACACACACACACACACACACACACACACACACACACACACACACACTGCGGCTGAAGTCCAAGAGAGGCCGGTTTCTACAGCAGCCAGGACAGGATGAGAGTGTGGAGCCAGCAGAGGCTTAGAGGTAGAGGAAAGACGCCCCCTGCTGGCCTTCACAGGGAAAGCAACAAAACCAAAGTGGATTTAAATCACAGCAAACTGGCTCTCAAACTCCAAGTGAGGAGCTTTTAAGGGTACTCTCTTTTCTTTTTACATTAACAGTGTGTGTTTATTTTCCTTCATCTGCAGTCACATCCTTTATCTGGAATAAGATCTGTCTCAGAGGAAGAGGAGCAGTAAGGAAAGAGAAGTCAGTAATGTTACTACTCATATTATTTGTTTCATGAGTCTTATCATCCGTTTACAGGATATCAAAATGATCAAAATGGAGTATTTCACATTATTTCAGGAGAAAGATTTCATCCAAAGATATTCTCACAGCTCTTTTACCTTGAGACGCTTTCTTACATTAGCAGAGAAATATACTCAACGGCCTAAGGTTTGTTTTTGTTTGCACAGAAAAAACTCAATAGAAAAGTTTTACAAAAAATGTGGCCAGAACTGAAGAAAATATCTGCCCCCCAAAACTTGGAAAACTACAAATTTTAAGGATCTATCACACTTGTAGACACATCCAGACATCCTTCCTTTTGAATCCACTGTAATAACCTGATACTGATGCAGTGTTTCCCCTAGGTTTAAAGCGTTGGGGGGCGTAGGGACAAGCCGACATGCCGACACAGCGACACGACGACACAAACACTTGAAGGAATCTTGGTGTTCATGTGTTACTTGTAATGACAGCTGTTCTTTTCTATCGGAAAGGTATCCTTAAATGACTTCTTTCCTTGATTTCCGACTCTATACACTATCCTATCTCTACAATAAAGGCACAAAAAGACCAAAAATAAATCTTAAAAAATAATAATAATAATAAAAAAAAAAATATATATATATATATATATATACACACACACACAATTCATTTTTTTACTTGACCTTCAGGGGGGCCGTTGGGGGGGCGGGCCGTTGGTTCAACAGAATACAGAGGTGAACTCTGTATTCGTTTATGCTAGGGCTGAATGAAACTGGAAGGAAACCGGGTAATCTGACAGTTTATGATTGATTAAAGATATGTAGGAGAAAATTTAGATTTTTACTGAATAAAATCTAAATCACAATGATTTGACGTGATGATTTGATTTAGTTGTGATCTGCACAGAACAAAAATGTTTTCTTACATGTGGAAAACAACATGTGGAGACAAGATCATCACAACAACAGCACAACAAAACTTTAAGATAAATTCACCTGTATTTAAAAAAAGGTAGATTGTGATTTCTGGGATATTTCACTTTTCAACTTGTCACTTAGTTTGTTACTAAATTGTGCTTTATGTCGCTGGTTGTGATACAAGTTTGCCTCGAGCTTTGCACAGAAATTAATATTATTAAATGATACAATTAGCTGCAGTGATGCCTGCTCTCGGTTTATAATGATGAAATGTGTCTGATGTTAGGAGCTTTGATTTAAGTATGTGATAGTTCCATAACATTCAATTTAACACCCAATAATTTCCTATAAATACAGGTTGTATAAATAAGGTTAAAGGTTAAGTTTAACAGCCATTGTGGGATAGTAAAACACAGAATAATGACAATTTGAAGAAAAGCAGCTATCTCATATGATGGAAACTTTTAAGGGGTGTGTTTCTGGACTCCTTCCTTTAGTTCAGATTGTACCTGCTCTGGTATCTTCAAATGACTTGTTCTTTGATTAAGGTCTAAAACAGAGACTTAACAAAAAGTGCTGTGACTGATTTTCTTCTTTCATTTAAATCAATCTAATCATCAGGATTATTTTTCCTAATCTGTCGTTTTGTTCCGCAGCAGGTGAATCATTTCATCCCCAAAATGTCAGCTATCTGGTTCTGAACTGGAAATCTCAGAGTATTAATTTTTTGGCAGCTTGTCTTGCATGATTCATGAAAGGGCCGGTAGAGGGCTAATTGTTCAAATTAATTTGTGTAAACGACTAAGCGAGAGATAACAGAATTACATCTGCACTTCTCTGGCACGGGTTCAACGGTGACGGGCCTCGACAGGCAGCTGCATCCAGACGGCATCCTCGCCAGGAATTCAAAGGCACAAAACATTAATTAATAGACTTTTTGTTACGTTAATCTGCACCAAAAGGTTGAAGGAGAGCGGGGAGGGGAGGGGGAGCACGAAGTCGGCGGTGTGCATAATTAGAATAAATTAGTTTGGTGAAACATTTTGGAGAAAAGGTTGTTTTTTTTAAAGGCTGTGGGTTAAATAAAAATTAAAATCAAGGAGAGAGAGGTAGAAGTGTGGGAGTTCACTTTCTGACAGGTTCATTGATTACACTTTGTTACAGTTTGAGCGCATTTGGCCTTTGAGTCGGGCGGTGGCGTCCTCTCCTGACCTGCGAACAACCAGGGAGAGCGACTGTAGAGCTGAGAGGATCATGTAGCACCATCAATCTCACCTCCTCCTCCTCCTCCTCCTCCTCCTCCTCCTCTCCCCCAAATTGAAGGAGCAGCCCATACTTTGCTCTTGTCAATTTGGAGCTTTATCTACATGCTGGAAGCTAATGAGCCATCTCAAACTCCTGATGGCCAGGATGTAAATGATCTTAACTAGCTCTCTGTCTGCTGTCACGAGTTAAAGGGAAGGCAGAGGGAGGACGTTTATGTACAAGGGTTCTCAAACACTAATATGAGTCTCTCTCTTTGGCTGGGGGGGGAGGAGGAGGTGTCACAGGACTATCTGGGTCTCATCAAAGGTTATACAAACACATTAAATCAAACTGACTCTTAGCTCCTGTCTTGACAGAATAATACTAACTTGTGTTTGTTCCTATCAAAGTTTGAACTAAGCGTGCACAATGCAAAGAAACATTAGCACAAATTAACATATTCATATATGACTCTGGATAAATATGCAAATATTGAAGAGTACATATTCAGAATGACGTATAGTTCTGTTTTTCTCTTGCTCGGCATGACTCCGCCGGGCCTTTCAAACTGCGTACATGTTTTTCATTTTAACAACAACGTTTTCATCAAACACTTATTTGTCCACCTCTCCTGTCAAAGCCATCATGCAAGCTAAACTCAAATACACAAAATATAATTTACAAGGAACTGCTGTTCGAGAACGTTTATTTATATTAGAAGATAGGCGAGGTGCGTGCATTCAGGTGAGTGCAGTGTGCAATGCGTGGGTTGCTTAGAACAGGGAAAAAAAAACATGTTTTATCACCTAGACTCATTATCACCTTTAAAGAGAAGACGGTATGAATCATCTACACTGCACTTTAACATCTTGATCTTTAAGCCAGTTTATGCGAGCTCACTTATAAGAATAATAGCACAGTTTTAGGATAAAAGAAGAATAAAAAGACAAGACTGAGACGCACAAACATGTTCTAAGACCCCTAAAATGACTGAGATACAAATATCCAAAAACAAAGATTACAAAAGTGACAAATAGTAAATATGACAGACCATGCATTGGACAATAACAAGGCACCAAACATGGCCTTTAAGCATTAAGACTTACTTGAGCAAAGCCTCTAATGAAAGCTAAAGCTCACTGAAACTGTGAACAACCTCGGATGAATTACCTTTTCCAATCAGCCTGAGGGAGAGTTACAGTTTCCCCTCCTGCAGCGCTTAAACTCCTGTTTCCTTTGAGTCATATGTTCGATGTAAACATGCTCCAAGGAGGCAAATTTCTCATCTGCGGACATTATTAGCATAAATTACGGCTGTAACGGCGGATAAAAAGTGCAGTCTGGGCGTCCATTTAGCCGTGCTAAACTTCCCCAGTTCATGATCACCCATCCAAACAGACTATTTTATGCCCGACTTGGCTGATGCATGAGAAGAAGAGAACGCCGCCATTTTTTATCCCTTTTCTCCCCTGAAAGAGAAAAATCGATGGGAGGACACGGAGAGGCCATCGCTTATGTTTGCTTTAGCATGGAAACAAGCTTGCGTCTCCACGCAGCACGGCTCACCTGGGCCCCGTTCATCTCTGCTCCGTGGAGCTCCCGAGGGCCCTGAAGGCACCACCGACACCGACAGTATCGACTCTACGCCTCTACACGCCTACACCTCAGACAGAGCAGGAATCTGAATGTCACAGTAGGTGTGTTATGCGGTATTTTTATCATTCTTAGAGCAGAAATAATCTCAGTGTGAGCCATGTGTCTGACATTCAAAGCTAAATAAACCCAAGTGTTTATAGAGTGACCACGCCGACACATTTCTTTTAATGGAACTATTACTGCAATAAAAATGATTAAAACATCAGAATTAACTGTAATAAACTTTGTTCTTTTATTACTTGAAACTCATCTTTGTAGCCTGAAATTTTACACAGGCGAGTATCTTTCCTTTACCGGGCTTAGCTCACCCTGACAAACGAGATCTGGCTAAGCATTCACACAGAAGCAGTTATCAACTTCATTAATCAAAACAAAGTGTCTGTGAGCATGTTCACATGAACGAGGTCATGACCAACCTAAACTAAAGACTACAGTCAACACAGCTTCATTTACAAAATGCTGATAGAAGTGTCAGGAAATTAAACCTGATTGTGAAAGCAAAAATTAAGTCTAAGGCTGTAACATCACTGTCCATCTTTAGTCAACCATAGATATGACTAATATCTCCCGTTTGGTCTCTTAAATTAAATCCTTGATATTTTATTGTCTTTAATATTTTAGCTACAGCTCGATGGTAACAAACGGAGAGGTGTGGAACTAATAAAATTATTATAAAAGCAGTACGCTGAATGATTAGTTGGATGATTGTTAGGACTTATAGGTACAACAACAACTACAACAACAACAAGGCCCCGGTGTTTTTTCAGTCTCTGTTGTGGGAATATAAGCACAAAAAAAAAAATCTTAATTTGTGTATTTGATTCGTAAAATCACGCAGAAAGACAAAGTGTTTGCCGGTCTCGGTCCCTCCTCTCCTCTAACGATCAGCTAACAGAGCTAATCAAGAGATCTGATTGAGCGAGTGGGCGTTTCTTTCTACAAACCGATCACTTATCCAGATCATAACCTGCTCCAGGACGGGTTAATGCATAAGTAGTAAGATGTATCCCCAGCGTCCTCTAGGAAACAGAAAAATAGATTGAAAACCAAATATCTTTCAGGTTTCATTTTTAAGTTCCCAAAAGACCAACAATTTTTGGTGTTTTTCTGCAACCCCTTTTTAGAAACCTGGAATGCAGTACAGAATCAAGTGGTTGTATTCATACAAAGACATGTTGTATGCAAACACCATCCTGGCAGCTTTGACGTTGTCACCAGTGTGTTTATTAGGAAAGCAGTTTCATAGAATACTATCATAATTTGTAGGAGACATGGCTGGTTTTATTCATTAAGGTTTGCATAAAATTACAAGGTACTCACATTTATGAGGCTTAATGATTGAAGGGGTAGTTTATGTTTATAAGTACAAAGTTTAAACTAAATTATCCCAACAACAACCGTGATATATTTGTGTACGACGCTTCAAACCGTGATCATCTCCTGAAAAACATTAGCTCTGCTCCCTTTGATTTCTTCATCTTTTTTTTTTTCCTCCGTCTCTTTCCCCCATCACCATTTTTCCAGCCCTGACATCCAGACATTTGGTGCTGCCATGTTGCTTACAGCCTCATTTTTCTTCTTCTTCTCTTCTTCTGCTAATATATTCAGTCTTCTTCTTCTTCTCCTGATACATATTCGCTCTTGATTGTGGCTGCCAATTAGGCGGCGCGGCGGTGGCAGTTCATCCATCTGACTTAAAGGTTCCTCGCCGCTAATTCTGACGGTCGGGTCAAGTAGCGGAGGGGCCCATTAATTGGAATAATGAAGTCTTCAGTGAGTGATCATCAATGAATTCAGAGTGCTATTAATCCTTTAAAGAAATCATCTCTTTATTTTTCTGTGTTGAGCTTTATCGTCCAGCCAGCTGCTGCAGCGTCTCATTTATCCACCACTTAATAAACATCATGCATGTATGATTTCTTTCTCTTGGCTTTATTTACTCCCACGTCGTTTACTTCAATCTGTCCTACAACTCTCTATATGTCATGTCGTTATTTCCTCCCCCTTTCTCCTCTCTCTTTCAGCCTTATTTTTTTCTACTCGCCTTTGTTTTCATGCCTTCTCTCGTCTGTCTTTAGCCTTTTTTCAATTTTTCTCTTTAATTCTTCACTCTCTCAATCCTCCCTCTTCAGGATTTTTCTACTTTTAGTGTGTCATAATCCCATTTTTTATCCTCTATACTCTCCACTCACTTGGTCTTTTTCTTAATTCTCTACAAACATCTATCTCACAAACTTTCCCCCGCTTCTTCTATAACAGTTTTATTGTCTCCTAAATGATTTCTAGCTTATCAAACAGAACTTAAAACACTGCTTCCTCGCATCATATCAGAGGATCAGAATGCTTCCCTGGTTTAGTTTGACCAAAGGAACGTGCAAACTTTTGATGAAGTGAAAAACAAACTAATTCATGTTTCATGTCTGTAGAGAAGTGTGAGTGACATTTACAGTCAATGTATAAGTGTGATGAAGGTTCTCGTCCTGCAGTAATGGTTTACATTTATTTTAAATGCGGTCAAGTTGTTAGTTATTTTGATTAAGTTAAGAAGTATTTCTGATGGCAAAAGTGTGCATTTTTATGAATTAAAACTTGTACCGCACTTATTTTAAGGTGGAAATAAAATGTTTGATGAGCTAAAAAGGTTTCAACTCATTGCTGGATTTAAAAGTTGTTTTTTGTAGGTGTGACCTGCAGCGTAAAAGGCTCGAGTAGTCAGAAGTCCATTTACTATTTATCATTAAAACGGTCACTGCAAACTTGAGCAGAGGTTTATTTTCTGTCTCCTGTCAGGATGACTCATCGTCTCTGAAACAAATCAATTCATTTTATTCCTGAAGCATCCGTCTATTTCAAACATTATGTCTCTCCATCTCTTTGAAATATTTACTCATTCACCTCCACTATCTGTGTGCGTATCCATCAATCTTTCATCTGTTCATACATCAAAGTGTCCGTGCACTTACAGTCTGTATAATGGTCGTCACACATGACTCACAGAGACAGTGAAGAAGTGAAGACACGTCACAGAGACTCTCTCAGAGTTCACAGAGACTCTACTGGACTTCAGATGTGAACGATGGACTCCATTCAGAAGTCTGACAGCGAGTGGAAGGTCTCAGAGCCTTCACGGCATCGACCCGAGTCAAACTGCTCATTTTACTTCTAATCATGTCGTTTATCAAAACGCTGCTGAGCCGCGTCAAACAGTCAAGTTACGCTAACGAGATGTGAACGAGGAGCAGACATCAGTAAGGTTAGAGGAGTACAAAACAGAGTTCACCTTCAGCAGGTAACGTGAAAATATTTGAGAAAATTGACAATGTTTGCATTTACGGGACAAAAATCAAGAAGGTCAAGTAGAACTGCAAAAACTGCTGTGTCTTTTTCTTCGGGATCATGCTGCAAGTCAGAGCAGAAGCTGGAATATCAAACTGGAAAAATAAGTTCAAACATTTGAAGTGAGAGCAGAAATATCTTCAAGGAAAGAAACAAGAAAGTTTTGGAGAATATTCAGAAAGAAACCAGCTGTTGGAGGTGTTAAACTTGTCCTGATAAAAAAATACATGGAGGTGACCTATAACCTCTAAACAGACTTTCAGTATTTTCCTTTTCTTTGAACAAACTAATTTGATCATTTGAAGATAGCTCTTGCCTTAATAAGACTTTTTTTTTGTTTTAAGACTCCTTTGAGTCTTATAAACATAAATCATCATCTAAAAGCTTATTTAAGAGCTCGAAATGAAACACATGATTTTTTCCTGACATACAGACTCAAAGCTACTCCTATAAAGAAAATATAGATTGCGTTTATAAAATGTATAATTAACTGTATATTTAAAGGAGCTACTGTCTGGTTTACCTTTGCACAAAACAACACGTGTCACATTTTTCATCTTTTTAACCTGGCAGGTTTGGTTACAATCAATCTTGATATTTAAATGAAAAGCAGTGTGTTCATGAGTCCATAAAAAGGTTTGATCAGTGCCTTTAAGAAGCTTTAATCACAGGTGAGATCGTGATATGTTGCTGATGAGCCTCCAGAAGACTGTGAAGGAAATTTGACTCTTTAAAGGACAAAAATCAAACTGCCCACTTCTCCTGAACTACAGCTCACATGTCAGAGAAGCCATTCACCAGAGTTAAAATAAGTCAAACTGTCCTCCTCCTCTAAGACATCAGCCTCCATCAGCTGGGTTATGAATCTGCATCCTACCATCCAGACGTTACCAACACAACACAGACACGAGTCACTTCACCCTCTTTTGCATCCATCCTCTTCCATGATTATGAGGCGGGCTGCTGCGTCTGATGGAGAGATTAATCTTGCTTTGATAGAAATATGTCACTTTCTGCAGCCTGTGATGGATGTGATTTATCACTCCGGACAAATCTGCGCCCGATTGTCCCTCCTCCTGACAGCTCTATCGTCCCAAAATGTCACCTGTTGTAAGCCCGCTGACCTTCTAATTTTCTAATTCAATTTGGAGAAGCCCTCTCCCCGCGGAGGACCGAAGCCGTATCATGAAGCAGTAATAACAATTACACACCGTGACCAGCTCCCAAACCTGCAATTCAAAGCCCAAGTAGTCTTTTATTAGGCTGCCCGCTTAAATCAATCTAAATCTAAGCATAATAACTCTCTAATCAGGTGCTGGGCAGAATAATAGGTTGTCACGCTCGAGGAAAAATAGGCAATCATGGAATGTTTTCTTTAATTAGGCCGGCTAAAGTAGAAGGGCACGTCGTGAGCGCGGGACACATTCATCATAGCCAAGGTGGGAAATTACTTCAATTACTCAGGAAGGGGAGAGTGAGCAGAATTACACGAGTCACAGACGCAGAAGAGAGGAGAGAAGGAAGTCCTCATGACACCGGGAGGGCAGAGGAGGCAAGGGCACAGGAGGGGAGGACTCAGGAGAGGAAAACATAAATGAGGTCAAAGATGAATGCAAACACCAAAGAAGGGATTAAAGGTCGTGGGGAGACAAAATGTTGTATTTGATTTCTTTGAGTTCATGATTTTTGTATAACTCTAAAAATCTTTTAGAGACATTTCTGACATTTAGTCTGGTGACAAACATGTAGGCCATGATGAAAATAATAATAAAAGCAGGACATTTATCTGGACCATGCACACATTGGATGTTGAGTGTTTGAAATCAAGCTGTTTTCACATGTGAACTTCTGAAAATGTCTAGAGAATTTAAAGAGGACTGCCCTGAACTCCTCCTGATCTGGTTGATCACACAGGCGGGGGGGGGGGGTCTCCTGAGGTAATGACGTCAAAAGAACTATATGAACCATCTCATCTATCATAGATTATCATCAACATCTAGCATTGCAAAACACATCCTGCATTTGATATTCATGTTTTAATTCAGTGAGTCGTTTTGTGGATGGACGGACGTCGTTCTACTTACATGTCACTCACAGGATTGATCCTCATGTAAGGAAGACTCCGCCCATCACTTCGGTCCATCAGCTGCCACACCTTCAAAATCCTGTGGACAGAAATGTCCATTAAATGTTTTTAAAGTCAGGCGTAGAGGAATCAAACTGTTTGGATTATTTCATTGTTGGAAGAAATATGCTTCAAAAGTCACAGAATGACAAACCCTGACCTTGCTGTCATAGAAGAGGTCTGAGACACTCAGAGGGGTATTTAATTAAAAGCCTTTCATTCATCAGGGCTACAGATGTCATGTCTCTCTCACTCTGTGGCTCCCTCCTTCATTGCTTTCACCTGCTCAAACCTGCACACCAGCTCTCCATCTCCTCATCAACTCAGCAGTATATACACCCCGGCTCTCCATCCACTCATCGCCAGATCGCTGTGTCAACTACTGCGGTAGACTACGTCTCAGGCTAATTAAGATTTTGAAAATTTTCTGAAAATAATCTTTGGTGCTAGTTTTGTTTTTGAGTCTCATCCTGTTTTTTCCTTCGCTTCAGGATCACCATTCACCCACCTGCCTTCCTGCTCAGCCATCTGCCTCAACCTGCTCTCTGGACTCAAAACTGCTCAGCCACGCTCACGCCCCTCCTCTGGTCTGGTCAGCCTTCATCCCCTTCACTCTTCTAACCTCCACAATAAACCTCATTACCAATCAACCCCTCTGTTTGTGTGTCCTGCATCTGGGTCCTAAATTCACTGGTCGCAGCAGATTCATAAACACATGCCGACATGTTTCAGTCATATAGGCCTCCATCAGGGCAAGTACCACCCTAACGCTGCTGTGCTGTACAAATGTATGAACTAAATGCTGTATCTTGTATTTACAGTTTCCAACCCTCAAATTCAAAATTCAAGGATGAAAAGATGATCTATTCATACACACATCTTTTCAACACATGTCTGTGTCTACGTGTTGTCTTCTTTCTGAAATACTCAGATAAATAAATATGTTGTTTCGTTTAAAGCGTAGAACTCGTATGTTTTCTGATCTGAAACATTTGGCAGATCCAGGGACAGCAGACAGATATTTGTTTGTGTGTTTTCAAAGTTCAGTGTTTATTTCTGTCCATGCAGACTGAAGAAAAAAGGACTTAAATGTACAAAAACATGGAAGAGTTTGTTTTGGAGTTTGTTCAGTTTGGGGTGACAACACAGGAAGAGCAACGTGAGATGTGAGCATACATTTTCAGCTCTTTGCCAAACTTTAACCCTAAACTGTCATCGGGATTCATCTCTGATGACGAGCTCTGAAAGAGGACAGACGGGTCTCCATCAGAAACACACAGAGGTGGTAATCGGGGTCAGGAAGAGATCAACACAAGGACTGCACTGTGTTAACATCCTGCACGATACTTAGAGAGAGGCGACCCGTCTCGATTTAAAGGTGGTTAATGTCCAAACAACCAGAAGTAAAGCGGTGGAGGAGGGATGAAGGATCTATCCTCCCTTCTCCCCTCGCTCCCTGTCCTGCTCCCTCCGTCTCCTCTCTGCTCCACTGACCACACGGCTCCATCATCATCGCGTCTCCATCTCTATTTTTGTTGTAACGGCGATCAATCACTTCAGCTTTCATCTATTTGCTATTGATGAATGACCAATTATTTGTCTTCTAATTCGCTGAATGATGACCCAAAGAGCAAATCAAACTATTTTTTCCCGCCTCTGTTTGATGTGACACGGGACAGCAGTGATTGATTGTGTCCTTAAACTATTATTACATTTATAATGTGGCGCTCAAATCTGACATCTCACTTAGTCTGGGCCCCCCCCCCTTTAGATAAATAAGATGTTTTATCAGTTAGAGTGGAGGATAATGAAGACACCAGGATTATTCACAGCCTTCACATGAAAAATTTTAAATTAACTGCAGATAAATTCAAGACGGGTAAGGTGTATGGTTTTCTCTTACAGCCTCTCCTAACGGCACCCAACGAGAGTGACAACGACGAAAACAGCTGGACTCTGTTGTTTTCTATAAGAGGGTCCTAACTGCCCGCGAGCAGTTTAAAAGTCATTTTAAAGTCTTTATTTAAAGTTCAATTCAGCTCTAAAAATAAACAAATCATGACTACAAAACACTTGCAGTCCACTTACACACACACACAGCTGTCAAAGATAAGTTAGACCCTCTGGTTAAGCTTACTGTGTTCCTAAACGAGTCCACTGAGGCTGCCTCCAGAACATACGAACCGGGTCTTCAGAACTGCAATGGAAAATGTGCATTCAATAGTTTAATGATGTTTATCCTCTAAAATCGTTCTCTATCTTTGTTGGACTTTAACACATGTATTACTGCCACTAATATTTGATCCTTGTTTGCCATCAGAATGTACTTTCAGGTTATTTCTGAAATTCTACTGCTCATGCTGTACTGCTGCTGCCTATCATCCTGTCAATCAATGACATGTCATGACTTTAACATATTTTGTGTTGATTTAGCGTTCAGTTGCAGAGGAGCTGAAATATCAACCTGGAGGATAATAAACTGCAAAGATGGCAGTCAGAGTCCAATGAAGAGATGAAACACTATATCCAATGAGGAAAATGTTAATCTTGTTTTTATACAACAGTCTTTATTCACACATACTTGATGTCAGGGGTTCCACATCGTTTCATCCCCGCAACCCCTGGAGGTGGTGAAGGTAACTTTGGAAACAGCCGATCCAAACACTGTAACACAGAAGAACACAACAGCATGACAACCATAACATCATTTCATATAGTCAGTTATTGTAGGAAAGTCAGGAAGCAGAATACAAGTAATGTCTATGTATAGACTTTAGCAGTGAGTGGACAATACTTGATAGACACCCAGGTGTGGTGTGTTCAGGTGTGTGCATTAAAGTGAAGGAGATATATACACTGCTGCTGCCATGTGTAAAAACTTATATTGATATGGCTTTAATTGAAATTGTGCTTTTGTATACATTTTACAATACTATGCGTTTTCTTTTGTTGTTGTTGGCTTTTTTTTGGGGGGGGGGGGGGGGTCCTTTGGGAACCACTGTTCGAAGCCATTAAACTCAGGGATAAAAACATGTATATTGTGACTGCAGCACGAAGGCCTTTTACTACTTTCAGGACTCATAATGTATAAATTATTATTTTTAAATAAAGTATGAAGTGTATTATGATGTAATATTTATATGGCGTTTGAATTCAGGACTTGAAAAGTACCAAAGTTTAGCGACTCTCACTTTTGTTGCTGCTAAATCGATGACAGTTATCCAAAGTGTAGCATAAGTAGCATTTTCTTTCTACACAAAAAAAAGTCCTAAAAATCACATTAAAGAAACTCACCATACTTCATATCGTGTCAGGATCGATATGAATGTTCTTATTCGACGATACATCCCGATAAACTTCATAAAAATAGCACAGTAAATGAATACAGTAAGTTAATATTTCATGACGCTGCGAATTGTTTGATGTGAACAGGTAGCGCACGTTCCTAAAACGGTGAGTTCACTGACCCGCATAAAAAACAGTGATGGTGACTACTAGGTCACCTAAATTAGCCTGACGTTCAAAAGATTAAAGTGAAATATAAAGGCAAATCGTTTAAATGTATTATGTTTGTGAAGTTCTATGTTAGGACCTGTTATAAATTAAAACTCTCAGCAAGACGTTATTAGAAACATAATATTTTATGAAATATACCGATCTCAAATGAGGAAAAAAGGTTTTGGGGAAATACTGTCACCTCGTGGCCAAATTTGATAACAATCAGCTGAAGGATGAAAACATCAGGGCTGTTTCAGTCATTATTTTAAATTTACATATAATCACTGCCATCTGGTGGTCAAATCGCGTACAGCAAAACAACAAAAGACGATAATTAACGTGCTGCAGCTCAGAAATACATTTATTTAAACATCAATAAAAGCCAAATATGAACAATATTTTTAAAAATGAAAAATAACATCGCGAAAATGTGTTTTTGTTACTATATGCGGAATTAAATACGTAATATTTTATGAACTTATTACTGAAAAAGTCATGCTGCATTAATCACTCAGCTGCTTGTTATATAAACTTTGGCCACGACGTGGCAGTATTTCATCACAACCTTTTCCATATTCTCACGATATTATTTTTCATTATTAAAACATTTTGTTAATATTTGGCTTTAATAAAAGTTAAAACTTTTAAAAAATAGTATCCCTAAAATATGTTTCCTCACTGTATGTGGAATCAATCAATAAAAGCCAAATATGAACAATATTTTTAATAATAATAATTTAATATGAAAAATAACATCGCGAAAATGTGTTTTTGTTACTATATGTGGAAATTTTAAAACGTAATGTTTTATAAAATGCACAGATCTCAAATGAATAAAAAAAGGTTGTGGTGAAATATTCCCCGAGGTGGCAGTATTTACAAAAACCCTTTTTTTCTTATTTGAGATCGGTACATTTTACCAAATATTACGTATTTAATTTCACATATAGTAACAAAAACGTATTCTCGCGATGTTATTTATTCATTGTTAAAAAATATTGTTGGTAATAGGCAATTATAACTAAAAAAAGTCATGCTGCATTTAAGCAGTTAAAAAATATTGTTCATATTTGGCTTTTATAAACGTTTATCTGAGCTGCAGCACGTAATTATCATCTTTTGTTGTCTTGCTGTAATTATGCAATTTGACCACCAGATGGCAGTGATTATATGTAAATTTAAAATAATGACTGAAACAGCCCTGATGTTTTCATCCTTCAGCTGCTTGTTATATCAAATCTGGCCACGAGGTGGCAGTATTTCCCAAAAACCTTTTTTTCCTCATTTGAGATCAGTACATTTTATAAAACATTACGTATTTAATTCCACATATAGTAACATGCGATGTTATTTTTCATTATTAAAAATATTGTTCATATTTGGCTTTTATAAATGTTTATTTGAGCTGCAGCACGTAATTATCATCTTTTGTTGTCTTGCTGTAATTATGCAATTTGACCACCAGATGGCAGTGATTATATGTAAATTTAAAATAATGACTGAAACAGCCCTGATGTTTTCATCCTTCAGCTGCTTGTTATATCAAATCTGGCCACGAGGTGGCAGTATTTCCCAAAAACCTTTTTTTCCTCATTTGAGATCAGTACATTTTATAAAACATTACGTATTTAATTCCACATATAGTAACATGCGATGTTATTTTTCATTATTAAAAATATTGTTCATATTTGGCTTTTATTGATGTTTAAATAAATGTATTTCTGAGCTGCAGTACCTTTATGTAATTACATCATGTAGCCACAAAATGGCAGTGATTATATATAAAGTCAAAATATTAACAGAAAACGCCGTGTTGCTTTCATCCTTCAGCTCTCACTGGATGTGGAAATAAATAAGTAATATTTTATGAAATATACCGAGCTCAAACGAGGAAAAAAAGTGTGTGGGGAAATACTGTCACCTCGTGGCCAAATTTGATATGACAAGCAGCTGAAGGATATTTGCTCGCCTTGTACTGTGTGTGACATTGCGTTTACCTCAGCCAATCAGAGGGCGAATAACAGTCAAACGCGGAAGTTGTCATCGCATGCAGCGCAGTATTCCCGCGAAGATTGAGACCTCGCAGTGGATGATACTGCTTTCTCTGGGTACGTTTCGTTATTTTAACTCTTATATCAAACATCAAAGTTAATACTGGTGTGTCTGTGGATGGATATAAGTATGTTTTACTCGCTAAGACAAATCGTGCTGCTTGTTAGTTAGCGTGTCGTTCACTTCAGCGTGCAGAAAAAGTGACAACAAACGACAAATGACTCTCTACCTTCTAGTAGATGTATGTTAATGCACTGTATACTAAAACACTGTGACTGATTATGAATTAATACGAGGGGCTGCATGTTTCAGCTCACATGTTGCGATACTCCTTAAAGGAATATAACCATTTTTAAGTAGTTTTCATGATCTTGGGATGTAATTAAGGACCCTTGAAGTCCTTGCAAAACATAAAATGTCACGTGTCCTGACCAAAGCAGCATGTTTTGCGGTTTAGAGTCTCATCACCATGAGCAAGAGGAAAGTGAAGGATGATCACATGCCAGTAGGAGAATGCATCACACAGGTCTGGCTTGTTTTCTTCCAGTTTGTTTACAGTGACTTAAGTATATGTGTTAATGCTTATTATGTTGCTGTGATGTCATTTTATTTCTACCCAGGTCCAGGAGGTTTTCAGGGAGCGGTTTTGCTGTCAGAAGCTTCCTGAACAGCCGGAGGGAGTGGAATCTCAACACAAGTAGGTTTATCTCATCGCCTTCACTTTTGTATAGCATTTAATTGGCCTAAATATTTGGGTAAAAAAAATAACAATGAAAGATGAACATAATATTGAAACATTGAAATAGACACTGTAGAATGAGCTGTCATCTGGAGTAAAGAGACAATCTGGGGCTAAATATAAGTTATAGTGACCTAGTTTGGTCTTACCTGGCAGACAGCTCTGTCCCAGTTTGAGCCTGGAAATTCCCCCAGTTCCCAGCTGACTTGAACACAACACAAGCATCCCAGGTGTTGATCTCTTGGAGCAGGTTGTGAAATCCACATCTGACACTAGTTTTAACTCACTAGCTGGAGCTGTAAATCTCCCTTTTTGACATAGAACTCATTATTTTACACATCTTGAGGTGCATTGTGGGTTTTGTAGTCAACATGCTGTCTTTTCAGGCACCTTCTGGAGCTGCTGAAGCGGACTGCTGTCCACGGGGAGAGTAACTCGGTGCTAATTGTCGGGCCCAGGGGAGCAGGAAAAACAATGGTGAGTCTCCACAGCCAGAGCACACGCTGGGAATGTCCTTAAGGCTTAAAAAGAATGACATAGAAGATGATGAATTGTGTTGGAGTGTTTTTCAATCCTGGGAGGCTTGAATTGTTGGATGGTGTTTGTGTTTTTGTGTGTGTGTGTGTGCAGCTCCTGAAGTGTGTGTTGAGAGACCTCCTGGAGGAAAAAGAAGTGCAGAAAAACCTGCTGCAAGTTCATCTCAACGGTACTGTTCCCCCACCAAACGTCATGTTATTTATGCATCATTTAATGACCTCAATAAATGAAAGAAAGAGTGCAAAAAACATCAACAAAAAACTGGTTCATCAGGTTCATCTCATTGGTACGGATTCCCAACCAAACCTTATTTAATTTTGACGTGATTTTATAATGTGTAAAGGACATTTTTGTCAAAAAAATAAATGGAAAAATCTGTCTCTATAATCTTCACAGAACCGTATCTTTAAGAAACCGTATGTCATTTTTGCATCATTTTAAAGATCTAAATGTGTAAAGGGAAACAATGTGCAAAACGTCTTTAGTTTAATCTCAATGGCACTGATTCCTAAACAAACCTTGTGTTCCTTTTTCATAATTGAAGGGCCTAAATACTGGATCTTACTTGTATGATTTTTGCTCGTAGGCCTCCTGCAGACTGATGACAGAATAGCGCTGAAAGAAATAACGCGGCAACTCAACTTGGAAAATGTAGTTGGTGACAAAGTGTTTGTAAGTCATTTTAAAGACATTTATCAAGAGTTTTGTCACCAATTAAGCGACACAACTGCTACTAAAATCTGCTTCGGTGTTATTTCAGGGCAGTTTTGCAGAGACCCTAGGGTTCCTGCTGGAGGCGCTAAAGAAAGGTGAGAGAATTGGGTGTGTAAAAGGTAATCTTTTTAATTTGAGGCCATATTTGAGAGCTGTTTTTTTTTTTGTTTTTTTTCTCATCAGGTGATCGCAGCAGCAGCCGCCCTGTTTTGTTCGTCCTCGATGAGTTCGACCTGTTCGCCCACCACAAGAACCAAACGCTTCTCTACAACCTGTTTGATGTCTCCCAGTCAGCCCAGGCTCCCATCGCTGTGGTGGGCGTCACCTGCAGACTGGTGCGCCTCAATCAATGCAAACCCTTCCTGATGAACTTCTCTTGTTCTGTTGTATGAAATCTATTTGTGGTTTGTTTTCCATCTAGGATGTTCTGGAGCTGTTGGAGAAGAGAGTGAAGTCCCGGTTCTCGCATCGTCAGATCCACCTGCTCAGCAGTCTGACGTTTCCTCAGTATGCCGAGCGAGTTCGGACCCAGCTCAGCCTGCCGGACGACTTCCCTGACGACAAGTTCGCTCAGGACTGGAACGCTAGTGTGAAGGTGAAAAGAGGAGAAATGCGAGCATGCAGTGTACCTAAAAGTCCATCTTTGCAGCACCTGTGGTCTGTTTTTATTTCTTAGATTGTGTTTTGGTTTCTCTCCTCAGAATTTGTGTGAAGACAAATCAGTTGAAGAAGTTTTGCAGAGACACTTCAACTCCAGCAAAGACTACCGTATGATGCACATGCTGCTGGTAAAAGTTCAACTTATAGTTTATACAATGACATTGTGCTAACACTGCTTTGTTAGCATTTTTAAAGGAAACAACCTCATCAATAGGATCAGATTGTGTCCCTAGGAAATGTTCCTCTTTAAACCTTTTCCTCACCCTTTAACTTTAGCTTCTTTTTTGAACGATAAAGTTTCGGAGCATTAGTTGTTTATTCTATGTTTGTTTTTATTCTTAGATGTTGTGTCTGAGTCGTGTGTCCGTAGCCAAACCCAACATCAAACCTGCAGATGTGCTGGAGGCGAGCAAAATGTGTTTCACTGACGCCAAGGCGAACATGCTGCACGGTGAGGATCACATATGACGAGAGAATATTGCTTTTGCACTTTCTCTCCAAAACGTTAACATCTGTTAATGTCACTTTGTGTTTTCCCTGCTCACTCCAGGTTTGTCCATCTTGGAGCTGTGCCTCGTCATCGCCATGAAGCACCTCAACGACGTCTACGAGGGAGAGCCGTTCAACCTGCAGATGGTTCACAACGGTACGGATGAGTGAATCAAATTTATTTTAGTAACTCAGAGGAGAAAACAAAAGAATAAAAACACCGGTAAGAGCTTTGAAAAGAAACGTGCATAGAAATATGAAGAACGAAAGAGAGCTGTTAAACCCTAAACTAACGTGGAAAAATATACCTCTATAATTTTCATACTTTGCAACCTCAAGAAACACAGAAAAAAAAAAGAAAGAAAAACAGCAGTTTTTTGGTGCTAAAAACCTCAGAGCTTGTAAAGGAGACAACAGAATAAGAACAATCTATCAACCAGAGAATAAAGTGATGCTCAAATAGTCAAATGTAAACCTTTTACATTTCACCTTCTTCTTTTTTCAGAGTTTAAAAAGTTTCTGCACAGAAAATCGAGCTCCATGTACAACTTCGAGCAGCCAGTCATCATGAAGGTTCGTATTTAGCTCCCGTTTAACTCCATGATACTTTGGTTGCTTTTTATCAGAGAGAAAATATATATTTTTGTCAATTTTAGAGACAAAGATTTTAAGACTTGACTGTGGTTTATTTACTCACGTGTCCGCAGGCCTTCGAGCACCTACAGCAGCTGGAGCTGATCCGACCCGTCGACAGCTCCTCGGCCAAAACTCAGAGGGAGTACCAGCTGATGAGACTCATGCTAGACCACAGTCAGATCATGGAGGCCCTGCAGAAGTACCCACAATGCCCCACTGACGTCAAGCAGTGGGCCATGTCGGCGTTCGGCTAGGACTGTGTGTGCACTGGGACTATTTACAAGTTTTGTCTGCTGTTTTCTTTGTCAGCGCTTCAACAACATCACTGGAACTTCAGTTTGTTGCAGAAAAACACAGACCATGTTGAGAAGTGGATCTACAACTACTGCTCGAATCAAGAGCCAAAACTAAACCTGTCTACAGTATGTCACACTGTTAAATCTGAAATAGTGGTGTATTTGTTTCTCCCTAAGTTAATAGATTATAAAGACACTTGTGGAGTTGTAATGCAATAAAAACGAGTTTTGTACAACTGTTTGTATGTCTCTTTTTTTTTTTGTATTTCAAATTCACCCAAAAATGAGGCAAATAACAAAATGTAAAGCTAACATCATACATTTGCAGATAAAAAAGACCCATTTACAATATTTTAGAATATATTTACTAACTGGAACTTAATTTAATTAAAAAGTGGTCAATAAGCAATTGACTTAAAATGCAAAAAATAGCCATAATTAACTTTTCAAATGGTGATTTAAATACTGTAGACTAAAAAAAGAATACTGGAGTTATAGGAGGCTGCTGAATGCTGCCATCTAGTGGTAGGACACGGCAATCATCCTCGGTGGAGAATGCAGAAAAGCCACATTCGATGCTGTTTCCATTCTGGCTTCAGTTTTGTAATTGAGCAGGGACATCAACCTTTTGCTACTTTGATCATTCAGGATGAATAACGCTGACATCAGTTATTTCAGTTCGGTAATATCTTGCACAAAACCCTGCACACATACTGAACATATATGCAGTTAACATATCTATTAATAACACACAAGAGGTCTCAGGACATTTTTAAGACTTTACAGGATACTTGTTTGTCCAACTTGAGTCCTGCAAAGACCTTCTGGCTTCTATTCATGCACAAGGCATGCAACAATAAATAAACTTCCTAAGACAGCAACAACAATTTTATCTTTGACTTCCAAGGAGACATGTCCTTCAGGATGTTTTTTATGGTCTGCTTGCAAAAGGACACATTTTATCACCTAATTTCACCGTGCCTTCCTAGCAAGAAAGGAAGGTTCCAATTTTTACCTGAGGAAAAAAAAGGCTACATAAAATATTCTCTGCTCAAAATCGTGAATTCATTACAAATACTATCCAGTAAAAAGGTACTTTAAAAGACATATCACTCGTCTATTTTAAGAGGATTTATTTGTTAATCTTTAAAATAAATTTAAATATTATAGCAGGTATAATTACTTAACCAATACTTAAGAAAAACATCAGAATTCACAATCTAAAAACACATTTATTTACATCACGTGGATCACTTCAGCTGATAAAAACCATTAGCAGAGTTGCAGCGCTGACAAGGGATCAGTGTTGTCTCCTCTGTGATAATGTACGCAGGATTTCTTCTGCTAAACTAATAATACTACTTGCTCAAAAAACTCCTGGTGGGATGCTTTTGTTGTAATTCCAGTTTGAAATTCCAGACCTCAGCGTCTTGTCCTATTTCACATTTATTGCCAGTAACACAAAGCATAAAGTCACATGTATCAGGAGTTAAAAACAGAACAAAAACAAGACATCTTTCCTCATTGTAGACACTTTTTTCATCCCACGTCTGCTTCGTGACCAAAAGTGATCTTCCAGCTTTGAAAACCACAAACCCCGCGAGCATCATTATCACGACAGACTGCGTTGGCAGATCCTGGATCAGCGCTGCAACTCAAGAGCCTCGAGAAATGTGGGGTCAAAAATGCTTGTAGTGTTTCTTTTTTTTTAGTAGAAATTTCAGGCCTGGCAACCCGACTGATCCTGCTGCCAAGACAGACTTGGCGGGAGGTCATTAGAGTTCAATGTTTCCTCTAAAATTCTTGCCAACAGTTGGAAAAAGCAGGAGATTGAGATGCTGGAATGAAATACCTGTAGTGGGTGATTGTTTTAGCACATATGGAGTATTGCATGTGCTCTTAAAGAGCTTCAGGGAGTCTTTAAAATGCAACCGTAAGGGGACCTGGACAGGCTCCTTGTGGAATGCTGTGGGCCAAATGTCTGTCAATTTCTCTCTGCCAACAAACCGTTAAGTGCTTTCTGGGATACCTTACGAAGTACTCCAATGAGCCTCTAGCTTTTAGCTTACACAAAGCTCAACTTAAAGTGAAGGACAATTTTTTATCTGTAGCCGAGCCAAGTTGAGCCCAGCTGCCGAGTCAAAACACAAGTAAAGTATAAATGAATGTAGAGGAAACACTGAAGTTCAACACGCACTTATAAAGATTCAGCTCAAGAGTATATAGTTGATACAGGTATTTATGTTCTCATGTCTGTACACATCCTAGACTGCTTAAAATAGTGGGGGCGGGGCAACAAGACACAAATGTTTCACTGGTAGTTTATATGCACAGCAATGTGAGGTGCTGGGCTGGAGGACGTCAGGTAGAAAACTGTAAAGCCTGCCTGCTGGAGAAACCCATTCATACACCTTTAAATAACAACGTTCACACTATTCCTGGACTTGAGTTGAGACCAAAAAGGTTGAAGATATTCAAAATCTTAGGGGAAGCTCATCTGTGATTGTTCAACAAAGTGGAGTACGAGATCGTCTCAAACTGCCTCAACTGTTGCAAAAATTCTGAGCAAGAAATTTATTTTAAATTGAGGATCTTAAGCCGAGTTTCTTCTTGGAAATTCAAGTGCTTTATCGGATTTGAAGAAAGGCCAAAACAAATGAAAAGACTTTTCTTATTTTTTGTGCAACTGGGAACTAAATCTTCCAATTAACTATTAAAGTGCAAAATTTGCCTCGAAGCTCCTGTGAGGAGTTTTTTAACTGGCTGTGAAACTGTCTGACATCTTTATATGTCCTACAATAGGGATCAAGATAATCAGAGATAAAACTGATTAATACTACGTAGTTATTTTTAACACTTGGCGGGGTAGGTGTCAGAAACAGCCATTTTTTTGATATTGTTGAATTTCACATTAGACATTTAAAAATAAATAAGGATGAGATTTTCTGTCAGGAAATACTACTTACACATGTACAGGAAAAGATCATAAAACAGATAATACGGTTAGCCTGCTAGTTCATTGCCCTTAAAGTAGTTCAGGTCTTTCTTTCATACAAAGAGGTGTATGAATGGCTCTCCAAGTTTGTCGGTTTTACTGGTTTCTATGACGACGGGGCACAATCACACGAAACCAGCCAAACGCAAAGCCCTCTAAAGTTACACAGGGCCGGGCTCAATCCATCAAAGTACACACAATACTGGAATCCAGAAGTCTGAAGAACATTCATTCTCGGTCGTTTTTGTCCATAGACTGAATAGAAAGAAGCACGTTACAGTTTATATGTTTTCTTTTTGAATTAATGAAAGTATTTCCTGAATTACAACCAAAAACACCCACCCCCCCCCCCCCCCCATCCCCTCCCCCCAAAAAAACAACAACAATCGTGCCAACTCTTACAACGTTATTCTGAGTTGCACCTGAGCTCTGATTCCCCAAAAACCTCAGGCCTGTAAATCAAAAAATAAATACAACATATCAATATGCAATATTTAAAAAACAAAATTAAAATGCTACAAGTTAATCGTGTGTGTTTGTGTATATTGAAAGTCACTCCTGCAGCTGATCCTACAGAGGTGTAGGGTAGTTTGCGGCACTGGTTGCATATAACTCGCGAGAACTTAGAAAAGCATAGTACTGAATCCCTGAATGGTATTTGTCGGTTTGGGACGGTTTCATGAGCGCCATTTAAACTCAAGCTGAACATGTGCCAATCGATGTGGCTACCAACCAAACACTGGCAGTTTTGTTTATTCTGCTGTTGTTGCTGTTTGGAGGCAGAATTTAAAAATCCACCTGACTGCAGAAATACCGTCAAGTTTTGCTTTTGAGGGCACAAAAATCAGGTAACACTGGTGTTCTTTTTTACCTTTCTGCCTGTTTTTTATGTATTTAAAATTGAATGATCCTTTTCCTCCTTAAAATGAACAACTTTACAAATATTCAGGAAGGAAACAATACATCCAATACATTGGGAAAATGTTTAACGCTAACAAGAAATTACCAAATTGGGAAGTTTCTCCAAGCTCAACAACAAACTGAATAACTTTTGCCACAAATTTGGATCTCTTTTCATGACAGAGGATCTATATTTTGGGTGCATTTGCCATACTCTCTACCCCAAATAAATCCCTGTGAGTGAGGTAGTGTTAATCAAAGGGCTGCTGGGATTTGCAGTACTGCTGATCTCCCTGCTTCAGGAGAGTCAATGGCGATATTTATGCAAGTATCGTACTCATGCTACAGTAAGCGAATAAGATGATGGCTTCTGCTTCCTACAGGTTTACTGTGTTGTTGTTTTAGCACGTGCTCAAACTTTATTCCAAACTTGTAACTGCTTTCACTTCCTCAGAAATGACCAAATATTCACCGTTTTGGAGGGATTACTGGGGACAATTATGATTCTTAAGCCCCTTTTCGACAGGAGGAACTGTCCCCCAGAACTCGGGACCATTTGAGGAACTATGTGCATTTCGACCACAAGAACCAGGGTCTGAATTCAGTTCTGGGGAAAAGATCTGGCCCTAAAAAAAACCCATTTTGCAGTTGTCACAGTTGTTGTTTTGGTAGAAAGTGGGCATTTGTCAGTAAAAAAACAATAATTTGTGAATGCAAAGCAAAGTTTAGCCTTTAAGGTCTAAAATTTGGAAAAGAAGGAAAAATTAACAGAATCGCAGGAGAGGTGGATACAAAACAAATACCGGTATTCAGCTAAATTTCAGACTCGTGAATTTGTTTTAACCTTTCGCTTTTCTAAATCTCAAGCACTACAGTACGTTTTCTTGCTAATCATGCTATAGAGAAAGAATAATCATGTATTGCCCTGAATGTGTTAAGTTTCTATATAAATACATTTCTTCATATTTTAAATCTTTCTGACCCTAAAATAATTGATTTTCATCAGCTTGATTTTAAACTAATCATCCTGAAACCGTCCCAAAGCTTGAGGAGAGACTGCAGGTCTGCCGGCACCAGTGTTCAATGTCCCTCAGAAGAAAGAAACAATTCAAAAAACGTCATTGTTGCCGTCGCAGCAGTGACAGATACATCCGTTTTGCCTGACATCTACAAGAGTAACTAATGTGGATACGTAGAAATGGCACCAGGATGAAAGAGGGAAAGAAGAGGATCCTCGTCTCAACTCGTGGAGTTTGGTTAGCCGTGTTATTGTTCGTTTAGAGTCGAAGAAGTTTTAAAACCAGTCATTTTAGACATGTGAGTGACAGAAAACTGCATGTAAATATAGCTGTTTCAGCACTTTTCAAACCCAGAGCAGGTAGCTTTGAAAGCTAGTAACCCTAGCTTTTCAGCTAGTTTTTCAGAACTTTAAGTGTTTAATTCAGAATGCCAGAAAAAACAATTAACCCCAGATATCTCAACCCATCAATCCTGATAAAAAGACACTTATCAACAAAGGCAATTAAGTCTCAAAAACGATTTAAACACAGCAAGATTTAGAGCTTTTCATGCTTCTCAGGAGGATGAAGACGGGTTGGGCTGGTCCAAAAAGTGGAAACAAACCAGGCCAGGCTAAGTTAACAACCTCAATCAAATCTGGCTGGTTCTAAAAAATATAGAAGACTCTGTTTTAGTGTTCTTGGGCATGACAGCACGGCTAAACCCTCAACAAGTAGAGATGAGGCGAGGAAAGAGAAAGAAAGAGAGAAAGCAGAAGAATCAGCGAAAGAGGAGGTATTCCAGTCTGAGACAGGTGAGGATGAGGAGGAAGAGGTGGAGGATGTGGTCAGTAGCAAAGATTCCTGAGGTGTATCAAAAGAGACTCTTGATAGTAATACAACAAAAAGAGAGATGTGTGTGTGCGGTCAAATTAAAAAGCAAGCTGGCTCAGCTAAATACAGGTTTAAATCCATACTAGGGCTGGGTACCCTCAATTCAAATTCAAATCTGATACTTCTGCAAATTTGCTATTCTGCTATTTTGTTGATTATTTCTTAGCAGAATCAGACCACGCATGATACAAGGAACAAGAAGAACATGATCCAAAAGATTGACCATCTTTGAGCACTTTAAAAACTTGGTGCTGATACCAAATATTTGAAGGTATGTTTAGATGGTACCCAGCGCCAATCCAGAGAGATATATAAAAAAAAAAAAAAAATCAGAATAACCAGATCTCACGGGCAAAATGACACCGTTGACAGTTAACACGGCAAACCAAAAAAACTGTAAAAATCACTTTAAACAACCACTTCATCACAGGGGGGGATGTTTCTACCATGATCAGAAGAAAACAAAACTAACCAAAGTTGTTATTCAGTCCCCCAAAAAAATCTATAAAAGTGAGACTGAGAAAGGGGAGGGAAAAGGGAGAAACTTGTGTTTTTTATGGCGATGCGTATCGAGGCTTTAGCGGACTACATTACCCATGGGGCTTAGAACGGATAGTGTGGATGTGACGAGCCAAAGTGGTGGAGAAAAAAGTGTGAGCCATGACTTTGAAGAGGGAAATTTAAACTGTGTCCATCTGAAGTGAGGTATACCTGGTTGAAGGAGGTTTATGGTTTTCTTATCGTCGTAATGCTTGAAAATGGACCCCCCCTCCCCTCCCCTCCCCTCCCCTCCCCGTCCCCCTCACCCCCCTCCCCCCTTTTAAAATAAGCTTGATTACCAAGTCGTCTGGGTCCATAATACACTATGTACAGCAGCATTACACTATAAACATTCAGAAGCCGTTGCTTATTGGCAGAACGATAGTCGTTTCTTCAGAAAAAAAACGCACACGAGAAAACAGCAAATGTATCCAGAGCCAGGTGCTCGTCTTTTTTTTCTTTTTTTTTTTTTTTTTTTTTACAGTAAAATGCACTGAGAGTTCTGTGAAATTTCCCCGCCGGGTCTCCTCTCTCCGTAGAAAACCCGAGCAGAACAGGTCGCCCTCCTGTGTGAGTGTGTGTGTATAAAAACAATACATGATAAAAGCGTTTTGTCCCAGCATGTCGACACTTTCACTCGTTTAAAATCCTGAATGGTTTGCTCGGGTTGAGAGTTTTTTCTCCAACGTTAAAATCCTCAGGCACACATATCAAAATGAGGTGGATAACAACTGATGTGGTGAGGTGGGCGCAGGGTGTTTCCTGAAGTAGCGGCCCGCACTTAAAGGAACAACAAAAAAGAAAGAGAGAAAAAAAAAAAGGGAAAAGGAAAAAAAAGAGAAAAAAACCCGGAACGCCAACCAACCAGGGTCGGCCGTTCATCCCCTCGTGCTGATCCGTGTTTCCATGAGCTTGTCAGATGAATCATAAGCTGGACTCCTTG
Source organism: Labrus bergylta (assembly GCF_963930695.1). Taxonomy (NCBI): domain Eukaryota; kingdom Metazoa; phylum Chordata; class Actinopteri; order Labriformes; family Labridae; genus Labrus; species Labrus bergylta. The sequence goes on along the minus strand of NC_089218.1, from coordinate 10,454,876 downwards.
GGTGGGAGGTCCACGTTGGTCACCATGGTGACAACGGTGACAATCTCCTCGGGGCCGATGATGGGGGCTTGGCGCTGCATTTGGCCGATGCGCTCCTCTACGCAGCCGGCAGACAGGCGGGCCTCGGCCTCATGGTCCCAGCAGTCCTCGATGGTTTCACAGAGCATGGCCAGACCCTGTGAGGGAGAAGAAGATCAATGATGAGTTCAAGTTCACTTTTTCTTTATCAAAGCTTTAAATGAAGACGTAATGACAACAACAGCATCTCGTTGCTCACCGCGTGTTTCTGCCAGCAGTCTCTGAGGCAGGGCCGCAGCTTCTTGTGAACGACCACGTCCTGCATGTCCTCCAGAGAAGGATGTTGACCCACCTCCTCCTCGAACGGGAGCATGTACTCGTCCACCGGGCCTGTGAACACACGACAACATGAACAGAATTTAAATGAACCTTGTAATAAAAAACAAGAGTGCATGCGTCAAACAGGTTTGATTCCTCCGTCTTACCGTCAGCGGCCGTGCAGCGTGCTGCGAGTTCCCACAGCATGAGGCCGAAGGCGTACATGTCGATGCGCAGGAAGGAGTCTCGCTGGAAGTTGATGGCACCTTCAAGGACTTCAGGAGCCATGTAGCGGCGTGTTCCCACCTGCAGGATTAAAAAAAATCACAGCGCAAAAGGTCAGCTACGGGACAGAAACATGAAGAGAAAAACAAGCAGGAGCAGAGAGGACGAGGAAAGTCATGACACAGATCACAGACCGGCTGAGACGGCAGAAAAACGATCACAGGAGGGGTTTGTTGCTTAGTTTGCATATACATACAAACACCGAATCAGTTCTAAGGACAAAATGTCAGTGTTTTTTATTACTAATACCGGGGAATGATTAGATATGTTTGGATATATATTGGTACAGTGCTGCAGTAAGACTTACTATGTCCTGGTTTCAACAATATTTTCCAACATCCATACAACACAACAGCTCTTAGTTTTTTTGTTCAGCAGAAACAAGGCAGGAACTTTGAAGAAACGGGTGATCAACAGTACCGTACCTGTCCATGAGTGTCTCCTGCTGATTTTCCTGCTTCAAACTTCAGAGCGAGGCCAAAGTCGGCGATGCAGGCTGTCAGGTTATTCTTCAACAACACATTCTTACTCTTAATGTCCCTGAGACACAAAAAGAAACAACAACACTTTAGGTATCTGTAGCACTCATGTAGCGTCAACATGACTGTGATGTGTTGATATTTGGAGAGCAAACCTGTGAGCGATGGAGGGCTTGTGTCCGTCTTTGTGGCCCGGGATGTCTTCGTGGAGGTAGGCGAGGCCGCGGGCCGCCGTCGAAGTGATGAGGCACAGCTCGTTCCATGACACCACGTTAGCCTTCAGGTAGTCGGTGAGGGAGCCCTGCAGAAAGACACAAAGAGAGGAAAAAAGAAGTCTGAATATGGAGCTTTCCTTTTTCATAAAGACTGTTGGACACAAAAAACTGGGAGGCTTCAAACTGCTTTAAAGGAACCAAAAATGTATGAGGAATAGCATGAAATAAATTCAATACAAAGTGTTTTCAGTCACTAAAAATCCATCTCTTTAACATAAACACGTTTATTATATCAGCGCTACGAAGTAGTGCCAAGATAAAAGATCATAAATACATTTTGTGTTTAATGTGTTTTTTTGTGAATATTTGTGAATTCACGGTGAAATTACCCACTCAACACATCTAGAAATGTCAAGAAAGTGATTCAGCAGTAAAAACCAAAGGCAGGAATATATTTAATGCTTCATAACAGTATAGAGATGTGCAGGAGCGGGTACGGTTTCCATGGTAACAGCAGCATCCTTAATGGATGGATGGAGAGCTTGTGGGAAGTATTGTATTTCACAGGGGACTTGGCATTAAAAGAAATGCGGTTGAAATAAGGTAAACTACACCGAGAGAAATCCAAACTGTGCGCGACCGTATGGGTCAATATTGGCACAATATTTATTTAAACAGAGATTTTAAAGCATTATATTTCAGGTATTTAAGGTTGATATACAGCAATTAAAACATATTCTGTATCCACTTTAAAGTCTGTGTTTGTCACATACTTCATGTACATGTATTGTTTTTAATGAAATAATCATCAGTCTACTCATTCTTTTGGTGCCAGCTGCCTTAAAACGTCCTTGTATGCATTTAAAGATGATATAAATAAATACAAATAAAATGAGGAGAAATGGATACCAGATGTTCCAGCTACTTCCGCTCCGTCCCTCCTCCTTATACAACATCTCTGTTCTTACGTAACCTGTGTCAATATAATACAAGGTCACTTCAGCTGAGGCCAAAGGCACATGTAGTTACTGGAGTGGCCACTAGAGAGCAGTCAGCACTCATAGATAAAGAAAAGTAGTCAACGTGATCAGTTAGGTTGTCCTGGATTTGGATGAATGCTTTCAATTGTATTTGTTACACCTGAGTATTTTTTGTGCAGTAATAGTAGTAATTAATAAAGCAACAAAAGAGACGCTTAAAGCAAATCCATGACAGTTATTAATATCTTTGTATGGTCTAATAAATGAAAAGATTAAGTCGTTTTGGAGAGGCTTGTATTCCATGAAAACAAGCCACTGCTTGTTAGCGATACATAAAGCTGCTGCGATGCATCAAACACAGGGGCATAAATCAGCTGTCAAGGAGACGCTGAACTTTGCAATCACCGCTCCAGCTGGGTTACACAACCTCAGCTTCAGTCCAAACCGACTCTGACACCTGCTTTGGAAAACACTGGCCGGAAGGAGAGGCTTTTTGTAGGTTAAATTTGATGTTATGTATCCTCTAAAGGCTACAAAATGATTACAAAGCATGTTCGACAAGGCGCTTAGCTGTACGACCTTTCCTAAAAACGCTCTAAAATAAATTCCTTCAGTGTTATTTCTTTCTGGAGAGCTGCTACAAATCAGAGGAGCACTTGTGGAGCTGCTGCAGGGTTAAGTGGCTGTCTAAGAGTTGAATCGTCGGGTTAAAGCCTCGCCAGCACACCCAGCACAGCCTTTAATTTTTCAACCTTTATTCATGCAGGGATGGCTTTCTTAAGCACTGGGATTCAAATTTTTGGCCTTGGCTAAGAAATTCAAGCAAGTGAAGCATAAAAGAATCACTCCACTTCTTCTATAATGACCCTCGAAACACACAGAGGCACTTAAAGCCCCTAAAATGCTACAAAGACTGGTGGAGAAGAGGGTAAGTGAAGCACGACCGGGCGAAGAAAGCCACTTTCTCAGGATAAACAAGGTTTTAAAAGGTAAGATCAGCATGTAGTATAGGGTAATTATGGATTAGCTCTTAAGGAAACGCACAGAATCAATACAATGTGGAGGTCTCATGCAGTCTCGCTGTCTGTCCTGGAGGTATTTATCTCTGTGTACAATGAGAATATACACATCCATCCTGTACATGTGTTTATATGGACACAAACAACCTGTTTCATGGAAGAAATCCAGCAAGAAGCAAACTATTAACATGCAAATTATAGAACTGCATTTGCCTGCAGTTTGTCGGTATTCAGACGTCTCCTTTAGCCCTTTAAAAACTCATTTATCTGCTTATTTAGGAGGACAAACCTCGTTATAAAACATCAGTGCAATAATACAGGTTTTAAACATGCTGGAATTCGGAGGAACGCTTATTCCTTTCAACTAATCTCTTACTGTCTGAATGTTGAACATTTAAAAATAAACTTCTGTTCATCTACAGGAACGTTTGAATTGTTTGGCTCTGTTTAATTTTTTATTTTATTCCTCGTCAGCAACAGTTTCCCTCTCTCGTCTTTCTGTCAGCCGCAGATTCTTTACGGGAGAATTATCAAAACAAAGAATCTCAGTGATTGATTGATAAAAACACTGAATAAAGCTGCTTAAATTAAAGAAACATGTGTCTTATAAGTCCAGCTGTTAGAATGAGTATCAGAAAGGAACACATAGTAATTAAGGGAATACTAATCATATTTCACTTTGTAGAGAGTAAAATGGAGTTTGATGCAGCTCGTTATTGAGCCTTAAATAAACGGTGAAAAGCATTAAACAACGTCCTCATGACTCAAAAGTTAACTTCTTAAGTTAACAAACTTTAAATCATGAATCAATAAATAGAAGTTCTGCAGGTTGCTGGAGGTATGTAGCTCAATCCGTGACAGCGTACCTTGTCGTGGTAGGCGGTGATGAGCCACAGTTCCAGGTCCAGGTTGTTGTTCCTCTTCTCCACGCCGATGAAGTGGAGGATGTTGTCGTGCTTCATGCCGCACACGCTGTAGATCTCATACTCGTTCTGCCAAGACAGCTTGTCCTACACGGGAGCAGAGAGACAGACGCAGGTTCTGTTATGAAGCTGTCCAATTAACTGCAGCATCTTGTTTGGCTTCATGAAGACAACAAAGGTGATGCAAAGGATTGTTAGAATTTATTAAAGGGGGAATTCATGTTGTGGTACTTTGATTCATCTGGCACACGTATTAAAGCATCGGCAGTAGTGGCTGCAATCGTCGGAGCAAAGTACATCCAGACAAAGTGTTTGTTTTGGCCACTGACAGGCTTAGTTTGTTATCTTAACTGTCAATATCACAGATAGGATTCCTACTAAAATCGCCCTTTTTTGACGGAGGAATGATGTCTAATTTTTAAGCAGAAACAGCAGTCATATAGCTCTATTTGAAGCCATCATACTCCATCCAGATACAAGTTACAACTTCAACACTGGATGTGCTAATCTTCTGCTGCCTCGATTTGTTAGATCAATCCAGAACCAATGTAATATTTGTGACACAAAATAAAATTAAAAAAACAAATCCCTAATGGCAGCGACAGACTGTTATGTTCTGGACAGTAAAATGAATCTTCTTATCAATGGATTTAAGTGCAGAGAGGGTTGTAAACAGCTGTTTGTGGTCTTCCAGAAAGGTCAATCTCAACAGGGATCTCTGTCACAAACAACCTGAAGCTATGAGCATAAAAAAGTGCTTTAAGTGGATCTATTTAGAGCCACAACAGGGCCCATGTTAAAACATTTCTGAATGTTTAAAGAAGGTAAACTAGCTCAGGATCATCAGGTTGTAATGTTTTTTAACCTCGTATTTATCTTGTACTTTGTCTTCATTTGCTTGTTTGGACATTTCAAATACTCTCACCGATCTACAAACTTCAGCAGAGAGTCAGAAGTAAAACAAAAACATTCAGAAAACTACCTGAATGGGGAAGATCTTCACTGCCACATAATCGCTCAGCAGCTGGGCTTTCCAAACACACCCAAAGCGCCCCCTGGCTTTCACCTCGATCAGCTGCAGAGGTTTGTGTCCCATGAGGGGGGACGGGGGTGAGGGCCCGGGATCCTGGAGAGGGGGAGAAAAACAACAGAGAGAGAGAGGACAGTGTTATTCTTTATTCTTTTTTTTGCGGGCATTAAAATAGCAATGGCTTACAGTGAAGGTGACCGGGCTTTTTGGCTCAGAGACAGCGTGCCTGAGGAGCTTAGGCCAGCAGAATCACGACCATCTTCACATCTTAAATCACGACTTACAAATTACTTTCATAGACCCGCTTTTATGTGATGATGCTTTCATAATATTTTTGCCAAAATGCCGTTTTTAGCCTCGTTTATATTTCATGCGCTGCCTTTTTTTTTTGGACTTGCTTTATTTGCTTTATGGGTCTGTTGTTTGCTTTATTCGATTGTTAAAGCACTTTGGAAAGTTAAGGAAGTGCTGCATGTTTAATATTATTATTACTGTGTCGCTTTTTGGCAGAGAAGATAAAGCATAGCAAACAGGGTTTTTAGATGAAATCATTTTAAATTCAATTAAACTTCCAGGGCTGCACTTGCTCGGGGGTTTTACAGAAGCTAGACTGTCGCTGGATGGTTGCCAGTTTGAATCCAGTGAGCTGCTGAGGGGGAAAAAAAGGTTGTGTAGCAAGGCAAATAAAGAAGAATGAACATGAAGAAGGGTTGATTTAAAAGAAGAAATGGTTTGGGTGAAGATGTCGTGTCCAACTCTGGCAGGTCAAACCTCATGCGTGCGCTCTGTGCTCATGCTAATCCCGTATAAACAAAAGAGAAAGCGAGGAAGGCGAGTGCTCCAAATCTAAAGTAGGTTAAACACAGCTGGTGATCGGGATTAAGCTGATCACTTTCACATGTGACTTCACAGGGAAGGACAGAGGGCGAGTGAGAATAGAAGAGACCCAGAAAGAGAGAGAGAGGGAGAAGGTTAAACAGAAGCATGCAGCGAGCGAGGGAGGGAGTCACATTTCCACAAAGGATGAAAGGTAGAGGAGAAAGACGAGCGCATGACGGATGGCCTTTGATGAAACCAGATATGCTGCTGTAAAATCCTCGACTTTACCTCCGTGACTCTGCTGTCAGTAAAAAAAAAAAAGAGAAAAGCTTTCCCCTCTGCAACGCCGAAGATGTTCATGTTTTTACTTGAACTGCAGGCTTACATAGTGCCTGATAAGCTGGAGCAAGTTTCAAGACCTCAAGGCCCACAGGATCCACTCAAACACTGAGACAATATATCAAAAGCTCTTGTCAATTCACTGACTTCCTATAAAAAATGCCCCCGCTTTGAGTTACAAGGATCTCCACCATTTCTCATGAAAGATACCACTTCAGAAAGGAAACAACATTTTGCTCACATGAATGATAAATAAAAAATGTTCATTTCTGCACACTTGGGTTAACTGTGCTCAGTCTACCGTCAAGGTTTTGGCACCCACACTTTCTTAAAGACAATTAATGGCGATTTACACGGTGATAAATGAGCCAAGGCGAAGCTACAGGGCAGAGTCAAAACGCTTTTAACAGCATGAGTAATAAAAACAGGAAAAAGTGGTTTCAGTTTTACCACCTGTCCTGACAAGATTACTGTAGCTGCAGAAGCAGACCGAGATCATTTATCAGCATTTACGGCTTTGATTTTGATCAATTTGAAATTGTGTGCCTGGTCATGAACTTTAGTTTCAGAGCACACAGAAAGAACCAGCTACTGTTACAATGAAAAGAGAAAAGTGTCTAAGAACATGTAAGACTTTTAACATACTGATATTTAAGTCTGCTCTGTTAGAAAAAAGAAGGAGATGACCTGAAATCAACTTCAGAAATAGGGAAAGGAAAGTTTTCATCAGGATTCCATTTGCATGGAAATGCAAGATCCTAGAATACAATACAAATACGTGAATGATAGTTCTCTCCATTTAACAAAATTCTGAATTATAGTCTCATGAATGGCTAATGAAACACTCTGATATACTGCTGTTCAATAAGGGCCTTTACCTCAAAGTGCAGCCTCATAAGCCTGCTAAATGGCTCTAGACTCTGAGCTATATCAACATGTATTGTATGTTGTGTTATTTGCTGCCTCTGAGTGACCAAATGTCTCCCAGTTTCATCCAGGCTAATCTGGTATTGAGCTGAGCTTGTATTAGTGCATGTTACTGTCGTAGCAGCTGCAGATATGTACTCTTTAAGAAGCTTTGGAGGAATAAATATGAAACTTTTCTGTTGTGTTTTTGGGTTGAATTATGGAGCAGGGTGTCTCACAGTGAAAGGGGGGAACAGAGGATTGGAGTGTGTTTACTTAGAGCCGCTTCCCTCTAACACAGAGCTGTGAGGCAGACCTGCTGTCTCTGCACGCTGCTTTCACACCGAATGGCAGCCAAACGGGGGAAAATTACCCACAATGGCGCTGAGGTTGGATCACAGAGCAACCCAACTATCCCGAGTTGGCACCTCGAGAAACATCTTTGAAAAACACATTGTAGGAACCAGAATAATGAACGTATGGCTTCACAGAATAGTTTCACTACACCTGTTTGAAATGCTGTTTTGTATATAAGTGGATTTTTTAAATTGGAGGATGATTTGATTTAAAAACTTGCATGTTTCAACTCAAAGTCAAGGCAGTCATCCATCCAAAAAGAAAGCAAATGACTACAGGACCCTTTTCTTTCTTTACGTCTGCATTGTATCTGAAACTCTTGTGTTTCTCGGGGCTTCGGCCTGACGAGACGGCCCAGCTCAGCTCAGCCCAGCCCAGAGCGGCTTGGTCTCCCTCGGGAGACATCGGATCCCTCGTCCGATCACAGGGCGCCGTGGCCTCAAACGGGGGCGCATTACACTTCGTCAGCAGACCACAGGAAACAGGAAAACAGAATCTGCTGCTTCGCGCCGTTCTTCTCAACCCTAAACCATCTCCTGTTGCCTAATCAGGTTTCACCTTCATTTGCATCAATGATGGTCTTTAAGGTACTGGTTGGTTTGTCCTGCATGTAGCTGATGCTTGATGTACAAGTAAAAAAGATTCAGCCTCTAACACTCTTGACCATAAAACTTTAAAACACAAAGACTTGCTGATGTGACCTTAAAGAGAGAGTTATGTTTCTTAAGTTTCCGACTTTTGAGACACTTTTTAGTGATGTCTGCAGCCCTTCTTGTGCTCCACTGTGATATATTTCCAGCCAAAGCCCATTTGCAAAAGGCTTATACTCCTCTTCTACTTAAGTAATTTACACTCTCTGACTTGAAACATGTTCCAGGTAAGTGGCAATTCTCCTCCTTATGCAAAATGTATCTGCACTCCTCCTCAGTCTGCTTTTACGATGGAAAAAGCAGGCCGCGATTTTAGTTTCAAACACTCCTGCTCTGTTTCCCTGCACACGGAGAACGTGGTGAGCCATAGGTCTCAGCAGATACTGTTCTGGAAACTGGGTCAGATTACACACAATACGCTACAAAACATTTAAAGGTGGACATTCATACAAAAAAAGGGGGCTGCATTCGGAGCCGTGTTGGCCACTTTCCACCATGCACAATACATTTCCGGCAGGGAGCAACAAAGAAATCCATCCATGCAACAAACCCAGGCAGAAAAAAATCAAAATAACAGACAGATATGTGCTGAAAAAGAATTAAAGAAAGCAAAATGGTGGTCTGGGATTGAAGTGGAGGATTCATACCAAGCTCTGAACCCAAGAAAGGGGAGAAAGCTAACAGTGTTTCAACTTCAATTGAACTGCTCTTACCTCCACCATAATGTGAAAGGCGTGCTTGTCGAAAAGGAACATAAGAAGCAAACAGAGAAATTATTGTCTGTCAGTTAGAGGATGAAATAGAGGCAGGTAAATGGAAGGAGATGATGGCTCGTCCCTGAGCAACCTTTTGTTCCTCCTCGCACTCCAGACCAGAGGAGGGCAAAGCTATGGTTGGGACACATGGATGGTCGTAGAGCGGTTAACAAGCATGACATCTAAGGTCAGATGGTTCATTTTTAGGAATGAGAGAGCAACTGAAAATGAAATGACAAATCTTTAAAAAAGGAACAGAAAATGTTTTCCTGGATCACAGAGAAAGCAAACAAACACAAATACAAAGTTCAGAGCAGAAGCCCCACTGATGACAGGAGAATAAAAATGTTCCCACCAAACACACAGAAATGTTGAGTGAAGAGAGTCTCAGCCGAGGAGATTAACAAAGAGCTCAGAGTGTGCAGAATCAGACACACAAATGTTCACAACCAAGGGTAATGTAGTCCGGCTGTTAGAAACTAAATGCTTTCAGATAATGCTACAAACTCAAAAGTTCAAAATCCAAACAAGTTTAGTCTATAAAAAAAAGAATAAAAAAATTGCAATATGCTAATTATCTGTAGTAAGGATATCAAAATGTCCAATACCCTTTCATACTAAGTGTTTTTAAACTATACCATTGTTTGTTTACTGCTCAACAGTATCCTAAAGTAACAAAGATCCTAAAAAAGAAAAAGATTTTCGGCTATAGAAAGACAAGGAGCAAAATTTCAGTACCAACGTGACATTTACGTCATAAACCAGCTGCTAAAAAAAACAATCCCTGCTTTGTATAATTTCCTTAACAACAGGTTGTGAAAAATGTATTTGTTGCATCTATGAGTTAAAAAACACCCAGACAAACAAGATGTAAGTCGCTTCATTGTGAAACAATTCATGTGATTTTGTCAGAATTTACTGGTGAGATGGATCAAGATAAGAAATCAGGGTCCAGGTTTTCTTTCTTTTAAATGGTGTTTTAGTGCTCCGTGTGAAAGCTGTGGGTCTGTGTACTCAGACACAATCAATTCCAGTTTGCCTCCACTTCACGCTGCGCTGTGAATAACCGAGAGTTGGCGGAAAATATGCAGCTCACGATGGACTGTGATTATGACATAATGACAGCGTGCCATAAAGCCACTCTGCTGCCTGTAGTTTTCTGTACTTATACCTGAATATAACCTTTTGAAGTCGCCTTAATAAGTTAAGTATGTGTGCACGAAGATCAGACATGCATTTCTTTCAACACTGAGCCCGCCTTCTTCTTTATGAACTCCACTTCCTGTCAGGACTAATGTAAAGCTGACGACTGTATGTGAAAGTACAGCAGGAGCTCTCTTCACCACCACACTTTCCTTTCTTCCTTCAGAGCCTCTCGTCGTAAAATTAAAACAACAGAGCCGCAGTAATGGATCCGTTAATGATCATTAAGTGGAAACAATTACTTTTGCATCATGAAGACTGCATGTTTCATTAGCTTGCAAAGAAAAGAATGGCTGCAGCTTAATGTCATTTTCTTTTGCCCATCTATAAGATTGTTTTCTGCAGAGAACGCTGCTGAAAATAGTACAGCATGATGATAGTCTTTTATGCTTCTTAATCTTTTTTTTTTTTTTAAATCAAGCATCATTTCATCTTTATCTGATACTTGAGCTTTTTGCTAATTTTGCCTTTGTGAAACATTAACTTCACATGCTGCATTAAAAACCTTAAAAACAAGTTTCACAAAGTTTGAGGTGCTTCTTAGCACATACTTTATTTGAATGATATATACTCCTTCATTACAGACATTATCATATACACTGCACTACTCCAAGTTCCAGTAGAAGTAATATAGAATTACCGAGAAGACTTCATGTACACGTATGTCATGCTGTGAGAATGGTTTAGTACCTATGCTTAGATATATGTCACAACATGTGTTTTTCATTATACATTACTATATATCATTCATGTTTTGAAAATGTCCCTGCCGTTACATTTACATTAATGACATGCCCCAAACTAAAACTAAAAACAGAAGCCGAAACAAATCCTAAATGGGCATTGTGCATGTGTCGCGCCTTTATTCTCTGCTCAGACTGCAGCTGCTTGTTTAATGACTTAATCACATTCAAACTCCTTTTAATTAAAGCTTTAGATTAAATGTGCACAGTGTGATGCACAGTGCTGCCCGTTCGAAAGAGGCAGCAGTGGAGCTGGCACCAGCATTGAGAAACTGGTTCATTAGTACCAACACCTATGATGAACAGCTCTAATGGCTTCCTGTACACTCAGGATACTTTGAAAGCTAACCAGCTACAGGTGTGGGCAATTTGTTTCTGTCACATTAAAAATACATGACTAAGTAGTACGGTGCATTATACGCTGATGAATGCAGCGCAGTATAGAAACAAGTAGGATAAAGCATTTATTCTGGACTTAATGTAGAAGATATGTCCTCTGCTTTTGAAGTTTGACTGCATTGCTGAAACTAGATATGAAACCTAAGAGCTGGATGTTCATGCCACTGGCGCCTCTCAAAAAAAGAATCTGTCGAAGTGTTTTCACAGCGTTAAAAAGTGATTTACAAAAAGCTGTTGTAAGAGGAGAACAAGGTTTCAAACCGGGGCTCTAGTTTTTTCAAAGGTCATACCAGCTTTAAATGACAAAAATGTAGAAAAATGTTTATTACTGCTCCATTAACGAGCTTGTTTTGTGTCACTGACTGGATAATATTGTTATTAAAACTCCCAAAAAGACTAAAAAAGGATCCCTAAAGAGATCAACCGTATTCATAAAGGTAAGATCCTTTTCCGAAACCAGAGAGAGATGTTGCATCGCTCTCTTCAAAGTAACCAAACACCTTTTACAAAAACAGACATTTTACTTTTATTTTGGTAAACTAGAGCTGATTTGTTTTACTGCTGCCTTGGTAGCTCTTTGACTACATAACAGAAAAAGAGTGTTTGATGAAGGCAGTGTGAGAAGAGCAACTGCTGAAGGTAAAATCTCTGTTTTTGTCTATGGAGTCTGTTGGCTACGAAGAGAAGGATGTAACAGCATCTTACTCTTTGACATGTGAGGTCCATCTCCCTGGAAAAAAATGTTAGACACAAAGAATGACAATCCAAGCCTGTAAGTGGAAAAAAAAAATAAAGTACAGATAGTGGAAGAAATTAGATTTTGCACATTTGCCCAAGAGGATTACATTGCAGCCATTACAGCCAGTTTTAAGGCTGCTGGGTGAAGCAATCAGCACACTTATTAAACATTTAAACACCATAATATGTAAAAACAATTGATTGTTTTTCACTGAGATCTAGAGGAGAAAATCTATACCACTCTCATGTCAGTGTGTTAAGTGTTAAATGAGTGTTGATTTCACACCATAAGTCCCTTTTTAACAGCTTATTTTCCACATGTCAGAGATATCTTATTGAGAAAACAAAGTCATGTGTTTTTCTATATATGTGATTTCACCAGGCAGGTGCTGCACAACCTGTGGTGAAACACACTCTCTCCACAGTGCAACATTTGCTAGAAGTCGTCCTCAGTGACTTTCTAAGAGCGAGCTGTTTGAGTGATTGTCGGGAGTCACCTCTGCTTTTGTTTCTTTTTTTTAATACAGCCTGTGGTGCAACACAAAAACACGTTCTTTAACAACAACACGGAAAAATAAATAAATAAAGAAGTCGAAGATAGAAATAAATCCCTCCACATCTCCCCTCCTGCTGCATCCATCTCTCTGCTCTCGATGGGATTCCTCCATCTCCTATATTGAAAAACCTGCTTTAATCAAGTACAAACCAAGCTGCAGACACCATGTTTCAGACCCTGATTGTTTGATTTAGCCTCCTTCATGAGGCAGCCGGGTGGGGTTTACTGCATCAGCTCCTAACAGAAAAGCATACAAGCTGACTTTTAACTACATTCCTGTACGCGTGACCTCCTTTCCATCTCGTGTCCTTGTACACCTACTCATTCATGCACTAATACACTCCTGCAGCACACACACAGAAACACACAGCCGGCATGACTTCATTTGTTCCATCCCGGCTATTTCATTTCATTTTCTCCCCCTTGTGATTTTATGAATATTTCAGCTGTTTGTTTTTTTCCACTGTGTCATCGTCAGTTATCTGATCGTCTCTGCTCATGATCTTGTTTGGTTTTTGCGTATGTTATTTATTCATTTATATAATGTTTCCACGTTAGATGTTTCCCAGCAGTTGTCTTTCCAATGCACATTAGCATTTGTTTCCTGACTGTATTGTATCACTGTCTCTTTATCTTCTCCCTTCTATGCTTTAGCGCTGTGCAAATACAATAACTAAGTTGAGAGAATTGCATGTCTCTGTTCACTCTCCTCCCACGCGCTCCCCTCCTCCCTCCCTCCCTCCCTCTCAGCCACCCACCCACCCACCCGCCCGCCCACCACCATCCATCCTCTGAGGCAGAGCTCTGAGCGCCTCTGTGTTTAGTTTTGTTTGCCTATATAAAGCCTCATCAATAATGCAGAGGCCCCTGACTCCTCTTCCATACTGTGGAGGCTCTGCATGGGTTTTCTTTTTCCCCTGCTGCCGAGAAGCAGAGAATGTACGCTTGCTCTTCTGCCCAAACCGCCTCAGAATCCAAGATTAAGAAAGAAAAAAAATAACTATATGAATCAGGATTTTGGAGATGCAAAATACAAAACTGGAGATCTGGAAATGTTTGGGAGGTTTACAAACATAATGAGACTCGCAGATTGTGGAAAAACGTGAAAATAAAGGTTTCTTTCCGACTAATTAGCTATGGAGTACAAGAGAAAATAATGATGTGAATAAGAGCGGCATGATAAAAGGTGAACGAGTACACATTGAGATGTAGGTCAGAAGTAATTATTCTGATCCGAGCAGCTCAATGTGCACTTCAAATTTAAAGATTTAAAGATACACTTGAACATTTAGGTGTGATTTAAAGCCTATCCGACACAATATGAACCATCAGAACTCCAGTCATTTCCAGACACTCGAGTCTGGTGCTTTAAAAGCCAGACTATCAAATGCTTTCTCACAAAGACACTCTTGGAAAAATGGGAAAAAGACAGAACCAGGGGCTTTTCTTCATGTGTATGAAAATTAAAAAGAAAACACTCAAAACGGAATTAACCCAATGCAAAAGTCTCGTCATAGTGTATCCAATGTGGGGGGCCGTAGCTTGGTCCCTCTGCTGACAGAGGCTGGAAAGGCAAGGCTGCTACAACCCAGTGAGAAACTAGATCAGTGGTTCTGCTTTTTAAAAGGTGCAATAAGGTGATTGCCTCGTGTAGATAAAGGGGAATGAAAAAACTAAGTCTGGCTGAGTCTGAGCATTATTTGAGAAACTATTTGAGATTTTCAACCTTACAGAACAAGGATTCTTTGCACGCTGGAGGTAACGTTGAACTATGTGTAATTTCTTTGTTTATTTCTCAGCTTTTGTTCCATGCAGGAAACCTGTGCGTTTTACATTTCCCCTTTGTTTGCAATTAAAAGATGAAATGGGATGCAGTGGCAACCGCGACTGAACAGACAAAAAGAGAAACTCTAACTGCTTCAACAGCAACTTTGAAGAAAGGGGACACGGCTGTCCCTGCTGCCACTTTGATTGACAGGTGACCTCTGGAAACTCACTGCAGTGATGAGCGATGTGAAGCAAAGATGGGGACAAAAGAGTGAGCAACAAGTGTTCATTTAGTAACCTCAGAAAGACTTACATGTGTGGGGACGAGGGCAGCTGGGTAAGCCAGTTTGTGATGCCTCCACATCCAGAAGGAGAAGAGGACGACGGCGGCCAAACCGATGATGGGAACCAAGGAGTAGAGAAGGGTGCTGAAGAGCTGAGGCTTCTGGGAAAATGGGTTGGAAGTGGCTGCGGGGAAGGGATGAGAGGTGAGTGGAAAACAGGGATTAGTAAATCTTTTTAGACACCAAAATTAAGCAATAAAATATAAAAAGCAGAAAACAGAAAGATTAAAAAGAAAGATGAAAAATAGCATGCCTGATTGCCCTGACTTTGTGCAACATCATCTCTAAGTGCTGCAGCAACCGTGCTCACAGCTTACTGCCACTGTGCTTGGGGATCATATCATTGCACGCACGCACACATTCTCACACACGCACACACGTAGCAGGATTAGCAAATCCATCTCGTGACATAACGTAATCCGCCTGCCAAAAATAACGGAGCTCTGAACTGTGTCCGACCCCTGCAGGAGGCGCTGGGTGACGCCTGCTGGCTCAGCCTGTCCTCCCATCACAAGGTGTGACAGTCTGATTCGGCAGTGCTGTCAGAACGCCGACCACGAGGGGCCGGTGGGGTTTGCACCAGCTGCATCATGGGACTCTCGGGGTGTTTGTGAAAAGTTTTTCTCTGCAGGATGTCTGCAGGTTTCAAGAAGTCAGATTTTAAGGGAATGCAAACAGACAACTTAGCTGTGAAGTGACGAGTTCAAGGACAACAGAGTTGCAATTTGTTGGTGAATGCATGCAAACTGTTCTGCGGCGGTCAATGCAGGGACACATTTTAGCAATCAAATTAGCCATGCAAGTATCCTCTACAGATGAGCTCACTCTGAAATCCATCTTTAAAGAAAACCGGGAGCCTTCTTTGTATTGTCATGAGTATTTAAATACTGTTTCATGTTCAGTATTGAGTGTTAGCGCAGTGCTAACTCTTTAAGATCACTTGGATGTTAGCCTACTATCAATTATACAAACTTAAGTGAAAGAAAACTGAACGCTAATGCATTGGCAGCTATACATATATCATTCCAAGGCTTTGAAGCAGTGGTGGACAACAGGAAGCTTAGTTATGGACACAATTACAAGCAAATACATTTCGAATGACAACGTTTTCAATCTCGGGCTGTAATTGGATGTTTATAACATTTGGTTCATGTGTTTTTCTCACTTTTGCTTCCTCAAAACATTTAAATATTTGTTGACACCTGGAAGCTCAGCAGCTGGCAAATATCCAGAACACAAGTGCCTCACATCTTACTTTGTTGAGGGGCGGTTTCCTCAAAGTAAAGCACGGATGATGTGTTAATGACCTGTTTGGTTTGAATAGTTAAATATACATCAAACTCACTAGAAAGTTTCAACAACACATACTGCTCTTTGTGGATGATATAACAGAGAGTCTTTAACCTGCTCTTTTGTAAAGTATCTTACGTACATTTCAATAGAGGCAGAAATATTAGAATAAGGAGAAGACGAAGAAGAATACAAGGAGGGAGATGAAGAAGGAATGAAGACGAAGACAACAAAAACATCTTTTGGTACAGCTGAAATATAGACCTGACTGTAATATTTAGAGGAAGATATCCGCGTGTGTTTGAGAACATGTTGGACTGTACATACTGTAGGCGGTCGAGTGGTGCGGGTCGCTCTGTGGGGGCGGTTCAGGAGCGTACAGGAACTTCTCGTTGCACATGTTGCCTTCACAACAACAGAAGAAGACGTCCGGACTCTCCTTCTTCTCCACACATTCGTTACTGCAGAGGACATGGGAGGTGGAAATTAGAAACAAGGTGCACACACACCAAAAACACTCTCCTGTATCGGCACGCTGCAAAAAGCATGGAGGCAATTTGATTTTTATAAGTGCAAAAAGAAACGTCATCGGTAAGAAACACTCATACAAATAGAGCGAAATGTGCTTCTTCATGCACTCACTGCTGAAGATATGATGTATTCTAAAAGCACACACACACGTTTGGACCACTTACACACAAACACACACTCCTCTCCATCCCCTCTCTGCTGCAGAAGATGTGAAAGAAAAACATTTATAAAATAACTCCCACACATCACCAATACACACACATGCAAATAAACACACATGTGCACTAACCATCTCACACACACTCACACAAGCTTTCACACTCGCACAGTCATCAGATAAAAGCCAAAGGAAGTGGCAGCCGCCCTCGACTCGCTCTGGACTCTCCAGGGAGGCGAGGCGGCGCCGTCTGAGCAGAGGTACCCAAACTGTGCTGGCTGCAGAATCTACAGCAACTTTATCGCTCAGGAATCAAAGACAAACACAAGCAGAACCGGCTCCAACCGGCGTCTGATGCTGGGTTGATGTTCCAGCAAGGAACAAACTATAATAAAACTATCTATTAATATCTGTTTGCTGATACCGGCCTGGACACATACATCAGGCTGAATCAGCTTGAAGCAGAGATTCACAGAGAACTTTAGATTTCTGACAACTTTAGAGAATTAGAAATGTTGTAAGAGTCTTTTACACAGAGGGACAAACACTGCGCCTAAAGTGTTTTTTAAATGTATTCAGAGTCGTGCCGTCTCTCACTTTGTCATGTTTGAGAGACGTGTGCTGCAGCTTTCTGTCCTGAATGAATATACAGATTTCTGTAACTTAAACCTCCATCCAAAGTGCAGAACGGATTATTTGCTTGTTCCCCAGCAGCAGATGAATACATCGGCAACCTTTGAAAAGTTTTAAGTGGAGACGATGATATCACAAATGAAGACAATATATTCAGGTTATTCAACTTTTTCAGTTTTTTTGAATAGACACCTCAAACTTCTGGTGAAATCTACAGATTGTAAACGCTTTTATAATGCAGAAATAAATCTGAAGGCCACAAAGAGACAAAAGCTTTTGAGAAACCATCAATATAAAGCCGATTGCCGATTGTAAGAAAAGGGAGATTGTCAGGGAGGGTTTTTAAACTTACAGTAGGCAGTATTCTAACTACATATGGTAGTTAAGACACGATGCAGAACATTTGGGTTGCATTATCAACACAATTTTTTCTAGTATTGGGGAGACAGTATACAAACAGTGGACAAATATTCAGACCTTCAAACAAAGAAAACCAAAAATTAGACAATGAATGGATATTTTAAGAATTGTTTCTGATTATTTAGGAGAGCGAAAAGAGCAGAAATCAGATTGGCTCCTCAAAAATAGAGCTATATAAATAATGACAATTGAGATACAATTGAAATCAAAAGAGGCAGTGATAAGTAGAGTATCCTTTAGTTCATGCGTACCTGTCATAGCAGTTGACATCGTCAAGCCAGCAGCCCTGCTTGACGATCTCTATGGTGCCGGACACGTTCTTCCATGTGGCGAAGCAGTGCCGCCGCTTGTCTTTGTCGCCAAAGCACGGCTCGATGCCGCTGCGGTTGGTGCGTTCCTTCTCCCAGCTGGAGTTGTAGTAGGCGCACTCCTGAGTCTCCGAGCGTCCCAGGATGGCACCTGCAGAGGACAAACAGGACATCTCTTTAATTTTTCCATCAAATTGAAGAGACAAAAATCGATGCTCTGTTGACTTTTACTACAGGAGAAAGCTGTTACTCTACCAAGGTAAATGCTCAAAAACTTGTGGAAGCAGCTTTTGAATTTAAAGATTTACAAGCCACTGAAGCAAGGAGATATAAATGTTATTTTCCTCCAAAGAAGATCATTTATTTTTCTATCAATAACTTGTGGTAGGAAATATCTTAGCCACCTGAGAGTATGAAATAAAGTAAAGTCAAAAAACATTTAGGGCTCATGAAATTCACCTCCCTGGTCCTTTTTTTAACAAAGTGATTCAGGAGAGTCAATACACCTATGAAAAGTGAAAGCTTTTCAAACATGAACAATCAAAACCAGCCGGGCATGACAGAGAAAAGTTACAGAGGGAAGCAGAAAATCCTGTTCAAGAGTGAGTCAATAGTTTTTCCTCCCCGCCAAAATAAAAAAGACTCTGATTTCCTGCTGGTGAACGCAGGCAGCAGCTTTTTTGCAAACTGATATCCAGGGGAAAACACTGCATGACAGCTTGTCAGTTTAGCATTGCTGCTGCCGCCTCTCATCACCTGTCAGAGAGTTAGTCCACTTTGGACTGCTGACGGGACTGAAGATGGTCGGGCCTAGCGTCTGCTTTCTTCGATGGTGATGCAAACCAAGCGGTCCAGACTCAAAGGCAGCCAGGATCTGCCTTCTATGGTATTTCTATTTTTTATTTTCCACTCAGACACAACTGCTCAAAATCCCACTTAATCAGCCAGCTTCTTCCTCTCATATTGTGAACCTATTACTTAACTTGTTTGTGTGAAAAACACATCATCACACTCTGGAAAAGGTGTGTGTGTGTGTGTGTGTGTCAAAGGGTTATCAACTTCATTAGGCCTCTGGCATTAGTCAGAAATGTGTTCAGAGTCAGGCGATGTTCTCAATGCATGCAGCAGTCTAACATGTCTGTAGATATGTATCAACATGTTCCATTAAGTCTTTTAAAAGCATTCAATCTCTATTATTATAGCGATTGATGATTTCAAAAAGCACTGAAGCTTCAAAAAGATCTTCAGTCATATGTTCAACCCAAAGCTACTGCAAAGGGAAGAGAGAGCACACTGTCTAGTGTCTACCCAAACTATTTAAATGTATTTTATGTTCTGTTTCTGAAGGGTTCCGCTGGCTTTTTTTTTGCTGCAGTTCAATTCTTTGTATAAAACCCTCTTGGGCAGATGTAATTGGACTATTAGCAGAACGTGTTTCACAAAAAGGCTCTCGTATTTATGTGTTTATCGCTGTTTTACGAACTTTCAGGTCCTTTCTTTTTACATTCTTCCAGCCTGCAATCATTTGCAATCTTGCAACCTTTCCCACTTTTATTTATTGGTTCTTTACATGTCCCCAAATGCTCCGTAATTTAACAGAAAAGTGCAGGACAAATAAAGAATAATGTTCCCATTTATATGGTGATTATCCATTCTCCTCTGCCAGAAAAAGGAGTTTGTCCTGCATCGCCCTGACAGTGTCGTCTCAAGTCACAGCAGAAGCTTTCAGATATTAGGCCTCAGCTTGTTTTTTTGGAGGCCACCTTTAGGAAGACCATGTATTCTTCAATAAAATGGCTGCTTACGTAAAGCCAGCTAATGCAGACGCGGGGCCCTGAAAGCACCACAGGTCTCTTTTCAGCAACATTAACAGCTGCAGATGGAAAAGAGAGAAGGAGAGCGGCTACTTCACTGGCAAGCCAGGTCACTGTGGCTCACAGCAGCTCTGACAGCATTTTTTTTCCCTCTCTCGTCAAAATCCATTTTCCCATGAAGCCCCTGAACTATTTCACAGCAACAGGTGCCGCTGTGAACTGTTGGCTAAGAGATCCAGAGCGCAAGGCCGAAACGAAAAAGAGAGGGCTGTGAAAAAACAGTCCTGGTTTTGGAGTAGACAGTTTTAAAAATGTCGAGGAAACTGATATTCATTAAGCCAAACTTCATTCAAACATGGCAGAAAAGAAAAAAACACAGGTATGTGTATTATTTCATGTTGTGAAAAAAAGAGTTTGCCCAACTAATGAGCACAGAAAACTCCACGGGAAAGATCATTTAGCGTGTGGTTCATGCAGTTTTAATATCGGTCCTCGCTTACACTTTAGCAAAAGCAAACAAATCCCATTCTCGATTTGTTTTGAATTTTCCATTTAATTTCTTTCAATAAAAACATATTTGAAAACTACCAAGTTATGAAAGCAAAATGAAAGAGTTTTAAATCCCTCACGATCGAGCAAAGAAAAAAGAATTCCTTTGCTTCCTCGCCTTTTCATGACAAAGCAGTGCCGAGATGCCCTTTGGTGTGACACTGCTTGCAGAAGGATACAGTGTGAAGAGGACTTGTTGGAAAGACACTCTTAATGAAATAATGCAAACAATATTCATGGCACTGGTTTGTACGAGCCTTGAGATAGCCCATCATGCATTTCAGGTGTTGTGTTCCTCCAGTAGAGTTCAGAAAATTAACGGTGACGAATGATTATATTTCCCCCACCACAGATCAGCTCACGGCAACAAAAGATAAGGAACCAGTTCTGATGTTTTTCCTGGACGTTGTCCCCAGATAACCTTCTCTGCTGTGATTCTGTATCCCCTGATGAATGCTGTGACTCGGTCTAAGACGAGGTGTATAATCCTCGCCTGTGTTTATCTACTCCATCAAGTCCTTCAGCAGTTTCAACATCCGGTGTACAGTGCCAGTGTTCCTTTTACTCGTCCTGGATGGGCAGGAATGTGACGTCCCCTTTGTGTGATAATTACGAGGAGGTATGTGCAGGACGCTTTGGACGCTGCATGGAGGTGCTTGTTTTGAACGAGTAATGTAGGGGTAAGAAAAGTATCGCTAAGACCAAGATACAAACAAAGGGAGTCCGAAGTTAGAGATAATTTAAGATTCTAAATCTGGTGCCGTTGATGGAAACGTGTGTAAATTAAAATACAGACATAGAGAATAATGAAATTAGGTCAATATGGATGTCTTAACATGTGATGATGGCGGAGCTTTGTTGTGGCGCTGTAGCAGAACTTCACTGTAAAAAGGGCTTTAGACTAACTGTTGCAGGCAGCTCTACTTGGAGACAGGTGCTTGGCTTGACTGGCTGCATCCACAGAAATGTTTGCCCTTGCTATGAGATGAATTATTGTCTGCCATCATTTATAATGCCTGACATTGTTGATTCAACATGTTGTTTTAAGTTCTGCAGTGACCCACACGCAGCTCCTCCCTCTTCCATTTAATGCTTTGATTGTGTGGATGTAAAGAAAAGGCACTAAGGCAAACTTAACTCACATAAAGTGACAGTCAACTAATGTACTTTTGAGTATGAAAGCAAGACTTAGAGCCGTCCTTTTCTCTTCCTTTGTCAAGGCAAGCTGCAACACCTCATCAGTACCATTGATAACGCCTCCCTAACGTATCACACTGTGTGAGAAAAAGTTGCCAGCCCTGTGAACTGCAAATACAGTCCTGTGTTGTAAATACAGCCGTGGAGAGCACAAATCAATCACTTCTCTGAATTGAAGCGACTACCTATAGAGCCGTGTGCCAAAGGTGGGCAATGAGCTGCGTGGCAGTATGGCGGATATGAAGGATAGAAAGCAGAGGAATCAATCTTCTGACTAAGTCTCAGCTCAGAGTTCACTAAAGTGGATAATGTCACCGAGTGCAGAGCCTACACGGAGCGATTGTGCAAGGACATACAATAGGACTTCCACCCACGAGCACACATCCAGGCAATAAAGAGAGAGAAGGCTCTTTGTCTAAGGAAGATATTTCACGCATGGAAATGTCAAACAAGAGTGGCACAGGCTCGCTTTGTTTGCTGTAATAAGGTTGTTGTAAAGAAAGATCACAAAAGAAAGTGTGCTCGGATGAATATGGCTGCATAATGTTCAAGCAGGGTCATTTTCTTAGAAATGACGCATGTAACATATATAATTCACAACAAGCTCAAGGGAAAGCATCACAGGGTGTTAAAGAATGGAAACAAATGGAACAAAAGAGAAAAGATGGAGGGAAAATGAAGAGCTAAAAGAAGTTCAATCTTAATCAACATGTCTTGTTAATTAAAAATAATGACAGACCACATGGGGCTAAATTAGCAAGAAAAAGATCTGTTGAACAATATATGCCTCCATGCTTCAATTCTGAGAAACTTCAACATTAAACCAAAGAGTTTTTGTCATGTTTAACTGATCGCCTCCCTCAAAAAAGGAAATCTTTGTCCTTTGAACATTGGCTCTCAAAGGACAGACCCCAATCAGTCAAATCACAACACCTTTCCCCCTCTTCTTTCTTTTCTTCTCTTGGAAAAATGTTTTCTCTGTTTTTTCAGTTATACAAGAGATTTATCAAGGTTAACCGAGACCTACTTTCGCTGCGGACATTTCTGCAACGCCTCCCACTGCAAAACGTCTGAAAACACCCGACCCACTTCTCGATCCACTGGGGTTTTATTCAGAAAAACGACTCCTCTACCCCTCGCTTGCAGCCTGTTGCCTCTGAAAACTAACTCTGACATTTACATTTTTTACTCTTCAGGTATAAAGCTGATAATCTGTACATGGAAATTCAGAGAAATATATAGAGAAGGGTTTAAGATGTTCCTGCAGCCAAAGAGTGATCAGATAAAGGAATTAGACAGGAGTTTTTAAAGAGCAATTAGGCTGCAAACAGGAGATGTGATTCACCAGAGATAGTGTAATATGAAGATGGAAAAGATGTTTGCTTGGCAGAGACGCTGCGACGGGAGGAAATGACTGATTATCTGCAGCCCGCTCTGAAAACTCAATCTTTTGTGTGACGGCCAAGGAGGTCACGCTAGGTAGAGTCGATTCAGAGCAGCTGAATCTGAGAGTTACAGTGGGACGCCGTGACACGGTGAACACAACGAGAGGGCGAGGCTTTCCTCTTTGATAGCGAGATGCATAGTGATAGACCTGAAGGCTGACAGCCAACTCGCTGCTGGCCTCTATTCACCTGAGGCTTAAAAAGGAAAGTGGATCAGAGGAATTGATTCAAGCTTTCAAAGATTAAGTGTTGGAAAAATGATGTGTGGAGGGGAGATTTGCAGCAATGCTACGGATAATTTACAGAATCGGAGTTAGAAAATGAGATACAAAGGTTGCTTTAAAGCCTCATTCAAGTGAACAGAATGTGCATGCTTGAAGAAGTCATTGAAATTCATGTTTTTAAACTGTAATAAAGGCTGAAGCAGATTGACTTTGGTAGGTAGGATCATATTAGGCTTTTCAATATCACATGTTTGACTTGTATGATGTTCACCTGATGTCATTTCTAAGTGACTCTTCATGGTTTTTTAGAATATAACTTCAGTGGACAGGGGGTTTTAATCAGCTTGTAAGCTTTATTTAGCAGATTAGCTAGTAGCATCCAAAGCCTGTCCAAAAGCAGCAGAGACTGACTGATTTATAATAAGATAACAATTTGTACTACCTTTAACTTCCAGCATCATTGGTTTTGGAGAGAAGATCTTAGCTCTTGGTAAAAAAAAAAAAAACTTTGTGAGCACAGAATACTAAAGGAAACCTAACCCGTTTAGAAACAGCAAAAAGGCGACAAACAATGGCTCCTTCTTAAGTCCAAACAGGTTGAAAAAAACAGTGTTATCAAGAAATCGGTGTATCCAGAGTTTGTATTGGTTTAAATCAGTAAATCTGTGTTTGTTTGGCAGAGATTCTAGTGACGCAAGTGCACTCAGGGTTTTCCAGATTGATCATTTGGACTTCTAGGAAGCAGCCTTTATTTGTTAAATTCTAAAGTCAAACAAAGTCAAAGGTTTTGAAATTGTCTGCCTGAAACTTGAGTATTGAGAGGTGAGCCTATCATTACTTTTTAATACAGTGATAATAACTTTTAGAAATCCAGATTGGTCTTAACATGTCCTGAGACTAAAAATAATTCCTAACAGTAAGAGAAGCAGCATAAATGAACATTTTGTTTTGTCCCTACAGTGCAAGAAAGTTTTCTTTTTCAGAGATGACTTTAATATCCAGAGATATAAAGTCTGAATCTTTTCTGTGAGTTTGTTGTCAATTATCTCTTAAATTGGGGAAGATAACTTTAAGAAATTTGTCCCCTAAGCATTTTCTTTTAAGAGACAGTAAGAAGCCCGAGCAGAGTAAAAGCTCAAATTCACTTTCTTACTCAAATGACATGCTCTCTCTTAAACACCACCTCCTATCGAAAACATGAGCCAAACTTCCTCAGGGGAAACAAAAATCACAAGAGAGAGCTACATCGAGTCCTGTGTGTGTGTGTGTGTGTGTGTGTGTGTGTGTGTGTGTGTGTGTGTGTGTGTGTGTGTGTGTGTGTGTGTGTGTGTGTGTGTGTGTGTGTGTGTGTGTGTGTGTGTGTGTGCGCACATGTCTCTTTATCAGCAAAGTGAGAGGGCCACAAGGTAGGAGAGGAGGTTCTGGTCTGATGTGCAGCCGGTGGGAAGAAGTGAGTTGCATGCTCGGTGGGAAATGACCACCACCAACATGCTGCCAAATGTTGTAGAAATATTCAACGTAGCCACTTTGGAAGGTAGCCAGTGGACGCCCAGGGATATTGTTCTCTTTACTCCAAAACTTAAGCCAATGTGTGTTTCATTGAGGTATCCTTTAGTAGTGATGTTTAACAGCAGCACTAACACCTGCAGGGGAGGCTGCATTAAAGCCTCACAGTTTTCTATATAAATATATCTTTATGTAAATAAATGTACACTTGGCTCCTTTCCATTAGCAGCTGTGTTAACACCACAATGAAAATGATTCGACCTTTACTGTGTTTAAGAAAGCTTAGATGAAAACAGGCAGTAAAGCCCTCATGTTTCTGGTTTCATTTACAGATGATCTCTGTGCCGTGCAGCAAAGCTTAGTGTCAAATATGCAAAATAAAAAAACTACAAAAATGTAGATTTATTGCATTCAAATCTGACATTTAAGGCTCAAAAAACTGTCCTTTGTGCATGTTTCTTAGATGGGCGGTCGCTGAGGAATCCAGGACCTACTATCTCATTTCCTCTCAGGCTGGTCGCAGAGGCCGTCTGTGCAGCACTCTGCGCTGAAGCCTCATAATGAAGTGGCATTTTGGCGGGCCAGGCCTGCATCGAAGTAGGTAAACAAGTCATTCATCACAGCCTTTTTTTGTGTGGCTGCCAGGAGTGGGGATTGTTCGTTATGATGGAATTTGTTCTAAGGATCAACTTATCATCTGCATCCGGTCTTAGATGAAATAGACTCCAGGTGATGTATGGATGCTTGGGGTGCTAGTTTCTGGTTTGTGTGGGAATGGGAGCGACCAGAGGTAAAAACAAATGCGAGCAATGATTTTAGAACTGTGTTGAATAAAGAAGTGAGGTCAAGCTGCTGTCTGCAAGCAATACTTGATGTTTCTGTTGATGAAATGTGACACTACTCCAAACTTAACTGACCCAAGACAAGACTAAATAAGTACAGCATTAGCATGTGTTGAACTGTGACAGCTCTTGCAATGTTCTTTGAAATGCAATCGTAAAGGCTTAATGCACGATTACAATAAAAATGTGATTAGATGTGCAGCTCTAGCTAGGACGAGGATTTTATGATTATATGGTTGATTATTTTTTATTCTAAATATATTGAAGAATTCCCTAAAAACCACCAAATAAATCTGTTATCAACTTATCCAATGCCATAAAGCTTTTTCCCCCGGACTGAAAACGTGGGCACTGCTGGTTAGAGATTCATCCCATCACTTGCCTTGAGGGCAGCTCCTGGCCAGCTTGGATGAAGACTTTTTTCTACCATTTATAGCTGTTTAAGTATCACAGGCATAAGGCAGCAGGGGCAGCATGGTAGACCACAGGCCCACGGACAGGTCACCACCTAACGTACACTTTCTCTTTTGAGCTGGCGGCAGATTCTCAAGTCCCATGGCACTAATTTTGAAAAAACGTTAGCTGAAGTGCTTAATCAGAGCTTCTCTGATGTGAGAGATTTATCATCAGGTGGTAATAATCATGAAAAATGATTATAGCAGAGATGCAGGGGAAAGATAAAAGCACAGATGGGGTTTGTTCTTTGGATGAAATGATGTATTTCAGGGAGGAATGTTGTATAATTATATTAGTTTCATATTTTCTCCTGCAGAAGTGGTAATCTTGTTGCAGCAGCTGAATGAATAGAGAGGTAACACAGCCAGACGGTATTTTACAGTAGACGGGGTTTAGCCGGAGCCCTGCTTTAATGCCCAATCAGATGGTGTCGTGACATGGCAGGGGTGGTCGGGTTGGCTTGGGTGAGCTGGTCACAAAGACTGCACTCTTTCCGCGGGGGCAGGAGAGCGGGGGCATGGTGGCGAGGTGGTGGGGGCATTAAAAACCACAGCACTCAGCAACTGAATCCAATCCCTTTAATCCCCACTGGTATGCCCGAGCGTCAAACGCCCATTGGTCTCCGCCTCAATTAGCGCTGATGGAGCTGGTTGCTGGACAGGTCAGGATGAGGAGGAGGAGGAGGAGAGTGCCTGGGTGGACTGGACCATTTTGCACAAGGAGCACATACCAGCCAGTGTTCCTCATGCTTGACGCAGTCAGCCATTGCATACCGGACATTCTTTACAGGACATTTAAAACTCCTCGTTATCTCTCCTAGAAGGATCTGCAAAAACCCCCACCTCTCCTCTATTCTCTCTGTGCTTGGATTGTTTGGATTTGTTCGACGGGTGTGTTAAGTGCCACTTGGGCTTAAAGCTCTACGGTGTATTGAGTTTGCAGCGATATTGCAATATCACAAAGCCAGCAGCATGAGCATTTCAATTCATTTTTATAAAACAAGCAATCAATGAAGGGAAAATGGAGGGAGTGAGCCAGTGAGGGAGGGAGACTGGCAGACGAGCTATTATATATATGAGGAGATTGGTCCTTTGTGAGTTGAGTCCAGTTCAGCCAGAGATATTTCCCATAATCCACTGCAGTAAAGCTATTGAATGGGCCTCAAGCACCCATCACAAGGTAATGCAGGCTTGCAGTAAAACCTTCAGAGAAACAGTATCACAATTCATATTGCAGAGCCCCTTACAGTCAGTGTAATCAAAATACGCTATCGTGTTCGCCTCCTGCAGCTCTGCTTACGCTACAAAAACCAAAATAGGAGAGCTTAAAGTGTACAAAAATACACTGTGTGGTCAAGGTTAGCCCACGCTAGATCACAGGCTACTGCGTGTTAACTAATAGACCTGCCCATTCTGAGTCATCTCACGTGGCCCCTCCAAGACATGTTGTCTGCCATTCAATTATGTTCTCTGTTTGCACTCGCCAGGTTCGCATTTGTACAAGACATACCAATAAACGACGGGAGTCAATAAACCCCCCCTCCTTGTTCTTTCATCCATGCAGCCATCAGACGACCTCGCTGACTCCTGGCTTCATCTTTATATTTAGTGTAAACTAATGACGCATACTGTCACAGGGCCCCTCACGGCCAAAATAAATGTGTATTTTTAATTGGGATTTTATTACATGTGCAGTAAGAGAAGAATTCTGACTCCGCCTGATGCAGAGGATAACTATAATAAATATCTACAAAGCTTTAAGTGTTCTATGTATCAATACCAATGATGACTCAGGGATTACCAGGAAATCACTGCCATTACAAAACTCCTTCCCATCAATACTGCTTGAGGGGGGAAAACTACCCAACCATTAAGAGTTTCAAGACTGAACAAATCCCCTCTTCACCTCGCTGTCAATTCAACACAGAGGTTTGAGATACAAGTGAGCCACCAGTGTCAAAAACAAGAGTTTAATCCTCTGAGCTCTGCAGTAAAAATGATCTTGTAGCTCCACAGCAGCTATTTTGATTTATTGTGATGTCATTTCTGTAGGAGTATTTTCAAAAGCATCGTATCTGTGTGAAACCTCAGCTAAAAAGTTAGGCAAGTCTGCAAATCATAACGATTGACTTAAATATTGAAAATCTGTCAGATATATATTTTTTAAAATCAACCTGTTTTCCAAAAGTTTTGCTTGCTGAATCAATGCTGCAACAAACACTCATTTGCATTACCAAATCATCTGCAGTTTTTTCTTATTTGTAGACAAGCTGTGAGTGTTTCAAAACAAATGAGTTCTTTTCTCATATATTTGAGCAGAAATGTTTTTTATACTGTATGCATGTCTTTTTCACTCCTACGCAGCAACCAGCAGTAGAGATTTTAATCTCGTTGAATCCTATCACACAATGACAATAAAGGCTTTCAATTACACTCAGAGTATTTGAATTGTTATTATTTAGTCTATATAGTTTTTCAGCACTCAAACCAATTTGAATCCAAAAGTATCCGAGTGAAGAAACAGGAAACAAAATAACACTGAAGAGGTTTTTAGAGCTCGAGTGCAAAGGCATTACGGTTGTTTTTAGTACAGCAGATAAAAGTACCCAAACATCTAACAGTGGCTACATTTAAACTCTGCTTAAGGTATATTAAACTGCTTGCTGTATCTTCAAATGCTTCATGCCTTTTAAACTGGCTCAAACATATGACCATGCAAGTTCAGATCTTGCTGTTATGATTTTCACTTTAGATACTATCGTGCAAAGAACAATTGAACTTCAGCTACCTTGAAGCTGCCAGCACAATATTTTACTCCAATTAATATCTCACTTAACATGCAAAATGATGTCATCAACAAACCTGAGCAGTGATAATTCAAAAGACAAAAGCCTCAGATATCTGTTGCAGAAAGAGTGACTGCTCTCGCTGGTATGGATTTCATTTTGGATCAATTCAAACAAGATGATGTAATGGAACCTTTTCATAGAGTTAAAAGCCTTGTATTCAAGAAGCACTGATAAGCATTATATTATTTCAGTCTACAGCAGGATTTCCGTTCTGATTTACAAGCTTATTCCTCATTCAATTTCTATGAATGTGTTATTTGTGTTGCTAACAGGATTAGAAATGTCACACCAAAGACCTGTTGCTGATTCCTTTTGTTCACATGGCAGCATCCTAAATGACATTTGAGGTTTATTAGACGGTAACACAAAGTGACGGCAACAATAATGGCAGGATGATGAACCCGCACTATCACGAGCGAACAGTGATCACCCTGGCCCCGCCGAGTCCTCGAGAACCCATTACCCTTTAGTGGTTTGGTGATAAGAGGTTACAGCGACCTTCATGACAGTGAGGAATCTTGGCAAGAGATGGACGAAGAGGAAGAGGAGGAAGGGAGGAAGGAGGGAGCGTAAAGCAGGCGAGGACCCTTGAGAGAGCCTGAAACAAGAGCATGATGAATGTACAGCTCGCAGTTTTTAATCAAGGATCAAAGCAGGGCCTCGCCGTCTGAGCAGCCAGCCTGTCTAGACTGAAACTCTCCCAAGCACATAAAGCAACATCTGCAGGATGCATTAATTACAGTAAAGGACTGATCTGGACTAGTCTCTGGGGTACCAACACTTCAAGTGGTCAGGACTCAGATCAAATAGTCCTGCCTGTACTGTATGTCCACGTTTAGCTTACATATTGCAGAAACACACCGACAGCTGCTTAAAGGTGGTTGTGTTTCTTTCCACCTTCTGCTCACAGTCTCCCTATCATTAGTTTTAATTTGAGTCAGTAATGCTTACAGGGACTATTCATCGACTTCCCATTACAGAGGTGCGCTCCGTCTGCATTTACATTTTAGGCTTTTAGCTGATGCTCTTACACGGCATGACTTACAATAAGCTGAGCAGGTAGGATTCTGCGCGAGGACATGCTGACAGGACGAGTGCCTGTAGCGGATGTTAAACATGTGACCTTTTTGGTTACAAAGTGAGCTCTTGTCCGCCCTGTTGACCCACCTTCTCCTACATACAATTAAAAGGGAATTCCTCTTATTCATACATATTTTAGAGTCCAAATGACAAAAAGGTTTTGGAGTTTCTCCAGTAGGCTTCACAAGCTGACAGCCTTGAAATGGACTGTGAAGGCTGCAACATAATCCATCAGGACAATTGTTTTGGATCAAAGTACGGCCACTTATAGGGCTTGTTTTTGCAGCTGACAGGCTCACATTGTTATTCCAAGTGTCACACAACATTACAGAAAGGATCCTGATGGAACTTTTATAAAACATTATCTAATAATATCTCATAGAATATTTGTGTAACGCTCAGTGACAAATAACAAACTCAGTGGTCGAAGAAGCAGACCAACTTGTTCGTGTAGTAAAACTCTTTGCCTTTTGGGCAAATGCAGGTTCTTAGAGCTATTTGCCATTTAAATCCAAAAAGGTTTAAAAATAATGCAAATCCCCATTAGAAGGCTGGGTGCAAAAGGTCAGGAGAATTGTGCTCTGAAAATAATGGAGTCTGATTATGTAGTGACTGCTATATCGGAGGACTAACCATGATCATTATTTTATACGAGAAGAGAGAAGCTCAAACTGTCATCTTCTGTCTTCTTCAAAGCCTACACCTCTGCTTGCTCGCAGGAGGTGATGCTGAATTAAATATGTATGTTATTTTAGTCTCTTCACTGCCTCTACGCTGCAGTTAAAAAAAGATTCTCAGCCTTACAGCGTTTGCAAATAATCCTTTGCATGTGCTTTGCCCTGCTCGAAGATTTATTGCATCAGAAGGTGTCAGCGTCAGAGAAAGTACACTAAAGTGGCTTTCAAATGATTTCCTCTAATTACTTAACCTCTGCGGTGCTTTTCTTTTT
This sequence comes from Labrus bergylta, assembly GCF_963930695.1. Lineage (NCBI taxonomy): Eukaryota > Metazoa > Chordata > Actinopteri > Labriformes > Labridae > Labrus > Labrus bergylta. Next base: position 10,423,784 of record NC_089218.1, on the reverse strand, counting down.
TTTTTCAGTGGATTGTCCTGTGTGGCAATGCTCAGCCCAATGATACCAGGAGCAGGTTGGAACAAATCGCTGCTGCAGGAGAAAATCCCCTCAATAGCAATTATGGAGTTTAGATGGCTTATAATTGTAGTGAAAGTTTAGATAGTCATTCATGTGGCGAGTGTTTAAGAGGCCTAGGGCCTGAGACTTCAAACCTGTCATAACAGCATTGTGTAATGTCTAAAAGGTTACCTGCTGTGCCTTTCACACATAATAAACAAGACTAATTAAGTCAACACAAGTCTTCACCAACAAGTAGACTTAATGATCCTACTGAACTTTTCAAAGGTCATCTTCATTGTATTTACTCTCCAATATTATGGACTCTTTTTTTCTATAATGGCATGCAACAAAAACAAAAACAAAAAACAAGATTAAGTTGACTAGCTCATCGTTAAAGAACTTTCAACCTTTGTTTGGGGGCAACAGTCAGCTCTAAAGAAAGGCTTGGTAATACAAAAAACTCTTCATAGGAAAATTCTAATAATTCACCCTAACATTAACATTATTAACATTTGCATGAGCAAAGAAAGTACTAAAATAACAATGCACAAAGGTGTGATGTGAGGAAACTACTGACCGAAGTGGTGGCAGCTCAGCTAGCCGCCCCTCCATTTGTCATCTGGTGTGTAAAAAGCATTACAGAAATAGATTTTTAATTTACTTTCACTTCAGAAATGCACATTAAACACATCAAAACTGCAAATGCCTCAATATTTAAGCCAACCCTGTGCACAATGTACAAAGTCTCTTACTCTGCATATATGCAATAAGACTCTTATACTTTTCCACAAAGTGCAGCAAAACTATCCATGTTTCTGCAGGGTGTTTAGCTAACCAGAGTCTTAATATATCCATTGCCACAACTGCGTCAGAATTTCCCCTGCCGAACTTAATAACAAGCTGTTTCTGGTCCCAGTTTTCCTTCCATGCAGTACAACCTGGTGCTTGTTTTGATGATGTTAAAGCTCAGAATGATACACGACCCTGGAAATAAGCAGTCAGGCTAGTTGAGCCCGATGGGAAAAAGAAGCTACATCTGGCTTTAACAAATACACCTGTGCTTTTGTAGCCTAATGCATAATGCAAGAGCACATATTAGAAATAGATAGGAGAAGAAAATGGGACAGAGCAGGTTGAGGGCCTGTGACTGGTGACTGCAGCAGGAGGGTGCAGGATGGTTGCGAAGGAGGGTGTAGTCAAGGTTAAAATGATTTGAATGTAGGGATGAATATTTGGAGTTCAATGTTTTACAAGCCGAGTAATGGCCCCCATTTATTTACTCCTTTTCAACTCTCAACTCAGTGCACTTGTGAAGGTTTTGTACGATTAAAAGAGTGAATAATCAACTCATCCACTCAGAGTGAACATAAGTTTTAGTCAGCCATTAGGACACTTTGTTACAGAAGTTACTTGAGTGCTGGATTTTAAATTAGTGTAACTTTTTTTTTCCTCTTCTGCTCTTCGTGTTTTGACGCTTTTTGTTTAAACTCAGCACACTCGTCCTCTAATCATCAACAGTTTCAAAGGGAAACATCTGTAACTTGTCTGAACACGCAGGTTTTATTGAATTTAACTCAAATGATTTATTGAATACGAGACACAAGACAAAAACATGTTTGTCAATATGAAAGCACGTGTTTGTTTGGTAATTATCTTAAAGGTCAGATCGGTTTTGTGTCTTGCATTTGTTTGTATTTCATCATCTGAAATGAAATGAAGAGTTTGAGGTGGGAAACATAAAAAAAATAAAGATTTGAAATGTGATCTTCTAATTTTATAAAATACAGCCAGGGGGGAAGATTTCTATCCTTTACGTGGAAAACAAAGGCCAGGCTCAACTGAAAAAAATCAAGAAAATTAACGATACTTTGAAACATTCAGCACCAGGTAGCGCTTGGTGACAGAGAGTCTGAATCTAGTGAAGTCAACCAGCTCGCCCACTTACTGCAACTGATAATTGTTCCTCACGTCAGCGATCGCATCAGTGAGGCAGAACACTGAGACCATGCGCGGGTGATCGACCGATCCCAGACAGATGAGTTTTATATGTTGCACGGCTGAAACTGAATCATCGGATCTGGAGAAGAATCTAGAGCTGCCACATCCTCACCATATTGATGTAACCGTACACGGGTGTGCAAGAGGATCAATGTCTTGCGTGAAATTGCTGCAACGTACAAAAAAGGAGGTTAAATGTGAAAGCAGAGCACGAAACAAGACTTATCCATCTATCAGCGTCTTTAGTGGATACATGCAGAAATCTAAACAGACATTTTTCCTCCACATAACCAAGGAAACACGACTGAACACCATGAATGACCTCTGCAGCCTGCGAATGATTGATGGAGCTGCACTCCCATCACGTCAGACAGAGAGGAGGAAGAGGACAGGGGCTTGTTGCTTCAACTTAGACTAATTTAAACTCGTTAACTCATTAGAGAATATGAGACCGTCATGGGGGTCAAACAGTCACATGGAACTAGCCATAGAAGGTATACAGCTGATATTGTTGCTTTCAGGAAGATTTGTCGACGGTGTACTTGTCTTTGAGGTTGCTGACATGTTAGCACACGGGTACAGGACCTGACACTGGATGGAAAACAAGTGAAAAACGAAATAACTTCTACGAGCAAGTGGAAACAGTTTCTCACATCCAGCAGCTTCAGCAGATCTGGAGTCATTTCAAAGACAACTGTTCTGAGTGTTGTAAGTCACATCACTGTCACTATTAAAATGTTGACAGGTTTTAAAGTCTATTACTCATCCAAATGAAGGAGTTTAGGTCTTCAGAAGTCTTAAGGTGAGCTAACGTTAGCAGCTGCTCTTGTTGCAGCACTTCAAGCTCGGCCAAAGAGCATTAAAGAAATGTACATTTTTACTGTTAAGTTGTTTTATTCTGTGTTTGAAGACGTTTTGATTGTCTAATTCGTTTGAAAGTGTGATAGAAAGCTTTAGCACATGTTTATGAATTTAGAAGTTCATGAAATAATTGTCTCTTCAGAATCCTGTCATTTCATGATCAAGTTCTATTTTGTTGCAAATTTTGAAATGGTTGAAAAAGATCCCGATTAAATTCATTGTGTATTGCACAGCTCTGTTTAAACATGCAACAAATCAGGAAGCAGCACAGTAAATATTTACAGATTAGCAGTTCGAGCTCACACGTGATCGGAGGCAGAGGTCGACCTGAGTTCAACATCCGCCCGCTGCAGCGTCACATTATCAGATCAGTGCAAGAGAAATGTCATCCTCCAGTTCAGCAGAGGCCTGTTCTTTGTTTTATTACTATTAATGCAATGAAAGCAGCAAAATGGACACAAGGCGTCCGTTCACTATCCTGTCACATCTACGCTCAAGCAGACAACCTTGACCTGCCATGTGTGCGAGCAGAGTTTAGACATGCCAGCAGGGATCAAAACACGGGGCAGCTGCTGGATGCAACAATAAAGCAGGTCACATTTCACATTCCTGCCTGTTGGACAACTTCTCTTCCTCAATATGGTACATATAACAAAAGCATGCTTACGTCTGTTTTCAAGCCTAAATCAAACAACACTGATTTAGATATTTGATTAGACTACAGCAGGAACATTTTACATTTAAAAGGTGTAGATTTGCACTTTTAGCCATCTTTGGAATAATAAATGATTGATTACAATCAAGCCAATCAAAGCTGTGAGTCAATTATTCTGTGAGATGATGGACACAAAGCAAACTATTTCAATCACTGATCCGGCTTTCTGTCAGTATATAAAGTATATAAATGTCATATATTTGGTGGTTTCAGCTCCTTCAATGTGAGAATAATGATGTTTTTCAAACTTACAATGTAGTTATCTGGATCTATGGAAGCAGAACTTTGGCCTCAGGAAATGTAAATGTTACTCTTCATGCTTTTTGGAAGTTTTAAGGTCAGAAAACTAAACCATTCTTGCAGAATAAATCAACAGGGACATTAAGTTATTTGCTGCTCCAGTTTCAATCGAGTAAAAAGTTTAACCTTGTTTGATTTCACAGGTTCATATCTTTGTAGGCTGAAAGGAGTTGTTGGTGTCTGGATAAGCAGCTAATGTATCATTCTGTCCCTCTCTGTGTATCTGTTTGTATTTTCAAGCTTAGAATAAAAATCTCAACACAATCTTGGCATGTTGCAGTGAAATAGAAAACTCTGGGCTGAGTGCCCTGTCTTTATCACAGGTTTCTTGGTGTCATCTTGAGCTTTGCCAACTCTACCAGTATTTCAGAAAGTATTCCAGCTCAAGAAGGAAGCATTTCTTTCCCCACTTCAGACAATAATGAGCAAGTGGAAAAATCACCTGCTGTGCTTCGCTACACACACGGCACCTGGCTTAGCCTCCAACCAACCCAAAGTATTACCGTATTTGAGACACCTTTTCATGCACAGAAGCTGGGTTGTTCACTTCCAAACAGCAGAGTCAAACCAGTTTGCAAAGTTGCACAATCACGTTAACAATCCTTCAGCAAGACTTTGCATTCTGAAAGAAACGTAAAACTCTTCTTAATAGACAACAATAAGAGGAAGTAGAGCCCGTAGGTGTGATTTTTCTCCTCTTTTGCAATGAAATCTTTCAAAATGCCCGTATCTCCTGTCAACTACAATCCACTTCAACCAGCAGATAAAACAAAGTGAAACTAATGCTGCGTGTTGTTATCAGATCTGACATGTTGTTAATCATAGCCCTGCAATAAAGGGAAGTTAAGAGCACTGAGTTACTATTTGTCACCTTCCTGGTATGTGATGAAGTCAACATCATAGCAGATTTAGGTATTATGATACTTGAATTAGCTTCCCACCGGCATTCAGACTTTGTTTACCCCTGAGAGGAGGACCGCCTGCTCCGACAGCACCAGTCCAGTGTCATGTGATGCTACACCGTCTGATTTGGGGAGGTTGAACGGGTTCACTGAGGGCGTTAAGGTCCTCCAAAGATCACAAAGGAGCAACTCAATTATTTAAATAAGCGCTGAACCTGCTGGTGATTTTCAGGACTAACTGAAAAATGATGTGGTCTAAAAAAAATGATCAGCATAATTTCCAAGAGCTGAAAGTGAAGAATTAACTCGTCCGACCAACAAACAAACCCAAAAACATTTTATCACTATAATAAATTAAAGGAAAGCAGAGCATCATGACATTCAGGAAGCTAGAACCAGATAATGTCTCACAATCTAAGTCATAAAATTATGTAAACTTTTGTTTTTCAGGAAACTTTTGATGACAGCACTTCCTAAATTGAATCATTTCTGATATAAAACAAACAGACGTTTGAACATAATGGCTTCAAAATGATTCCAACTTTTCACAGAGATGTTAGATTGCATTTCCTTACGGCTGCATTTCTGAAGTCAATAATACAACTCGACAGATCTGCTGGTAGAGCTGACTGCACATAAATGACTTTTTTAATCCTCCCACCTTGTTACTAACACCTGATCCGACTGCTTTCCTCCTTATTGTCACCTCACTGACTTCTTTCGCATCATTGTGAATCATTAGACATGATGAATCTTAGACTAGTTCCCTTTTCTTGTTGAATTTTACCAATCCAGAGTTATAAAGAATGACTGGATGTGCTGCAAAAATAAAAGTTAACCACAACTACAAATAGTTTACCCACTTCCTTCTGTCTAACCCCAATTTTCCAATAACCTTTGAGCCCAAATATTTGTGTATAATTGACCTATATTGTTTGTGACCTCATATAATAAAAGATAGAAGCTTTCAAAGACATACTTTATATTGTTTTCTAAACTTAATTGAGGATATTTTATCTTTTTGTATTCCCAGTTATGGTTTTAGACACGTAAATTATTACATAATAGTCCATATCAGAAGAGAACAGTAAGGTAAAAACATTCCTCCTCCCACATTCCCATGTTTCTCTTCATTCTCCAATGAAACCCTGCTGAAAGAGACCAATTTGTACCGGTAGGAGCCCCTCAGGGACCCCTTGAGGTCCCCATGCCCCGTCTTGAACTCACTGTACAATGGGTGTCAGTGCACATCTACGTGCACACATGGAGAATGCACAGAAAAAGCAACAATAATGAGGCGTAACGGCAGAGTGGGGTTTCCCCCCTTCTTCCCACAGGCTTGCATTGCATTGCATTTCTTTGCATTCTCCACATGCAACAAACCAGCTATACATTGCCCTCTGCAGAGGTAACAATAAGCATTGAATTGAATTCTCCACAGCTGACAATAAACCATGCATAACCCCCCCTCCACACCCACCTGAAGAGCAGGAGATGAGGAAAACGGCGAAGGCCAGTTTGGTGGCGTCTCCCATTTTCCATCCGAATCTGATCCTCTGACTGGAAAGAGAATTAAAAAAAAAACAAACAAACAAAAAAACAACAAAATCTAAAAAAAGTCAAAGAGTCAAATTAAATGTCTTGTTGCTCCAGAGAGCACTGTCTTTGCAAAAAGGACATTTTAAAATGTCAAAATCGAGCCTGAATCCAGAGTATCCCAGGTAATGCTAGCCTTACTAGTCCAAAAAAGGAGAAGCGAAGAAGAGGAGGGTGATGATGATGAAGAAGATGGTGGTATTTCCAGGTTTACACACAAACACTTGACTTCTTGGCACCCGAGCCGGAGCTGTCATTTACTTGCCAGGTTTGCAGCATTGTTATGAACCTACGTGTTCACCTGTGCCTGGGGGTGTTTAACCTGCTCTTTTCAAACCAGCGGAGAGGACAGCCGAGCCACAGCCGGGCAGGGCTAACATCCATCGGACTGGAAATCAAGCGCACTCCGCCGTCCTCCAATCAAACGTATCCTCGGAAAAAGCCCCTTTGCATAGCTTTAAAACGTCAAAAAGGCGAAGCGTTTAGCATCCACAGTCGCCTACAGTGGAAAGTGGGTGCCCAAGTCTTGTATTTATGTTGTTATATTCCGCGTGGAAGCTTTAGTTTCTTCCCGACTCTCCGGCGGGGCTGCCCGGCTACAACCACAGCTCCGTCCGCTCCGACTGGGAAACAAGCGAGGTTCCCTCCGGTCTCCGTTCAGCCTCCAAAGTAAGCCAAACAGCCTTCTTCCGTCGAAATAACTTCTACGAGCAAGTGGAAACAGTATCATATGTTAGCAATAACCTCTAAAGCTGCTGTTAATCCGTGTAGCTCAAGCAGCTATCGAGTTTAGGACGAGCTGGTTTTTCCCAAGTCCGTCTCCTTCTCGCCTCCTCTGGTCGGGACAATTCAAGATGGCGTCACTGTCGAGCGTCAAGCCAGCCGAAACGCTAAACGCGTAACTGCAGTTTCCGGTGAGGTGTTTCAAAAATAAAACTTTGCAAGAAGGGTCCATCGCTGAAGGTACGTTGCATTTAATTATGTTTTATAAATAAGAAAAAGAGTATATCATTACGCAAGTGTTTTCCAATGGGCTTCAATTATGTTCACTGTTCATAAGAGTAATTATCAAGATGACATGGGACTTATTTAAATATTTGTATGAGCTTTCACACATTTCAATAAAAATCCAGTACAACCATTAATGAACATTTATATGTTCATTAATTATTGCATTTATTGAATTGAGAAAGTGCATGTGCTGGAATCCGCACAATAGCTTAATACCATCTCAGGTAGGTAGGCAGGTACTTACATAAAATAGAACAATTGTAAACGAGGCTAAAGTACAATATTCTTCGGAGTTGTAACTATCTTTGTTAGATTTGAAAATAAATAAATCGATGTATCCCGAAAAATACATAATTGACTAAAAATCCCGTACTGATTTTATTGTTTCCATTAATTGGATTTGCAGTGCATCTACATTTCACTTGATAATGACATTCATGCAATGATATGATATGCTGGCCAGGCTAATGGTAACATTTTATTGCTTTTATTAATGCAATTAATTAATATTTAAGTCTTTAAAAATGTTCAATTTGCTGCAGTTTGTGTTGAGACATTTTTAGTTTGCATCGGCAGCGTTTTATTTTTAGTTTGAAAGCGGAATCGTACTCTTCCGGTTGTATTTTGGGGAACGTTCTCTAGCTTGATGAAACTACTTTACGAGTTAGGGATTGTTTTTAATTCGGGAGGAGTGCTCGTTTTTACTATGGCGTGTGCCTTTGAGGAAAAAATGTGGGGCGGTTTAAGTCAGACTGTCATCTTCCGAAAATAACAAATAAATAACTGGATCCAATGTTTTCCAGCTTTTGTTCAAGATAAATCCGTACATAAAAATCTACAGTCTGTTACTCTCCGTTAACATTTTACATTGTGTCATGAAGAATATTTGCATCTTTCAATGTTAATATACAGTAAATGCAGAAAACACTTATGTCAGTATATCAAATACTGATCTTTGACGAGGTTCAAACCATAAAATGTATCCTGTTTTAAAAAGGCAGCATACTCAACATATAGCCTGTCACTGTATGTAGGTCACCACATATTGCACCTACATATAGCACCATGCTGCAGTATGTACTATACTGTCACATATCACCTTTCAACATGTGTTGGGTACTCACTAATAAATGCTGAGGATACCATGAAGTACAGATATAGGCTTGGCCTGTTCCCAAATCTTCGTGACACTAATCTCTCTAATAGCCTGGAGCAGATCTCCAACCATAAGCGCTGCTAAACGATTAGGTGGTCAAAGGTCTCAGGGGATTTCTCTGCCAAGCTGGAAGCTGAGTCACCTGTTCGATATTTGAGCGTTTGGCTTTCATCCTCAGCAAAACACACAATCCTGAACGTAGCTTAAGGGTTGGCACTTGAGGCCCGGGGTGAGGGGTTCGATTCCTGTAAAGAGATCATTTCTCGAAACTTGATTTTGATCTTTCACCACCATCAAGCTCTCTGGAAAAATCCCATCACTGTCCTGGAAGTGTTTGCAATTTTCCCTCAGGTTACTCACTGGCAAATACACGAAGCATGAATCAAAAAACTTGGACCCTCGTGGTTTACCAAATCAGTGTTTAATCAGATTACCTTTCATTGTTACATTTCTTTGTCTTGCGTCACAAACAATTAGCAAATTGAATTACAGGAATTTAAAGTGAACCTCCCACGGCCTCTTGATTTAATTAAAGTTGCATGATCAACATAATTCACCTGCAAAATGACCCCAAAGCATCAGGATTTTAGTAATCAGGGATCTGACTTCATTATATTTTTGTTTGATAGAAGAGACCCTTTTTATTACCGTCGGGAAGCTATAAATAAAAGTTATAAATCAGTGTTGTAACTGTGAGACAGCAACACAAACAGCTGTTACTCATACTTTTGTTTTTGTAAAGACCTTCACTGTCAAATATCGTAGCACAAGGAGACTTCAGGGAATGTCATTGTGTGTTTTTCTCAAATTAGAAGTGCAATATGTCAGAAAATAAGTATTTTACAGGAAAAGAAGAAGCCAAAATCCAAATCTGATTATTAAACGCGCTATTATACGTGCAGTAACTGTTTGTATTTTTCATGTGATATAAAGAGCAGTTAAATGTGTCAATAGATCAAGTAAAATGTACATAACTTAATACATTATGCAATAAAAAGCCGATATCAGTCCCTTTAGATTGACAACATGTATTATTAGATCTTAAATACCATTTGGATTATAGTTAAAATGTATGGAATGTCATTTTTTGTTTTATAGGTTTTCTAAAAAAATATTTTTGCATTTTGGTTGATTTTTAATTCCAGTTTGCTCAGAGAAAAATACATTTTGTCAACTGTAACAGGTCATTGTTAGCGTCCTGTCTTGGTGAATCAGGGTTTGCAGCTTTGAGGATCAAAGCCTCAGTCAGTAGAGTAACTCTGTTAATACAAGCGAAACCTAAAGCTTTATTAGGACATAAAATAGATACAGTCATGTCTTTCTCAGCCTCTGTGATGCATCTTCATGTCGTCACCCACTCCTCTTTGTCTGAGTTTTCTCCGAGGTCACAGATATGTTGTCATCACCAGTGAGTGACGCAGGTGAAGGTAGTTATCATTGTGTTTTTATAAACCATAGTGACGTCCTTTCCTAGTTTATACTTCTCTGTCAGGCGGATTATAGGTGCGGCCTGACATTTCTTGATTTAAAGTTGAATGAAAGATTTAATTCAAGCATTTAAAAAAAAAAAAAAAAAAAAAGAAGTTCAGATGCATTATGTTGTATCAAACAGCTTAAAATCACAGAGCTGACATCATTAACATGCAGGCATAAATCAGCAGTCATCTTAAGCAGCTCAAAGAACACACTTATATTTATTTTATCACCTTTGATGCTGCACACAATCCTTTCTTATTTTACGAGCCTGGTTGATGATGTGTTTCAGTCCACTGGAGAAAATGGCACACTGCCTCATGTTTGAGGTGTTAAAGTTGTGGTTAAACTCAATGGATGTTTTTATTGATATGTGTCTGATTGTTAAAGACAAAGCTCATAAAGCACATTAATGAAAACTTAATCTGACACAAGTTTGTTTTTTGGTCTGTGTTAAATGTTGGAAAACAAAAGGATTAAATCTGGTTCCACCCTTAACCAAACCACTGTTTGTCTCAAAGGAAAGAGAGTCACCTCTTCAATATTTTACACGTTTTGATTCATATTTAATCCTCAAAAGAACTTTAAACAATGAGGAATTAGGACAAAGGTGCTAAGATGAACATCTAGGGGGACATCTAGCTAGGTCTCAATGCATTTGTTTGGTATTTGAGTTGAGGTATAAATAGGTGTTATAATGATGCACTGTATGCGAGCATGTACATGTCTGGGGAAAACAGATTAAAAAGAACAAAAGGCCGGCTTAGAAACATAAAAGGAAGATTAATACTACCGAGAAAAGAACAGAAGTGCTCTCAGAAGTCTTTTATGTTAAACAAAGTCCTTACACACTCCACTTCTCAGAATGTGGACATTAAAGGAGCCAGTATACTCTGTCAGACGTGCTTGTAGGATGGAGAATAAGCTTTGGAAACCCCTCCCCCCAACAGCTTCCAACATCAGATTAGTGGAAATGGGTCCTTAAAGACCCATTTCCACCAAACTCAGTGCAGTACCCCAGGAACAAGCACCTACACGTTCCTTAATTTATGGTCTGTTTTCGCATTTCCACAGCGGACAGTTATCTCAAAAGTAGACAGGATTAGAACTGGATTGCATCTGAGATTCTCTTTTGTTCCCTTTTTGCGCAAATATTTGTGCCACTTTTCCTGTTAACAACCAAGAGCAAAAGGTAGAATGTCTTCCAGGAGAGACTGACTGACTGACAAAAGGGCCCTTTTTTTATTCAAGCAACATGCGTCTACCTTGACAGACAAATGAGTAGAAAAAAACCAAACAAAAAACAGGCACACATTAGTAAGCATCCAGCTATGATTCAGGGATGACTTGCATTACGCTCATGTGGAGATGCCAGGTTGGGTTGTGTGTGTGCTTGTCTTCCTTTGAGTGGGGAAGATCTCCAGTTCTGGTACTGGAGATTTACCGGCCTACTAATCCCATTACTCAACTATCAGATGCCAAATCCCCTCTAATGGCATTACACGTGCCAGAATTACGTATGATGATGCTCGCTAATGAGAGCTCAGCAGATATACCTTACTGGAACCAGTGGCCCTTGCTCCAGAGCATCCCCGTGGCTCTGCGGCTTAATGGACTCAGTATTGAGTGTCGAGGGAAGTCAAATTTATCGACAAAGTGCTTTTAACAAAAAGCAGGTTGCTGCAAAGTGCAGCGCAGAGCAACAAAGGATGTAAATACGTCTAAAACTGCACACACACGCTTCAAAACGTTAATGTTGAGGTTAGAGATGATGATGGTGATGATGATGATGTGTGAGTGCGATGAAGAGGGAAGCAGGGAAACACCGGTGTGAGTGGAGATGCAGTCATGAATGATAGATGGAAGGATGGAGTTTCCCAAACCTCAAATCAGGCGGTCGCTTCTCAAGAGGTCTTCAGTGGTGTTCCAAGGGGCTAAGATAAAAGTCTTTAGAAATATATATAAACTGTAATTAGTGGATGTGTGGTTCAGCTGGAATGAGTCAACACTGTCCAGAGGGACAATCAATAGTGGAACATAAAGCATTTTATTTGTATCATATCGTCACTTATCGTATCATATCTTATTGCGACACAACGCATCATATCACCTCTTATAGCATTGTATTTTTCTTTATCACATCGTATTGTATCCTATCAAACATATCATGTAGCATTGTATCGTATCTTATCGTATTGTACTTTGGTTAAAACTGCAATATTATAATATAAATAAACATAATTAAAGGAAGTCCTAATTAATCTCATTTAAAGTCAGTGTGTAGAGCTAAATGTACAATTTTTAGGAGCTCAGTTTTTGCCTGTAGTCCATTTTACTCTGCTTGATACAGCTACTATACTACTCTATTCCAAAGGGATTGGAAAAGTTCAAACACTAGCTTGGAAACAACTGTACTAAAATATATGAGAAATATTAATCTTAGTCGTCCCAGCACCTTTTAAATTTGCTCTAAAGATTTGATCCCATTCAGCCAGCAGAGCCGGAATGAGGTTCAACGCTGAAGTTGGGATAAGATCTGGCTCACAGTTGGCGTTCCAGTTCATACTGAATGTGTTTCTATGCAGGTCAATCAAGTTTGTCCACATTGAACTTGTACAATATGTTGCGGAAATTATTCCAAGATGCACCTTATTTGGCAGGAAGAAGCAGAAAACTGAGAGCAAAAAAGTGCAATATGAAACAGATTTAACCAGTGATTTAAAGAGGCTGTTTTACAAAACTGTAGAGAAAAAGACACAGGCGTGCACATGAGCAGAAATAGCATCAAAGTCACATAAAGAGAAGGGAAATACATTTTCGACTGCATGCATCCACAAGGCAACAGTCCAATATTGAACCTTATGTGCCAAGTATTCTTCTCGAGAGTCTTTAGCATCTCAGCAAGAGAGCAATTTGTATCTTTTCAGCAATGTACGAGAGGCACATGTGATTAAAAACTATCAGCAGGTATTTCAGAGGCCAGGTTATGACTCTCCGGCTAAAATCAAAGCCTCTCCTTCTGCTCTTAAAGCGACCGGGCAAATGATTTATACGCCTGCTTTGGGCTTGTCGCGATGCCACTCAGAGCGATTTATCTTGTCTTGGCTCCAGCTTGCTGTAGCCGGAGCCAGCCAACCCTCCCTCCCTCCTTTCTGTTGTTTCAGCATGAATGATCTTTTCCATTGACAGCTTTGTTCATCCCTGCAGGCAGATCTGCACCTGTAACCAAAGCCCGGTGGATACCGGCCTAATTACCGTTCTCATCTGGCACCCAGCTGCCTTCCTTATCCTCGCACGAACCCTGCAAAGAAGAGGAGGTATTAGTGAGTTAAAAATGAGCCTTCATCGCTTGTAGCTGCAGTTTATATCTCCACTGAAGCGCAGATTAAGCCAAGCAGAAGGAGTTTTAAAGGTTTCAAGGTCAGCTGGATGCAGCCAAAGAAAGAAAGAGCAAATCTACTGTTACATTGTCAATCTTTGCCGTCGGTTCACGCTTATGTCATGCAGGCAGGTATCACTGTCTTCCTAATCCCCAGTGTGCCAGCAGAGATCTGAAGCAGCTACTGTTTTTACACCCTGACATGCAAGAGCTGTCAGCAGCAGAGCCACGAAACATGGGACTTTAGAGGTCAACTGGAGGGAGATTTAAGCGACTTGAGTGCGAAAGCCTCGAGATGTGGCTTGAAATAGTACAATATGTACATGAAATCAAAGCTTAGTCCTATCAGCATCCACGTAAAGTGATCATAGGTATTGGAAAACCTTGTCAAAATACAGCTCATTGTGCTTTCCAGTCCTTTTCTCAAGACAATGTGGGTGTTGACCAACATATTTAATCACACAATGCTCTATAAGCTTTGCTCAGCACGCAATCTCTGTCATCAAAAATCTGCAAAAAATGAAGAATCTGTCGAGAAGGGACACGATTTTGGGTGCCAGTGGTGTTCTTTTTAAATTTGCATCCAGATATCTATTGGTGTTTTTATGCATTATGTAAGCAGGAACCATCGACAGACCACTTTGCAATGCAGTCCCCAAAAGAGTTTAGTTAGCTATCGTCTGATGGTCGAAAATAAACAACTGTATCAACATATCACTTCACAGCTGCAGCCCTGCATATTCACTCCCAGATGATGCTAGTGCTAGCTCCTTTTAATGCTCTTTTAATGCTGCTGTTTTTTTAATTGGCATATTTTCACACATGCAATCAAAGACACATTTCTGCTTTGCATGTAAAAGTAGTATCTCTATTCTAATGCTTGGTGTGAAAGCTAGAAAAGCTTCCATGTGATTATTGTCTCTTTTAAAGAGCTTTTAATGTGTGCTTGTGAAGTGTGTTCTGTTTATCTGTGGCTTATATGTTGTTGTCTTTATGACCTGTGTGTAATGCGGCAGTGTTTGTTCGTTTGTTCTTACTGTTCTGTCTTGATCTTACTTTCTTTTTTAACAAATGTTCAGTTTCTTTGAGTTCCTGGAAAGCGCTTTATGAACAAATGTATTATTGTTATGATTGCCTTACAGCATTTATTTCAAACTTTTTGGAATAATCATACACGGTTTACGATGCCTGACTCAAACCCAGTATCTGAAAGTCTTTCAGAAACTTGCATGACAATAGTTTATTCGGATGGCGCCTACCTTTCAGTGCTTAAAAATGACTATGCTTATGTATGTATGACCCTAAATTGCACACTTTAAAAGGCTGTTGTTGATTTGTGTTTCCAGCTGCTTTCACAGAAATAGAAAATCACTGCACGGCGGATGTATAAGAGAGCATTTAAACTGGTTGCATCCCAGTATGTAGCTGTATATGGGGCATGTAGGTGTAAAAAAAGAGCATGCAACCTTCTCTGCTTCAATAAAGGTCACAGCAACAATACATCCTGTGTGTTGGAGTGAATATTTCTCTCCTGGATGGATGTACTGAAGCAGAGCAGATGATGACGCATGCTGCAGAGATGCACATTGTACCGTATATACTCCACGGAGGACAAACTTATTGTGCTGCTTTAAAGCTCCGGGATCAGATGCTTTTCATTAATTCTGTACAGAGCTCAAAGCACTCGTATCAAGGCCTGCCGCTGTTGCATTTAAATGCTAATCTTGACCTTTGCAGGCTGTTAGATGTATCCTGTACATCTCTGAGGTTCTTCCCTCTCATTCTTCTGCGCTGAACAGTTGTTTTCAGTCAGATTTCTTTCTGGATTATGTTTCAGTGCAGTCATTTCAAGCCGCAAAGCTGCAGCACGAATCCTCTGAGCTATGATCACTCGTTCTGAAAATGAAGTTTGATGTTTCTGGGTTGACTTTAGGAGCACTTGAGCACCAATCTACTTCTCCTGACTTGTTCTTTTCTCTCTCAGGAGGGATACCAGGGTGTGACGCCGCGCTGACAGCTCTAAATTTAATACGAACACGACCAAAATACGCGTCGGCATGACCAGGCTGGTTTGAAAATAACACCGCGTTAACGCTGAGGCGACCTCATGCTCTGAGCATGACGTGACTGTTATGTAATCTCACAATGAGAGGAAGATATTTAGGGAATGTAACTCAATACCCCAAATCTTAAATAGACAGGTTGTTGCCAACCTTCATGAAGGCAACTGTAAAGGCAACATGTATACATTTCAAATGAAGAGACCCAAGTTCCTTGGAGGGTGGAATCATTAATAAAAGCAGATTAAAAACTAAATCACTCCACCTAAACCCACTTTTTGATTCAGAAAACGTCCTCCAGTCGCTGAATCTATATTTGTACCTCTTAATTAACATAACATCCAGACTGTCATTAAATAATCACAGCATTTAAAAGATTTAATTAAAAGGTTTCAGACTTTTCCGAGAGGCAACAGCATATTTGATAAAGTGATGTTTAATTCTGATTCAATTGTGAAAAGAAAGGTTATCTCTGCTTCCAGGGTTATGTAATTAACCTGTTAACTGCAGTGTGCTTTTTATTTCCAGTATGGATCAAACTTCAGTATTTATAGCTCTGTGAGGAAAAGATAAAGCTTGTTTAATAATGTTTTATTTTAAATCCTAAGAA
Source organism: Labrus bergylta (assembly GCF_963930695.1). Taxonomy (NCBI): domain Eukaryota; kingdom Metazoa; phylum Chordata; class Actinopteri; order Labriformes; family Labridae; genus Labrus; species Labrus bergylta. The sequence goes on along the minus strand of NC_089218.1, from coordinate 10,407,681 downwards.
TCTTATTGTAAACTTCCTTCACAGCAGATATTTTGGCCTTTTGCAGACAGTCAAAATTGTTATTGGCTGTTTTTAGTGGTTACTGTTACTGCATTCAGCTCAGTAAAACCAGAGAAGACAAAAGAGAGCTAAATTGAAGTAAAACAAATTTTAAATAGAGAAAATAAGGAGAGAGAAAAACGAAAAAAATGGAAAAGAAAAATGCAAAAAGTCTCGATGCTGACGCCTCAAAATGTTTCAAGATAACACATTAATTATAAAAAAAACATACTGAAGTGCAAACTAAGGTCCAGACGACTTCACAGAGTGCCCAGCCTGACCCTGGCCGTGAAAGCACAGGTGAACATTAATGATGGCTCTGTTCCAGCTGCTTTAATCATGATATTAGCACACCTGTGTTTTATAAATAAAAGTGTTTGCTGGGGGAAAAAAGTATGCAGCTTTTAGTTTTCTTGAATGAAAAATGACCCGTGTTTAAAACATACAACTGCTGTTGGAAAATGCACATTTTAATTTACATTTTGAGCTTTTCTAAACAGAAACAAATGAGTTCTGCACAATAACGAACAGACCTGAAGCAATATTTTGTGCCGTCATTAGTTTAAATCTTTTTTTATTTGGCATTCTCCATCTATGGCCTCCTGAGATAAAACATCTCTGTAATCCTGCACCAGATGGCTCCGCTCTGCCACCCCCACTCCCACAATGCACTGGGGCCCCACGTGGGCGTTTAACACAGGCAACAACATGGCCTCTGCATACACAAATGGCTCACCTGTTCTACTATATACAGTCATATTTACATATCCATCCCCAGTGTGTGTTTGTGTTTTTAAAATCAGAAGAAAAGCATTGACTCAACAATATATTTGTATCGAGTCATATTCTATTGAAATTATCCAAAAATAAGAGATGTTTTACATGGACATTTAGATTCAGAGTATCTCAGTGCATCTTGAAATGTTCTCATCCTACGCTTTAAAATCAAGCATGCATTCATGATGTGGTTTTTAAGCATTTATCCCTCATTTCCATCCGTTCTGTAAGCAGCAAAGTGGGTTTAATAAGTACAAAAAGAACAGTGTGACCCCTTGAAAGTCCCACATGTCTATATTTCCACAGGAAATAAAGGAGAATAAAGACAAGATTTTTTAAAAGATGGAACTAACTCTGCAGACACACATATCGTGTTTGCATAACGGTAAAACAAAATACAAAAAAAGTGGGGAAAGTTAAGCAGAACTCTCCCCGACTTAAAGCCACAAAACACGAAAACAAGGCAGTGAGTAATTGTGGGGCTTTGCGATATGGTTTTAAGTAGAAACCATTCCAGTGTAGATTGTCCAAGATAGTTGAGTAATTAAATACAAGTTGCGGAAGAACTGGCTGGAAGAACAACTTACCACTTATAAAATCTTACATCAGCTTCCCCCAAAGTTACAAAAAATAACCTGAAATAGTCTGTTGACCTGATTGTCCTAACAAGAGGTGAAATGTGCAGGGTAATCATTTGTGTCATGGTCTTTGCACACATTTCTTGCTGAAAATTCTGGACATTACATCCCCTCTCTTGCCTGCATTTATGCAAACACACAATATTATGTTTGTGTGTGTTTTACTTTCATGGTCATCATTTTATGCCCCCTGAGATCTTTGTTCATTAAAGTTGTTAACAGGGAGATATTGCCAAAGATTCTCTGGATTTAGCTTCTATAATATGAGATATTTCTTCATCCCTGTGGTGAAGTGAGCATGTTGGTCAAACTAAAGACATTTGAAGGCTTTTGGAGTTTCTTGGAAATACAGTCTTGAGGATTAGTTACTTACACTTGTTAATACCCCCGGGATTAGTCAACAATGAAAACAATCCCTTGTTTTAGCTGTAGTTTCCTGTGAATTTGGTATGAATGGCCACTTTTCTGCATCTTTTGAGTGATTAAAATCCTCAATGAGCAAACATGTGAAGATTAAAACAAAAAGTGCTGCGGCGGTTTTGGAGTTAAAGTCCACAGCGTCTCACTCGGCTGCTCTCTCATAAAGATTTTCTTGTGCTGGGCGGAGCAGCTTCACCTTGTTTTGGAACCAAACTCCTCACTTGGAATTTTTCTGATAGAGCTGAGGAGGAGGAGGGTGGGGGTTCTCGGTCTAGAGACGGTGACATCAGCTGTGCTTTTTTGGCGCCACTTATCTCTGCAGGATCTCCCTGCTGCCCTGGCATTTCCTGAAACGGGCCACACACTATCTCAGGAAACCTTAAGGGGAGATTTTCCTTATTGGGAAATCATAGAGAAACTGCAGAGTTGTATCATTCTGTCTCACAAAACTTGGATTTATGCAGAATAAATAATAAAGAATCAGAACAGTAATGATCATAAATGCTTTATGCATGCAATTTTTTCTGCTGTAAGTCTGATCATTTTGATTTTCATGTCAAAAGATGCAAAGATTTTATAGTTAGGGTGCATGCTCTGACTCATTTATTGCCACATTTCTTTCTGCATGTTGTTCTGGTTTGATGAAAACTTCTTATCTCAAACGTCCACTTCTTTGTAATGTTGTGACCTCCTTGTGTTTTTATGTTCAGCCAGTTTTTCAGGTTCAAAAACTTTTAAATGAACACGAAATGTATCAACAAACGCAAAAAACGTTTAGGTGAGTCCCTTTAGGTGATGAAAAAACAATCACATTTGAGCCATATGCATCCCAGAATAAGTGAAAGTAAAACTGGAATAAATCCATAAAAATGTGACACTGAGGTGGAATGTTTGCTTTTCTCAAAGGAATGGACAATATCTGCAAGATTAAATACCACATCTTTGACCGATTACATTTTGAGATTTTGTTTATAAATGGACATTAGAGCCTTGAAATCCACCCGCAAAAAGTTATTGCATCATCCTTGAATCAACTGAACATAAACGAAAAAGAGAAACAGGGTGCGATTATTAAATGGGCGGTATAAAGGTGATGAACGACACAACAAACATGGATATAGATTCCCACCCTGTGTCGTGTTTTCTTTGTGTCCAATCTTGTCTAGGTGATCTATTTTTTATTTTTTAAATCTATTTCTTAGTATCCATTTTATTTTATTTTATCTTATTTTATTTTATTTTTTATTTAAATTGTACTGTGTTCACTTTTTGTCTGCAATCCTTGCTGTTTGCTGCTGTAACAATATAAATTTCCCCATTGTGGGATAAATAAAGGATTATCTTATCTTGTCTTGTCTTTAAAATATTTCAAAAATAAAATGAATGCATTTTCATGTGCAGATTTTATGTCTTTGAATACGAGAAGGAGTTCATTAAGCACTAAAACCAGACAAAACAACACTTCAATCTGTGTTTTCTGTGCTCAAGTGATTTATATGTGCAATATCGTATCGGCCATGTTTATGGAGGAGGTGTGATGGTGAAGTTAGGCACCTGAAACTGCTTTGTTATGGTGAAAGAGAATCATGGAAACGATCTTCATTTAACAGGAATGTTGTTGTTGCACAAACAGACGACCTCGACATCTTCTGCAAGATCTGCGTGTTCCTTAAGACGGCATGCAGGAACAACATGTGTGTTTGTTTGCTTTGGAGGTCCACATGAGTTGGATTCAGCCATTTTCAAGATAATATTCTGTGGCTTTGTTTAACACTCGATTCTGATAAGTCAATTCGAGCTTCATTTATTTATTTGTTCCAGAAGTTGTTGCTATAAACACAGAGTCTCCGGAGGACTGAATCCAGTCACATCAATCCATTCAGTTTAGTACATTTACCTTCAGCCCAATTACTTTGAAAAAAAAAGAAAGTAGAAGAAGAATACAGCACTGCAAAAGCAAAAGATTTAAAAGTCAAGCAAAGCCGCACAACAGGTACATCTTTAAAAAAAAATCACAAGTAGACACAAACAAAACACAGTTTGAGAAATGTACGTCTTTAATCGCTGATTCATGAAATAAAAATGTCAACAGACTTTGACAGTTAACAGGCAGAAAAACTCAATTTTGCTGCACTTCCCAGTCAATAAAAACATTCAGTTTAATGTGTATTATATCAGCTGAAAAGGCTCGAACATTTTAACAACCATAAAGGTTTTAGATGAAGAACTTTTCAAATCAATAAAATGAATTCCCAAGCAATGTATCTATATTGTGTTAAATAATTGATTTATTTAGTAAACCTGTCTAAGTGGCAATCTGATTGGGTTGTATTTGTTTTTGTTTTCCACCTTTGTGTGTGGATCTCCTTTGATTGGTTTCACCTGTCTCATCAGAGTCACCTGTCCCTCATCAGCCCTCCTTTCTTGTGTAGTTCTTCTGACTTTGGTGTGTTGACAAGTTGAAATATTGAGAAACATGGCTGTTTTATTAAAATGTTTAAAAGAAATTAATGCAAGTTTTTTGGCCAACAGCATTTACTTTGGTTTGTGATGTGTTTGTTGTCATAGTGAGCCGAGTTTTTCTCTGACTTCTGTCACTTTTGTGTTCTTCAGATTTTAGGTAGCTACATGAAAAATATCCCCCGATGGAAACACATTACTGCAGGGTCCGCGAGTTTGTCTTAGTGCTTTGTTGAGATCATCAATGAAACATTTTTCTCCACATTGGTTTAAATTCCAAGCTTGATATTGATGCAACTTCACCCCATCGTTTCAATCGAGGAGTCTGATAAAGACAAGTTTCCTTAAACCCCAGCTGAACTTGTGTTTTTTAGAGTGCATTGGCTCTAAATTCCTGCAGAAACAAGCTATGCCGAGTTGGCAGGGGGGACATGTTCTTCTGCGACAAATTGGCTCTATTGAAGTTACTTGCACCGTTTACAAGCTGTAGCTCAGGAGGAGAACGTAACACGGACACATAAACTACCTCTCTCATTTACACTTGTTTATTTCCTTTGGCTTGTTTACTGCTGCACATGCTGACACTTTAAATACTTATTCTTTATCCACCGCTTTCTGGAGCTTTGAGATGGTTGAAGGAAGATTTTTGAGTGTGCAGAATAATGACTCCTAAACACCCTGACTCACATCTCTTCATTAGTGGAAATCACAAAAGTGAACATGCTCATAAACTGATAACACAGAACTTCAAATAAATACAGAGATGAACTTTACTGCACAGTGAGACAATTCAAACCCCTCACATGCTCCCGCAGTGCTGCCAGGACAGCTTGCCATTAGCCCAGGGTTGTCCGACTACAGACGATGTTTCAAATCTCTCGCACCATCTGCTCCTCGTCTATCGAAAGGAGGAAGAGTGTGCCTTCCTCTTCCTCCTACTACTCCTTGTCCTCAGCCATCCGGTGAGGAGGTGTGAAATAGCTCTAGGACAAAATACCTCTGAAATTTTGGAGAAAGTAGGGATTTTGCTAAAGTTGGTGCTTATTTTGCGTGTGTTCTAAGAGGAATTATCATCAATTCAGTTTTTTATCAAACGTAAAGCTATTCCTGAGCTTTTGTTGCAATGTTGCAGTACTAGTATATCCTATTGTTGTGGCATCGCCAAGACAACCCTCCTAAAGTAGAAAATTTTGAACGCTGACAACAGGACACTTAAAACAAAAGACCATTAACAAAAAATATATTTGCGGATTGTAGCGCGATAGAATGAGTAACAATAGCTGTTAAATGCTGGGAATTGATGGATTTTATTTGTCAGAGAGGAATCTTAAAAAAAGCTTTCAACCTGGACTCTAGTGACAAATGATTGTTAAAAACGATGCATATGATAAAAGAGGCTGCATTGGCAATAAATGCTCTCTGAATTAGAATAAGTGGACTTTATATTTATTTGTTGTTCAGATGCAGCTACATGAAGGCCTGTGCATCCATCCTCTTCCTCCTTCAAGGTTGCAGATTGAAAAATGAGATGTGGACGCCTTGTGCAGAATATAAAGCAGAGGACATGATGCATCACGCCAAGAGCTGACAGAAATACTACATGAATCATATGTGGTGATATTACACAATGTACTTCAGCTCCTTTTTTTTTCCTTCTTTCTCTCAGCGCGTCGCGCGTCGCATTCTCACACGGCCTTGCTGACGCAAGAGCGCTTTGGTGTTGCTTTATCAATTCCTACTCAGGAATAATTATGTCCTAGCATTATCCAGTGATGAGGAACAATTATGGGCATCATTGTCAGTGTATTTCTTTGTTACACTGTTTCTGTGTAAAAGAACTGATAATAACTATAAAGACAGCATAAAAAGCTATATAAGATGCTTTTGAAGAAACTTCAAGGCCAATCTTTTTTGTTAGACATCATCAGTGTCTGCTGTGAAGTCTCATTTATTTCCTTTACCTTCCAGAAACTTTGAATCCACTTAGTGATTTCCCATATTACCCAGAATGCCTTACAGCAAACTTTAACAAGACCTGGACGAGTTTAAACATTCAAAGCATCCATCTATGCTGCCATTAATGTCTCTTTCCACTGCCAAAAACTTCCTCTACCTCTTGCCTGGGGATAACAGGTCTTTCTTGTAAGTCCACAAGTACCAATCCAGACTGCCAACACGCACAGACACCAGTCAATCTTTTGTGAAAAAGGCTGTAAACATGTTCAATCTTCTGCAGAGTTGGTTGTATTACACTGGAGTCTATTGACTTACTCATGGATTCAGTCTAAAGTGGCCATTCCTGGAACTGCAGTTATTTGCATTACGACTCTGGCTCAGTTTTTCAACCCCTGAGGTTCTTGGTTCAAACTGTTGTTGCATTCTGAAACAAGTCGCAGAATCAAAGCAGCAAATTCTATCCAAGTTTACAAGTGATCTTTCTGCATTTTCAGGTTAATTTTCTGTGTTACTTCTTAAATTTGTCCAAATGGAAGAACATAGAGCATGAGGTGCGGAAACTGCAAATGCATCATGGCGGTATGAGATGCTTTCAAAGCACGCTCAGTAATCAATTCACATAGTTTCTCCAAAGCTTAGAAAATGTGGATATGATGTATTACACTCTTAAATTTAGTTTAGTTCTGGAGGAGAGAATCTGTCATTTAAGTCCATGTTTACAGAGTTTCCCCATCAAGATTAATTAACAGAACAAATTCCTGATCTATCAAAAATTATTTATTTTTCTTATGCCTTATAGGGCGACTAAGAAACTTTTCCATTCTCTCATCCTGTATGCTGACGACATCCTCTTCTTAGCGTCTAAATTCTACACCCAGACTGCTTTTTTTTCTCATGCAGAGTGGTTTGTCTCTCCATCAGCCTCTTTTCAATCCATTTTCTTTCTTCCATTTTCATTTTCTTTGGATGCAAATGTCTCCTTCTCTCCCTCTCTAAGTATTTACCTGTGTCTTTAAGCCATCTATCAGCCGCACATATCCATCTCCGTGAATAATTTATTAATGCGGACCTCTCTCTCTCTCTCTCTTTGCTCTTTCAATCTTATTTCCCTTTCCTTTTGTTCCAAATAAATGCAGACCTTTCTGCCCTTTTCTTGCTCTTTTTTTCTCCCCAGTTAATTACCGCTCTTTCTCCATGGACGTCTCTCTCTCTCTCTCTTTCACGTCTCTGCAGCAGCTTTTGTCCGTCTCGTTTTTTCTCTTTTGTTGATGGATGCAGGCCTCCGTCTCATTTCTTTAGCTGATCAAACCTGTCTCATTTTTCTCTCTTCCAGACTCATTTTCTATCCGTCTTCTCTGACGTGCATGTCTATCCCTCATCATCATTTTTTTTTCTCTAAACACAAAACAACACAATGTTTACTCTCCTCTCATGTACCCTTTACCTCCGTTTGCTTCCTGATGTTCTTCCCCTTTTATTTTTTTTCCATTAACCATGTTGCTTTCCATATTTATACCCAGTTATATGTGTAATATTATTTTTTAATGAATTCTGTTCATAAAGCCTCCAGCTTGGTTGAGCTCTTCTTACTGAAATGAGTTTGGTTTACAGACCATGGAGCATGTGGTTAAGCTGCATCTGAACCAGTATGAATGAGAAGTTTTTAATGGTCTTCTGCAGCTTGCTATTCCTCTGGCCATTTGTGTAAATCTAATGTAAAAGAAAAAAGATAAAATTGTTAGAACCATGGATATGTAGTCCATTATTTATCCTTTGAAAAACATCCACAATGATCCCAAACAGTTGTCCTTTGCTTCTTCCAGCTTAAATGCAAGCAATCAAGTTGAAGTGGAAATATAATTTCAAACTTAAATATAGTCTGTTCTTTTTTTTTGAATATTAATGCAAATTCCAGCTTTGTCACATCTCCCTTTATCTCTGGATACAGATGAAAATGTAGTATCGGCACACAGGGGTCATGATTCCCAGCATTGGAAATGTTCTGCTTTTCATTTGTAGTCCAAGCTGTATTGACCAATCACGTATCAGCAGGCTTGGTGTATGCAGGAGAAACAGTCCGTGTTAACAGCAAAGAGCAGGTGGAGCATCATAATAATGACATACAGTACATGCTGCAGTTTGACGTTATTCCAACAATCATTTATTTATCTATAAACGGATATCTGAATAAAAGTGAAGCTAACAGTCAATCATTTGATCAAACACCAAAGCCAATGAACATTTAGATCCCCTGACTTACTTTAAATGTCTGTTTTTTCTCTCACAATATTTAGTCTTATCGCATAGCAACCACATCAATTATGTTTGTCTAAAGCTTTCACCCAAAGCTATTGAGTTCTTTTAAAGGTATATAACTGTTATATTATAAAACAACTATAGTTTTTATCAAGCAGAAAAAAAGTGCATTTTTCAATGCTTGTATGCAACAATGGTAAAGTACAGAGTCTTCTAGGATGAAATGAAAGAATGTGTCTCATGAGAACAGCAGAAAAATCAGACAAATGAAAACTGTAACACGCTCTGTCCTCTCCATCTTTCTTCCAGGATGCTCAGCCTCATGTTATGTCTGACTCAGTTGTATAATATCTCACCTCAGATGGAACGCTCTGTCCTGGACCGACCCCCTGAAGCTAACACTGAACAGTACATCCACCAGCACCACTATAAGCATGTGTATTTGTGTCTTTTTTCTTGTTGTATGCATTGGTTTGCATCCATTCCTAGTTGCCCCATCATAAGGAGGTTGTGTGCCCTTTTTACAGGATGTAAGAAGTGTTAAAAACGACTTTGTGCAGGAAGTAGATCAACAACATGGAACTATTCTGCTTCCAACAACTTACAAATTACATAATCAGAGAAAATGTCACCCAACAATTCATTTTCTAATGTCTCTCTTTTCTCACAGCGAGCCCAGAATGTGTGAGTCTCCTGTGAAGCAGAGTCTGCCAAACATTTCAGCTTCCTGTTACACATGAAATTAGCAAATAGGAAGCTGAAAAATTAACTTTTTTCTGCACCTTCTCCTGCACTAAAACACAGCTGAAGTGATGTATAAGTAAGGCCTGCTGTTTGTGTGAATCTGTTAAAACCTGTACAAGGAAGAAAAAGGTGATACTCAGATTTTGCGGCTGAGTTTGGTGCATTTGAGTACAAACACTGCAAAGCGCCCATGGTGCTGCTGGCTTTGTTCTGAAGATCCGACCAGGACAGGTGCCAGCACACACGCTGATCAACATTTTTCTGCAGCGCGTCCAACCACAGTTAATGTGACAGTTTCAGTGTTTTATAACACTCCAACAAAGAGAGGACGAATTCATTAAAAAAAAAAAACCATTGTGGCTAATTGCTTCAAAGTGATGAAGAAAGTGACTTCTGAAAGTTTTCACATTATACTTTTCTGTCCTCAAAATCTAACTCTGATTTCAGCTACTAAATTGGGCGTATTGCCAGCAGATCATCCGCCTAACAGTAAAAGCAAGCGGCAGCTTCAGGTGTTGAAAAGAGAAGCCAACACAATGTGGAAGTGCAAAAAACTACAGTTCCTTTAAAGTCCACTGTAGGCTGGCTGCAAAAGCCCCAGAGCTCACATACATTCAAATAAGCTTGTTTCAGCAGAAATTATTATGTTTTTAGCCTGGTACAGAGAAACTTGGTGTGAATAGTTCATTTGATTGGCACACACCATGCTTGGGAGTGGATTTTTATAAATAACTAATCTGTTTTCATATTATAGGAGGTAAGAGGTACCGATGGGCGGGCGCATTGTAGCTGTTTGTCAGTCAGGATGCTTTGGACCCGCCTCAGCTCCAGCCCTTTTCATGTTTTTAGACAGAAAGTTAGTTTGAGACAGAATTTCCAATATGGCAGCCGCTAACCATGGGATCGAAAAGTCTGCTTCAGAAACCAATGGGTGACGTCACTGAGACTTCATCCATGCATTTAAGAGTTGTTTTGAGATTCAGTTTTTAAAGTTTTGGACCCAGCATGCTGCTGTGTTAGCATTGCATTTGTGCTTTCTCAGCAAAGATATTGATCAATTTACTTAAATTCAGTTGTTTCAATTTCCGTCATGAATATGCAACCTTCAGGGATATTTTGTTTCATCAGATAAGCAATGTTAGACTCAAAATATCCCCCATCATTCCTTCCAAACACAAAGCAGCAGACAATCCGTCATCCATCCATCCTCGGCTTCTCCTCTGCTGTAGTAGCAGCCCAGCCCGGTTCAACAGCAGGCTTTTGCTTCTCCTGACTTGGATTGAGGATAAGAGGCACCAGTCTGCCTTCAGGGCTTTAAGGCTCCCTTAAATCCTTCTCCTCTCCACCTTTGAAATAACACACCCTCCTTTGGCTGACTACAGACCACCAAGCAATCACTTGCAGAGGTGTCAGGGAACCCTGCCGAGCAAAACGAGGGGGCCACAGACCTCATTTGAATGAATTCTTGTCATGGAAAATGCAGAGGGATTAATAAATAATAATGTTCAGGTTGAAGAAACGTGACGTAAAGGAGAGTAAGAGGCCTTCAAGGACAGCAGTGTGATGAAATAGGTGAAAATAAGAGAGAAAAATGAAAATATTATTGAGAACATTTTCCTAGATGTTACTGTCGTTGGTGAAAGCGGGAAAATGAAGTTGTTGTAGTCTGATGCAAATGATGTGTCGTTATATATAGCTGCTGGTGTTCAGGATGCGGCTGCTGCTGTTCCCTGGAGATGCAGGATGAGGTGAGGCGCTGACAGGTGTGTGTGTGTGTGTGTGTGTGTGTGTGTGTGTGTGTGTGTGTGTGTGTGTGTGTGTGTGTGTGTGTGTGTGTGTGTGTGTGTGTGTGTGTGTGTGTGTGTGTGTGTGTGTGTGTGTGTGTGTGTGTGTGTAGTTTATTCAGGAAGCTCTAACACACATATATAGACACACAGAGACAGGCTCTTCTGTCTCTTGGGCTGGTAATCCCAGTTGTCTTTGTGTATGCTACTGGATTTTTTTAGGGTAGTAGAATAAATCAATTTTCTATTTTTAATTCAACTGAAATAGAAGTGAAATGTGAAAGTGATACGTTTATCAAAACTTACTTCAGTTTTTATTTTGATTGTTTTTTTTGTTTTTTTAAATGATATCTGACTCAACATCCCCCTCAAAGCCAAAAATCGATCTTCAGCCTTCTGCTTAAACTCAACTGGAGACTTTTTTTCTTTCTTTTTATCGCTGCAAAAAACAAAAACCCCACAGTTTGGGACGTGCTGCAGAGATAATCAATTTGGGCTTTCTATAGAGGAGCAGAGACTAATGAGGGAAACATCTGCAGCACCGTGGGGATCCCGTATTATTAATGCTGTTGTGTCTGCAGCCTCACAAAAACATTACACACAGCATGCTGAGCATCTGGACTTATACACAGGTGAAGATGTTAGCAACAGCAGCAGAAATAATTCAACTTAATTTCTTCCTTTCGCTTCCTTTCTTATGGTTTGATTTTCTGAATGCTGTCGGTTGGAGAGAACCTTTAATTTATATAAAATCAACTTTTTGGGAAAGTTTTTAGATTGATGTTGATGCCCACATTGAAGTTTTATCAACAAGAAGTAATAAAAAATATGTAAAAATTAGATAACACCTGGTGAAACCTTAATTATATCTTTAATCATAACATGCAAAAACAGAAAAAATGATAGTTTTCTTCACTCTTTTTCACTCCACTGACTCCTTTTTCGTCCCTTTCCTCCATCAAACTGCTCTTAATCCTTTAAAAAAGCCAAGTCCTATATTCAGCTCTCTTTCCTGTTTTATGTAAAGAGGACAGTGGAGCATATATTCATATAGTTATGTATTATTCAGTGCACAGTACTGTGTTTTGTTTTGCTTCCAGATTTGACTCTAAAGAAGATGTAACATTGATCTGACTCATTTCCGTCCTTTGTACAGCTTTAAATGTTCATAAATATGGGCATTGATTGTTTGATGATCTTTTCTCTTCTATTACTGTTTTCATGTTTTTCTTTTGTACGTCTGCTTCACCCTTCTTTCTGCTTTCCCCTCTCTCTCCCCAAATATCAAACCCTCATGTCTCTCTCTTCATCAATCTGCCTCTTTTCCAACCTCCTCCCTTCGTTCCTTCACCTTTAAATGTCTCATTAATAATGCTTCAGCTCTCCCTCTCCCACAGCGTTCATTATCTCGGCGGCAAGCTACACCTACACTGCTGTAATCAATCCAAATTAAAAACTTAAAGTCGACCTAAAATAGAAAGAGCCGGGCAAGTGCAGGGGGATTTGCTTTCCTCGTCGGCCTTTGGAGGAGAAACTCCGGCTGGTGTTTTGTTTTTGTTTTCATTTTTCCTCACTTGGCACCTTGAAAAGAAAGCTGCAGTAATTGAAATTAATGTGTGTGTTTGCATCAGACTGGCTGGGCTGTGTCTGGATGGGTTGGTGTGTTTATGGTCAAACATACAGAGAAAACATACAAATGTTTATAGAAATGTGCACAAATCATGCTCATATATTCAAACACACACACACACACACAAACACACACACACACACACACACACACACACACACACACACACACACACACACACACACACACACACACAGACACAGGTCTGACAGTGATGAAGTGGTGAGAGTGTTTGAACCAGGCAGAGAGAAGTGATGAACACAGCCGCTGAAACAAGAGGAAACCACCTGGGGAAAATGTGTATGAATGTGTGTATGAGTGTGTCTGCTTATAAGAGAAGGGAAAACTCAGTGAGTGCATGGAGGAAACCAACATCTATAATATGTATTATTTAAATATTTCAGGATTTCTCTGTTTTTTTCATCATAAATATTGAAAAAAATAAGAACTCTAGATTCAAAGCAAACCAAAACAAACTGCGGGAAAGATATTTTGACTTTTTAGGTGCATAATTATACTGTTTGGACATTTTTCGATTAACCAACTTCTTTTCTTTGTCTTCCTGGACAGATACCTGCAGCTGTGACATGTCAGTGAAAGTTAGTACATACCTGAGCAAAAATGAACATCAAGCTGTGTTACAAAAAAACAGAAACTTGCAATCAATGCCTATAAATGTTTACTGAGGTCATCTAATTTGCATGCAAATTTACTCAAAGTCTTACCGCCTTATTTCAGCGAAGGGACCAGTGGTGTCTCCCCTGGTGGCCTTTAGAAAGAATGCATGTTTGAGAACTCATAAGCTGGTTTTATAAGGTGGTTTGGAGCACATAAATGTTTTATGAGTTTAAAATAAAAAAACTAACCAGTGTTAACCTCCAAATGCGGTTCAAATGTTCCTCATCTTTGCAAATTTTATACACTGTTCAAAACATGGACATAGTCTCAGCAACGTCTCCCATTGGTCCCTAAAGACATTATGAAGCTGAAAGATAGCAGTTGCCATATTGGAAATCTAGATACAGAGGTGGAGATGAGGTGAGCCTTTTACCTCCTGGTTAACAGCTACAACTTGCCTACCTGTCAGCCACACCTCAACATGCACAACTTTTAGTTGTAATCAAAAGTGTAATCAAAATGGACGAGTTATAAATATATTCACCCCTGTACATTTTGCACAAATCAGCTATTGAGACCAAAAATATTTTTTGTACCAGGCTTTAAACATGTTTATATCTGCATTCTAATATGGGACCTAATGGGGATTCTTTGGCTTTTGCAGCTTCAAGTGGACACTTGAGGATCTGTAGATTTTTGCACTTCTGCAGTGGCTTCATTTTTTTTACACCGGAGGTTGCCGCTGGGTGAATCCAGCCGTTTTGTCGACATTGACTGCGTTGAAGCTTTTGACATTTGAGTAAAATTCCATTGGACTAAAACAATGGTTAGGGTGAAAACATTAGAAATATAATGTAAAGCATAAGGAAACCAAAGAGTTAAGGCGCACATACCAATCTTACTTCTAAAACTGGGAGTGAGATCCACCAGAAACTTTGTTGAATGCATTACACTTTTAACCTAATGTGTGTGTTTGCGCGTGTGTTTGTGTGTGTGTGTGTGTCTGTGTGCATGCATGAGTGTGTGTGTGTGTGTGTGTGTGTGTGTATGTGTGTGTGCAAATCCTTCCAGGAATTTGTTTTTGGACTTTTACCTCCAACTCCCTTGATAAACCTTTAACAAACCTGCAGTCAGTAAATACAGCTTAAAAAATTGTACCTTTGTCTTAAAGTATTAGAGAAAGGACAAAGATTATGGCACAAAGATATTGCAGCGACAGAACTTAGTTTTCATGCTGAAATCTGGATATTTTAGGGCCCTAACTATCCTCCTCATTGTACCAGAGTTCCCCAACCACTTGGTAAACATTTACTACATTTAAATCTGAGTCTGAGTGTCGTCTCTGAGCACCCTGACTCCTTTCTCTCTCTTCTTTTTGACTCTTTTATGTAATTAAGCAAATGTGGGTACCATAAAATGACTCCCTGAGCTCACCAAAACAGGCAGGAGGTGTTAATCGAGGAAATGTGCATAAAGGAAAGCTGCTGACAACAGGATTAAAACGGTACAGTTGAGGCAGAAAACACCTTGTCTGTAGATGAAGAAGGGAAGTGTTAATTTCCATTTTTCTTATGCTGACATCGACGTTAAGTCTATGTGTTTGACAGTGCACGTTGAGTTTAGAAGAGGCTTCACATAGAGAAAATATGTGCCTTCACTGCAGTTGCACGCTTTAAGAAGAAGATCCAGCACATGTAATGCAACCGTGTTTGAATTGCAGTTCGGAAATTGGTGTGGACAGACTGTGCAAAGCATTTCCCCCCCCTCATTGTGCACTGAATGGTTTGTTAACAGTTCATTTGAACGCAGATTTCTGCTCCTCAGTAAGTAGATCAATTTTCCTTCCCACTGGAGAATTTCCCAGTTGGGAATCCTCGTCCTCATGTGTCCTCCAGTTAATCTCTTTCCTGCTGGGAAACACTGAATGTGCCAGCTTTGCATTTTACAACATTGTTCTCGTTTTGTGTATTTCCAGGCTGCGGAGAATTGCAGCCGTTTACAGCTTCCAGTTTAGCTGCGTGTCCTTGGACAACCTAGACTAAAAAAGCTAATAAACTGGTTTGCCTATGCCAAAGGGAGTTTCTATTTTCTCTTAAAAAACACTTGGCTTTATATTTTGATAAACCAATCTAACATCGTCTTATAAGCAACAGTTTCATCTCAGAGCCAGAGATTGCTCTAAAAACGACACATATCTTACAGAGGTGCTTCAACCACAACTCCTACAACTTCTTAAAACAAGACTAACATAAATAAAACTTCTAACATCTGCACATTACATAGTGTCAGTCGAACAGCAGTGCAATACCAGTGTAAAAGTTTATTCAGAATGAAACTCAATGTCGATAAACCAGGTCGTCTTTGCCCACCAAATTAACCCTCCCTTTTCTCCTCTTTAATATCTTCCTCCTCATTGTTCTTTCCTCCTCCCTGTGAATGTCATGCATCATTGCTGGGAAACATATCTTGTGTGTCCTTGCAGCTCTCGGCCCTCAGACTTTTCATTTCCATCTCTCACACGTCCCGCCGTCCTCTGGGAAGGACCTTGTTATCTGACGAGGCAGCGTCGAGGACGAAACGCAAGCCCGTGAACTTGACGGTAAGTGCGAGGGAGGGCCACCAGGCTGTTTCACCTATTTCACCAGTTTTAGAACAACTCTGATTTCCATTTCAACCTTTAATTTTCAGGACTAGTCACACATTCTGCTTTGTAATAGATGGTCTTACATATATATTCTGTGGTTGCACGGTTTGTACCCTGTGTATGTTTTTGTTCATCAGTGTAAAGAAGAACAATAGAACACAAGAAGCTTCCACATGACCCAGTTTGAATATATCACCATCACCTCTTACCACCACAGATAAAAGCCTCACCTAAAGCAGCGACAAACAGCCGAGTATGAGCACCAAATGATGAATAAAACATGCGACTTGATGCTGAGTTTGTGTGTTCAATCAAATCCATTTGTGCAGGTTGGGTTGGGGGAATAAGATCGATGTTTGCTGGAGTGTCTGAGAGCACAGGGATCCTTTTGTTGGCTAAAAAAGCTCATCTCTCTTCGCTCTCTTTCTCTCTCGGCCTTTCATCTTACATTTAGGCTCGGGGCATTGATTGAGTGAGCGGGGAGACATTGACATCAAACCGGGCCACAGTCTTTTATTCCTTCCAGTCTCATCACAGGCGAGGGTTTACAGGTACTCAAGTCGTGGGTTTGCAAAGATACGACCCCGGATTAACTTCAAAAAGCGTGATTATTTATCATGTATGTCAGAGAGAGAATGTCCTTCAGCTAATGTGAAAATGAAGCCAGAAAAGTGGCCTGTGTTCTCTGACTAAACCCTCAAGCTTTTCATTTAACTCTTGTGTATCAAACAGAACCATACTTTGTTCCTACAGCCTTCTGATGTCGTTTGGAGATACATTTATAAAATGTTACAATTTGTTTCATGATATAGATCTCACAATGTCGCTACTTTGGTCAATCTGAAATAGATCAACAACCGTTCTGAGACAGATTTCGTACAAGAAGACCAAAATATGTCAACAAATGTTTGCAGGATTGCCTTGAGGGTCTGACACTGAATTATATCAACAACTTTTTGAATGGTTGCTTTTAGATTTGGTACGTTAATTCATGGTCCCCAGAGGATGCATCCTGCATGCTTTAGTAACATTTATTATATCAATATTTGGATAAAATCCTACCAAAAGTTTGCACACTTTTTAAAGAGTAATCCTACGGTCATCCAAGGTTTTTTAATCCCTTGTCATCAAATACCACATTTGTTTGTTTTTTGTATATCTCACAGGCAAGAAAGTGTCTTTTTAATTTTTGTTTCTTGGTCTGTTTTCATTATTTTTAGCATCAGTGTGTTTGGAAAAAAACAATGAAGGAGATCAGACAGCTTTCATTTGCACTCTCATCTCATAGGAGTCAGTAGTTACTCTTACCATCTCCTAGGAAGAAGAAAAAAAACCTTCTCTTTGTCGTAGCTGATGAACTAAGATCATGCAAATGTCATTGGCAGCCAAAAACCCTTACTCAACCCTAACCAAGAATGTAACATTTGCTGATCTATGATAAAGTTTTCATAAAGTCTAGGCAACTTATATGTACTAAATGTTACAGATTAAAGGATAGGAGACAATTTGTTGACAAGTCAGACAATTTGTATGCCAAACCAGCCACCTGATTGTTCTCTCTTTTTATGGCGCTGTAATCAATCGTGTCATGCTGTTTACAACTCTTCATTAAAGACAGCCATTATCTGCCCAACAACATCGTCAGGAAACATCAACTCAGATCACCTTTACTGCTTAAACTTGTATCTTTCTTCTGCAAAGGAGAATCTACCTGAAGGACTTGTTAAACTTTTGAAGCTTATTCTTTTAGGCCTCTTGTTTTAAGTGCTATTCAATATATACTGTATGTTTGTCATACTTATTATTCAGATGTAATGTAGATACAAATATTTGTGTAAACATTTTTTTCATCCATATAGGTTATAATGGTTGTATATGTGTATGTGTAAAAGTATTTTTAGGCAGTGCAACATTTTTAAAAGGCGATTTCCAAACAATAATTGATTGATCATCCTGTAAACTGATTAAAAATACGCCCATAAAAGTACATTCAAGGTCTTGATGACACCATGTTGCTCCGTCAGTGTCTCTGATTCAAAACTCGTCTCCAGATGTTCACTCTGACACGCTGTCAACCTGATGAATTTGTTTGCATGCACGTCTTCATTAGACTCTGGGGTTCAACTTTAACCAATGAAACTGCTCCCTTAATTGCGCGTCTTATTGGAGGATTGATTATAATTAGAGCTGCTTGATGGGAAGTTAATATCTGTCAATTATGAAAGGAGGCAACAGAATAACAAAGATGAAGAAGCGCTCCTGGTTATTCCCCCGCTGATGATTTGTTTGGAGCGGAGGATGACAGAGACTCAAGGCTGGCCTCAATCTGTCTTCAAGATAAAATATATTTTAATATTAAATACTTAAAAAAAATACATCTCTCTGGGGAGGATGCCTTAATAATTTGTTCTCTTTTTAAACCACCTGCTTCTTTAATACAGTTACAAACATTTACACTTACATCTGTCAAGAGTATTCAAATAAAATATTTCAGCAAAGTTTTTATCCATTCGAACTACCTCTGTGTGTGTATTTCTATTTGAATATGTACAACTAATGTAATCTTTTACACTGAATCAGTCAATGATAAGTTTTATTCTTAAAAGAAGCAGGTGATTGGCATGGCAAACACAACCCTGAGATATTTACTTTCACCCGGAGTTTCCAGGCATCTGCTGCTCGTGGTATAATAACATTAGGCTGCCAACGCTAAAGTTAAGGGATACAGACCTTACCTGTTGTATAGCCTCGCTTCCCCACAGTGATGCGTTGTTCATGCTTGGTTCTGATGCGTCCTCCTTAGTCCTGGATGACAACTGTTTTTAGGACATAAACACATGACAATAATTCAACACAAAACTTTGGAAAAAAAAGAAAACGGGAAAGCAATCAGTCTCTCGTCAGCTCACAGTCCAGCGATAGAGTTTTCTGCACCACTGTCTGCCTCAGCTAATCAAGACGGAGGCTCCCCAGCCATAGGCCGTATGACCAGGCATGAAGGCATGCACTCTCTGTAGCTTGACAGCCGTGCAATACAACCAATCAGGGACAGTGTTGCAGTAACATTATTGTGGCAGAATTCTTCAGAATAGGAAAAATTGTAAAAGGATGTGGTTCTAAAATTGCACCCTGAGGAACTCCAGAATCTCTTTGGGCAATGGGCTGTACCAACAAGCCAAAAAATCTTGAAAGAGAGTTTAAGTTGAATTCAATGTCTAAAGTCTGTCTGTTTTTTTTTTCATCTTAGACTCTTACAATTTTGCCTCGACCTAAATTTGTTGGTGTCTTAATACTTCAAACAAACTTTCTACTATCTTTATATTTCTATTTTAATTTGCAAGAAAACTGGAAATTGTTTGATGAATATGATGAATTTTTACCCCCAGATGAGTTGTAAAGAACTCTTTCAGATGTCAGAAGAGACACAAACATGCTCCAGGTGACAAAACCACAGTGTGAAAACGCCTGTGGTTGACTTAATACGCTGCAAAATATGGCGATAAGCATGGAGCATTCACAGCGAGGCTGTGGGCTGGGCTGATTACACCCTGCAGACCACAAGACAACGCCACACACAACAACGAGGACAGCTGCGCACACACACACACACACACACACACACACACACACACACACACACAAACACACATACACACATACACATTGTTTTCTCTTTGTGTTAGTTTTCCTTTTTTTATCTGTTTTTAAGTGATTTTGATCCAGATTACGCTGTCAGAGTCACAGAAGAGGTGTAGTGATACAGTGTGCTGGGTTGAAATAAGGTGAGAGGAAAACACACACAGCTCAGTCTGTTTACTCTCACACACAAAAACACTCTGTCTCTCTCTCTGCAGGCTGTCGTCTGTATGTATGTGTGTGTGTGTTTGTTGGTCATAAATATAACTGTGGGATTCCTTCCCTCTGGCCAACCTGATTACTGAGATCAAAACACTTCAGGGGGGAAAGGTGCAAGTGTGAGTGTGTGTATGTGTGTGTGCACGCGCGTGTGTGTGTTCTGTGTGTGGTTTTGTGTATTTTCTCTCTTTGTGAGGTCCGGTTTAGAGTTTTAGACCTTGAGAGTGAGGACGATTTTTATCTGGTCTTCACTTATTTAAAGAAAGGTTAAGACTTTGTCTTCAGGGTCAGTGTTGGAATAAAATTCAGTTTTGAGTTCAGGGTTTTGGGTTGAATTCAAGGGAATTTCTCCATGTTTTATGGATGTCCAAACAGCATGGATGTCAAATGTTATCTATTAGAGCTATAAATTCCCAGCTGCACGCTTACAGAGAAAGATGGGTTCTTTATGTAGCGTTTACGTGTACTGGGATGCATTGCACGCTTAGTTTAACTTCTGCAGACTTCAATAAGTTCGACTTAGTATCCTCATCCACAGTGTCCTCTGCTTTCTTATTCAGGGGATGTATTTTTGTTGTGTAGTTTTGTTGTAAGTTTTCAATAAAAGTGATGGCAGGCACCAAATGATTGCACTAGTCGCAGAACAGCAGATAATGCAGTTTCAAACCTTTCAAGCAATATTTCTGAATAAAACTAAGAGAGGGTGAGGTTCCAGTTGTAAGATAGTGAATGCATTTTGTAACCAGCAGGCAGACTTTTTGACACCTTCGCGATCCACTGATTATGGCTCTGTGACCCACTTTCTGTACCCAACACACCAGTTGCGAACCACTGATTTGGAAAACTCAGACAAAATAAGGCAAAGCACATTTTGTCCCAATATTCATTATGTATTTAAGTATGACACATCAGCAGATTGATGGAGCTTATTCCTGAACATTGGGCTTTGTTGCCCCTTTTATCGCCTGCAGGTTTCTGTAAGCCACGCCCCCAGGAAGTTAAATAAGCCCTGAAACTGCATGATTAAAATTAAAATCATAGCAATAAAGGGGACGCATGCTGCAAAAGCAAACAGAAGGGTGATTACTGTTGCGTAAATATGATAAAAGATTCATATTGCAGCTGTTTGCTCCTCTTAAAGTGGACTTTTACATGTCCACATTTGGCCTCTGCACTTAAATTTCCCTGATTCCAACAGGCTTCAACCTCCTGCCAAAAGCCAGACAGGCGCCACACACCAACACACACACACACACACACACACACACACACACACACACACACACACACACACACACACACACACACACACACTGAACCCTGGCTGGTCTGGGTCCAGCCTCCAGTGCTCCCTGTTTGTGCCAGCGCTGTCATCACCGCTCCAAACACGCGGCTTGATATCGCTGCCAGCTCCGGTATCTGATCTAACTCTCGCTTCATGCTATTAGAGCTCAGTGATCGTCTTATGTACAGAGCTGGCACCGGTGTGATGGGAGAGAAGGGGGAGGTGAGGGCAGGCCGTGTAAGTCATCAGGTGATTGGATTAGACTCCGCCCATTACAGATGCTTCATTGATTTGTCCCTGCAGCCCCTCCAGAAGACTCAGCGCTCATTTTTACTCATGACAATGTCTGTTTTTACTCATTTTAAAAGATCTCTTATAAGAAATAAAAAAAACATATTTGTTGTTGTTGTAACCTTTAATTCTTGATTGAGTTTGATTAGAGCAACAAACAATATCAGTGTTTGAACAAACACATCATGACGCAGAGACCATCAAAACACAGATATTGTGGAGGAAAAGCAGTTCGATTTGATGATCAGATGTTCATAAAAGTTTAATAATTCAGAGCTGAGGACATGTTTGATCGTGGTCATTGGCACCTCAGATGCACAGAGAAAAGCCACCGTGATTTTCCTCTAAAGACTTTTTGGTAAAAGGGA
This sequence comes from Labrus bergylta, assembly GCF_963930695.1. Taxonomy (NCBI): domain Eukaryota; kingdom Metazoa; phylum Chordata; class Actinopteri; order Labriformes; family Labridae; genus Labrus; species Labrus bergylta. The sequence continues at coordinate 10,385,916 of NC_089218.1, read as the reverse complement.
AAGTCAAACTAAATCAACCAAACTCCAAGATGTGTTCCCCACCGTCTCACAAACAAACACACACACAAAGTGAAACCGTCTTCCTCATGCCTCCCTTTACTGGGGATCCTCCTTCTGCCTCCTCTCCTGGAGTCATTAGAGTTTCATCTCATCGATATTTGCACGTTCCTGCATGTTTGACAGCACAGATACAGATGTTCCTGAGCGGCTCTGACCCTCGCTCATGAACACGATGTTCAGCTTTAACAGATGCTAATTACATCAGCGTGCACATGTGTGTGTGTCTGTGAGTGAGTGATGCCCATTTCACCTTCCTTATTGAGGACACAATCTGTGAAGCACTTTTTAAAGAGAAATGAGGACACAATATGGATACTGTGTTGGTCTTCAGTGTTTCCTATTTTATTTTGTAGTTCTTTACCCCACTGCTTCCTGTTTTATTTTGTAGTTCTTTACCCAGTGTTTTGAGTCTCGTTTGACCTCCCTCCCTCGTGTAGTTTTCCCTCCAGTTTGATTGCCCTCATCGGTTTCACCGGTCTTGTTGTTTCCTGTGTCTATTAAAGCTCTGTGTTCGTTGTCAAACCTTCTCCATGGCTCCTGGTGAATTTTTCTGTGCTCTAGTGACTTTTTGTTTCTCCCTGTGTTTGGACTTTTTCATTAGACCTTGTTACTTTTTGGAATTTGGACTTAGTTAAGAAAGTACGTTTTGGGTTTGCCTTTTTTTGTTTGTTTGAATAAATATATTCTTTTTGGTTTCTACACGTGGATCCTGTTCTTTATTTTTTTTTAACAAACATGAAACTTTAAGGGGAAACACAAGCCGGGAATATATACGACAAAACACATCTTTGCATCTCTTGCTGTGAACTCTCAGCTGCAGCTCAGTACAGAAGCAGACATATAAAAGCAAAGTTAATCAAGAGATCTGCAAAGAGAAATCCTCCGAGTTGTTGCATCAGAATTGTTTCAGTGAATTGTGCAATCAGTCAGTGAACTTTTGACCAGAGAGTTAAAATAAACTCCACATCAAAGCTGTGACAAAAGGACAAGATGTAAGATATTTGAACAGGAAATTGATGGTTGGAGAATCTTGAGTTTATCTAAGATGTGTTAGCTCCCTCTTCATGTTATATCGTCCTGGTCGCAGTGGTTTAAGAATGCTGTTTACAAAGAAGTAGCTATCTTCCAGGTTTAAGAAGTGAAGCTGATGCAGAAGTGGGCCAAACCTGCATTCCTTCTTTATCAAATCCTCTGTTTTATCTGAGTCTAACCTGTATGTCGTACCTAGAAATCTAAAAAAAAAAAAAGACGCCTAGGAGGACGCTGTTCTACACTTTTTTAATTATTTGTTTAAATGCAATTTTGTTCTTCAGGTCAAAGACTCCATTTGACCATTTGATTTGAATAATGTGTTTTCCAGCCCTGATCTACAGTTTATTATTTAGAAAGGAAGCCTTTTATTCTTTATCTAAAAGGTTGCAGATTGTAAATTGATCAGTTTTACAAAGCCAGGCAGAACTATCTGAATTATCTTGTGCCTATTCTCTCACATTTTCCTGTCACCTCCTGTTTTATTTTGTTGATCTGAGCTTTTGTTTTTGTTTATACATGTTTATACATGTTTGGCCATGTTACTGTGGCTTATACATATGTTTCATTCTTGTGGAAAATATGAAAATTCAATAACTGATGGGAAAAAAAGGTTGCAGTTCATGTTAAATATAGCCTGTTTCACACAAGGTGGATGCATGTGTTAACGGCCAACTTTTTCACCCTATCTTTATCTGGACTTTTTCTCCCTGCCCCCAAGTAAAATTTCTGCAAGTGGCTGGTATTGATGAGAAATATTCACTGCAAGAGAGTCACTGCAGGGACGACGTTTATTTCAGTAAACCGGTGCAAATAAAGTGAGATCTTTGTGCGTGGAATAAAACGGTTTCATATTGATCTTTTCCACTCATTTTTGATACTTTGGATTTGGCCGAAACTGTCATCAAGGCGTCTGATTCCTCTTGGCGTGTCATTAAGCCATCTGAGCCTCCGCCCCACCCTCCCCTTCGCAAGGGGAAAAACTTCCCGCTGTGAGGGATTTGTGAAAATGCAACTCAGGACATTCCAGGAGCAGACTGTCTCAAATGTTCTTGAAATGTTCTGGAGTGCATGTGTGAAAACATTTTGATTTGCTCTTCAATATAAAAAGTGTGTGGTAAGTGAGTGAAATATTTGGAAAATACAAAATATTGGCACAAATTTCAGGGTTGATAGTGTTCATTACGCTTTAGAAGTCATGTGTGAGCACTTTTATGACTGAAAATGTTGGATTTCTGTCTTTATTGATCCAGTTTGAGTTTAAATTTGAATAATTCAGCACTCCAGGTCATGTGAGGACTCTTTTAAGTGTTATACACATCACAGCGGGGCACTTGTAAGTTTGAACTGCACCTGATTCGACCCCGTGACCCCGTCCTCGAGGTGAAACTCAGCTCGTGTCTCTGAGCCAACTCGCACACGTGAAACTGTGCTGCAGACGCTGCTGTGAGCTGCCGTGTCAGAGAGCAGGGGATTGGCCCGCAGTGACGTAATGCACCTGATGAATGCCCACGCCCCCCTCCTCCTCCTCTTCCTCATCCTCCTCTTCCTCCTCCTCCTCCTCGCCCAGGCAGCCAGCCAGAAGTTGAGCTCATACGTCCTTGGGAAAAAAACAGGGTGAGGAGGGGTGGAAGCATCTTTCATTCTTAAGTAGCCTTTTGACAAATGAAATGGGACTGAGACTTTTTTTTTCACAACACTTGAGGACTTCTCTGTAAGGCTGCAATCACATCAATGTGTTAGTGAGGGTTTTATTTAATGCAACAGTGGGAATAAAGCAGCTTCTGCAGCATTCATATGCAATGTTAACAAGAAACAATAAAACGATCAAAGTGAAACGAGCTAAAAAAAATCTCATGCAACCTGTTGTTTTCACCTGTTAATACTCCGTTTAGAGACAGACACCAAAAGTATGCAACCCAAAACTTCTGTTGGGGATCATTTTGTAATTTATGTCATTTCTTCATATTTAATTTAGGTATAGAATGTAAATGTTGGAAGGAAACAGTTCAAATATTGCTTTTCTAATTTAATCATTCTCATAAATGAATGACCTTGATCTACAGAGAGAGGAAAAGAGTGATGAATTAACAATATTTTCCCCAAAAACATTGATTCAAATGAAAAATTAACTCATGAATATAACACTGCTTCTTCAGATATTAATTTACCTAAACATTATGTAAATAAAAAGTTATGAAGGCTAATAGATTCAGTAGCACCTTTTAAATGTAGATGCTGTGTGCGAAGCACAAAATATTGTCAAACACTGTCACCTCGTGGCCAAATTTGATATAACAAGCAGCTGAAGGATGAAAACATCAGGGCTGTTTCAGTCATTATTTTAAATTTACATATAATCACTGCCATCTGGTGGTCAAATTGCGTAATTACAGCAAGACAACAAAAGATGATAATTACGTGCTGCAGCTCAGATAAACGTTTATAAAAGCCAAATATGAACAATATTTTTTAACTGCTTGAATGCAGCATGACTTTTTTAGTTATAATTGCCTATTACCAACAATATTTTTTAACAATGAATAAATAACATCGCGAGAATACGTTTTTGTTACTATATCTGAAATTAAATACGTAATATTTGGTAAAATGTACCGATCTCAAATAAGAAAAAAAGGGTTTTTGTAAATACTGCCACCTCGGGGAATATTTCACCACAACCTTTTTTTATTCATTTGAGATCTGTGCATTTTATAAAACATTACGAATTTAATTCCACATATAGTAACAAAAACACATTTTCGCGATGTTATTTTTCATTATTAAAAATATTGTTCATATTTGGCTTTTATTGATGTTTAAATAAATGTATTTCTGAGCTGCAGCACGTAATTATCATCTTTTGTTGTCTTGCTGTAATTACGCAATTTGACCACCAGATGGCAGTAATTATATGTAAATTTAATATAATGACTGAAACAGCCCTGTTGCTTTCATCCTTCAGCTGCTTGTTATATCAAATTTGGCCACGAGGTGACAGTATTTCCCCACAAACTTTTTTCCTTATTTGAGATCGGTACATTTCATAAAATATTACGTATTTATTTCCACATCCAGTGAGAAAACATATTTTAGGGATACTATTTCATCATTATTATAAAGTGTTTAAAAGTTTAACATTTATTAAAGCCAAATATTAACAAAATGGATTAATAATAAAAAATATTATCGTGAGAATATGGAAAAGGTTGTGGTGAAATACTGCCACGTCGTGGCCAAATTTTATATAACAAGCAGCTGAGTGATTAATGCAGCATGACTTTTTCAGTAATAATTTAATAAAATATTACGTATTTAATTCCACATATATAAAAAAAAACACATTTTCGCGATGTTCTTTTTCATTGTTAAAAAATGTTGTTCATATTTGGCTTTTATTGATGTTTAAATAAATGTATTTTTGAGCTGCAGCACGTTAATTATCGTCTTTTGTTGTTTTGCTGTAATTACGCAATTTGACCACCAGATGGCAGTGATTATATGTAAATTTAAAATAATGACTGAAACAGCCCTGATGTTTTCATCCTTCAGCTGATTGTTATCAAATTTGGCCACGAGGTGACAGTATTTCCCCAAAACCTTTTTTTTCCTCATTTGAGATCAGTACATTTTATAAAACATTACGTGTTTCTAAAAACGTCTTGCTGAGAGGTTTAATTTATAACAGGTACTAACATAGTAATAATGACAATAATGGCAATAATGACTGAAACAGCTGTGTTGCTTTCATGGCAAATATACACATAAAATAATAAAAACGGTAGAAAATGGCATATAAACATTGTTCAGACATTTTCTTTTCCATTTTGAATAAATGTATATACTTTGATCTGAGGTTTTTTTATTGAGCTTTCAAGTGGGGTTTTTTTCAATAATTGATGGGAAATAATAAAAAAATATAATTAATCATTGATTGCATCCTTAAAACGGACATTTCTGTAATCATTATCCGGATGATGACCAACATAATTGTAATTTGTAAACGTATAGTATAATACACAGGAATCATAAATAAAAATACGATTCAATTTATATTTCCTGGAATTAACATAAAGAATTTACAGGCAGATCACCACACAAAATGAAGTCTAAAGAGAATCAGTGTTTACATACAAAACATAGAATGCATTATGTCTCTTAATAGCATTGTTTATAATAGTTACATTTTGAACATAAATAGCATTAAAACATTGGCAGTTATGTGAAAATAAAAATAAATTATATAAGTGTGTACGCCATAACTGCTACCAGCAGTCTAATTTTGATTAAATAAGGATGGACAGTTCATCTGAAAAGCTTGAAAGTTGCCCGCACAACAACATCTTTTACTCATTCACAGTGATAATAATGCTTTGGAGACACTTAAATGTTTCCTGTGGCTTTTGGTTGATAAAAAAAAAGCACAATAAACCACAAGATATCTCACAAAATCGTCTCCCAGTCTCTGCTCACATTTAGCCTGTCACATTATTCTAAAATACAGCCCTCCACTTGCACATTCAGCTTTGTGTTTGCCCTTAAAAATACATGAAGCGGTACTTTTACAGCAGCCCATACACTGAATTAATGCAACATCTCCTCAGGTCTGACCTTCAGACAAAATTCAAGCATTTTACACCCTGAGCTGCATCTGCTTTTCAATTCACTGTGAGTGGCGTTATAATACATGTATTATCCATGACAATAATTCATATATTCTTTCAAATGAATTGCTTATAATGCTGCGATAAAATCACATTTTTTTAGTGAAGAATTGGTTTTGTTTGAATGATAATCCTGTCTTAATATTTTACCATTGTTCTATAACATTTGATGAAATGCTACAACAGATAATACATTTTGCACCTCCCCACTTACCACTAACATCACAATAAGCCTCATTAATATACCATAATACCCCCAAGCTATCAGAAAAATAAACGTTTGTTAGACATTTATTGGATTTAATAGCATATTGAAGATGTGAGTTTGTCTTTTAACTGTAAATGATACAAAGGTTTATGAGATAAGTTAATATATAACATATATAAATACTATATATTATGTTGTATTTCAAGAACACGTGTTGTATTTCTATTACCACATCATATTAGTGCTTCTGTCCGTTTTTCGTTTTGATGGGAAAACAGATTATTCGTAAACATCCTGGATTTTAAGTCATAATCTCATACTAACTAAAGCCAAATAGCCTTATTATTATTTTTGATAGTCAAAGCTCTTCCAGATCCCTCGTTGTTTTTTTGTCATTACAAAACACTACATCCCTGTTTAAGTCAGCCAATTCAGCTATAAAATTCTTCACCATTATATGAACATTTTTATTGCTAACTTTTGCCATGCAGACCTTCTGTATCTGAGCTCTGGAGGTAACTGTGCATCACCTCTCCCATCTGCTGCCTGCTCCTGCCGCGCTTGCGCAGTGCGGCTCTCCATCATTTCCAATATCCCAGTGTAGGAGAACCAGCAAAGGCAGAGAACTAATGGGTAGGCTTCTTATTCTTATTTTTCATCAGGTCAGAAACGCACTGCTGCTTACATGTTTCACTGTTTCAGCTCCGGTATGCATTCGCGGGAATGCCCAGGTAAGAACGGGCTGTTTACGGGTTGATTTGACGCAGACAGAACCGTTAAAGCGTCTCTCTCTTCTTCTTCGCTCTCTCTCTGCAAACGCAGCGGCTGTTAGCTAGCATGCTAGGCTAACCCGTGCTAACTCGGCCTGGCCCTGGCCTTGCCTGGACCCCTTTGGACGCGGGCCTAGCTGTTTTTTTATTCGACAATTTGAAGTCGGAACCTGCCTTGATTGCTCTCGACGTGCACAACACCGGTTTCGGATCGTCAATTAAATGCTAAAATGTTACTAGCGTAGTCGAGCTCGCCCTCTGGTTCATTTTCGTTACAACAAGCTAGCTGGCTAACTAGCTAGCTGAGTAACGGGAGCTAGACAGCTGACGCTCAGGATGCTAACAGAGCTAGCCGAGATGCTGGGTCCAATGCATCAAAAAGCAGAGTCAGACAGACAGATTTCGGTTGTTGACACGGTCTCTTTTTAACATAAAGGCTTACAGACTGTTGCCTTTTAGCCCAATGTGTCCCTCTGGGGTGAAATAAACACCACTTAACGCCAGATTACTCTCGTTAAAACGGTAATAAAGCAACACTTGGCACAGTTGATGGACTAGTCTGGCTAATGTTCTCAAAGCTAATTTGCTATTATCTAACAGTCAAGCACCTTTGGTTGCTTTGGTAGTGTACACAAGCGGTTGTCATGTTGTCCAGTTTTAGGGAAAAAAGTCTTGTCATGCAGCTAGCAACGAAGCGAACTTGTGCAGCTGTCAACTTTGAAGGCTGCAGCAGGACAATATGGCTAATTTACCCCCACAGCTAGCCTTAGCCTGCTCCAAGGGGTTACAGTAAGATTTAGATCCTAGGTTGAGAATTAATGGATTTAATCTCACCTAGTACTAAAAGAGCAGTGATGGATTTCTATGGGTTCAATAAGAGGAGGTTGTTCTGTTTAATGGGTGCACAGCTTGTGTTTTATTCCTTTCATTTGTATCATATTCAAGATTATACTCCACTTGCTTTTTTCAGGTAACTTATATTGCTTCACTGAATGCATTTCTCAGAGATCCCATGAGCTCTAAGTGCGAATTTAAATGCCCAGAGGTAGCATTTATGATGCCCTACACTGACTAGTCAACCTTTATTGTGCATGTCAGATGTTAAATCTCACAAGCACAGTGCATTTTCAAGGTGACATGAAGTAGCACCAAATGTTGTGATAAACTGATCTGAAATCATTCCACCATGCAACATTCCTGTTGGTTACCTGCTTCTTAATTAGGGCTGTGCAGTTAATCACTGTTTTACCATTAGTGTGATATGAGCATTCACAATATACATAGTGCAAAAGTCTGGTTTATTATTATTACAATAAAACAGTTTGAATGAATTCAAGCCATGCTTTCTCACTCCCCATGTGTACATTGTACCCGCTGTATGGAGGCCTGGCATGATGTCCATGCTTTCACACCATTTTGATGCATGCAGATGGAGCTAAAGCTTGCAATTCACATCGCAAATTCATATCGTTATCCACATATTGTACAATGTTGTAGCACACTGCATATCATGCTGGCCTACTGTTAATGTCAACTGGATTAAATATCTGCAAAGAACATGCATAGTGTGTAGTAAAGTAATAACTCATTATGAGAACTCTGCCAAAAACTTGTCTGCTAGTGCTTACATAGTTTGGTATTTTTTGCAAATGCGTCATATCCCCTAGAATCTGTTCGACTGAAACCATAGGTTGTGTAATTAATGATGATATTGAAAGTACCTTCAAAATTGTCAAGCCTAAAATAATACATGTTTAGTTACACATTGCAAGGTACACAACATATTGATATGCAAATAATTATGAATGTAGAAATATGGGCATATGGGATATGTTTGTTTGCAGTCAGAGTGCAAAGACATTTTGATAGTCTAAACTTTTGACAACTCCTAAATACACATCTTAAATTGTTTAGACAGTTTAAAATGTTTTGTATGCTTTTCGTGATATAATTTCTTGGAGAATTTCTAAATGCGTACTGTCTCTAAAATCCACGTCACTTAGATTGAGTCAATTATTCTCATTTTTTAACCAATTTTAACAGGACTACGAAAAACAAGTTATTGAGACTAGTTCGCGGCTGCCTGTGTGTTGCCTGCAACATATCACGATACAAACCACTTTTACGGTGAAAGAAAATACTTTGCACACCAACATCTTGTTTGCACATATTCCTCCAAATAAGACTTAGAGGAAGCACTTTAATTTACATAAACTTCCATCCTTAATGGACACCAAATTTAGTTACTGAACCTTTGATGCGATTTCTTATCAAGAGCATATTTGTCTTTCCGAGACGGCCCTTCTGTAAGTCTACTGTACTGATGTATTTCTCTGAATTAACTTCTGTTCTTGTTCCACATTGATTGTTTGAAGGTAGCAGCTGGTTTTAGTCCAAACCTTTAGCATTCCCGTCAACATGCAATGCCCAAGATGGTCCTTCTCCCCCAAAAGAGTCAAATGTTATGTTGGGGAGAAAAAGTTGGTATGATTTTGTTTTCAAATTGAACTGTTCACATTTATGATAAACTCAGATTAACCCTGGCCGTGCTACAAAATTTACGAGATGCCCTCTACTTTGTAGTCTTGTCTCAAATCGCAGAACTCGGTGACTTTGCAGTGATGTCAGACAAACAATAACCTTTCTTGACAGTTATTACAGACATTCCTCCCTAATATGATTTGTGACGGTACTACAATGCTGGCAATTTCTGTAGTGCAGACTAAGGACATTTTACATAAAATTTACATAACCTAGCATAACCATCGCTTTTGGGGTTATGAATAACTGAAAGATTTCGCAAAAAGATGAAGATGCTGCAGCCCTGACAAGTAACTTGAGGCGTGCATGTCAACTATTTAGCTGTAGCGACTAAGGCTTATGCTGTAAAGGTACTTCATAATCCATTGCTGCACATCTAAAAGTTCAATGCTGACTTTAGACCATCTTTTTGGTGAAATAAAAATCCACCTGAAGCTGACTCCAGTGCAGATATAACTGCGTTCACTCTGCATTTGTCCTCAGTTTGACCACCACTATGATCCTCTCTGTCCTTTCTCTACATCTGTTTTTCTTTTCATTTGAAACGATGCATGCAAAAAGGCAAAAAAACATGATGTTAGAAATGATCAACCTACAGCATAAGGTTACAGATTTGCAGGTACGATGTTCTGCTTCATTTGGACCTGCTAGAGGAAACTGTGTGGGGAGATAAGCATTAAAATAGAAAGATTTTAGATTGAAATTTGTGCTTTACATTAACGAGGTGGCAGATTTACAGGGAGTTGCTTTGCCAATGGTTTAGATGAAATCATTTGGCTAAGGCACAAATGCAGTTTTTAATCAAAATGACTGATTTGAATCTGGTCCAGGACTTTTGCTGCACATAACTGCCCTCTGTCAGTATCCTACTTGCAATATCTTACATGATTTGAGCAAACAAAAAAGACCATGTACGAGATAACCACTTTATAAATGGAGGTTAAATTGTGACATCCTAAAGCTGGGACTCTGCACTAAGCTCTTGTTGGAAAAATATAATTTTCCCTCCAATGTGAAGACAACAATTGAATACATGTTTTCTCTGTTACCTCTGCATTTTCCAAACATGGACTTGTGGGAAATAAGATTTTAATGATGTGCTGGTTGTGATAGGACGCTGTGCATCTCTCCTGAGATGATGAGGTGTTACTGTTGCTGCTGCGTTTATTTCCAGACAAACAGCGTACGTTTAAGTGCTGCTGCCTTGTTTTTTATACTGTGCCACGGGTACCTCTCTTCCTCTGTGGTGGTGTCACTGGGTTTGGTCTCAGCAGCTCGCAGGGCAGTTATGAGTCAGCAGCAGCGGCGGCTGAGAGGAGGCTTTGCATGAAGCTCCTTCACTCACGTACAGAGTTCAGCCGATTTTACAGCTTTGATGGGCTCATACCAGTGTTTGAAATTCTCTTTCTGAGAGAGAGGGGGGGATGAAATACTGCCAATATTTCATCGTGAAAATAAATCCATCCTTGGGACAATATAATTTGATGAAACAATTTGTCTTGATTACAAAATCTTTTGTCCAAAATGATCCAAATGTCATATTTGAAAGTATTTTGAAGTATTTGTACCATTTTAAATGTTGTAAAATAGTCATATTCTGTAAGATTTGCTCAATAAAATTATTTTTTGAATTGATCACTGTTGGTTATAAATGAAGGCTGTTCTGGTCTTCATCCTTTATTTTATTGTACAAAGTTGCACCCTGGTTTAGAGGTGTCCTGAACCATAGATCTGAATGATTCTATTGTTTGAAATCCCATAATCCAATTTCTTTAATGTAAAAAGTAGAAGTGAGTGTTAACATTTCAAATGATTTCACAATCTTTATCAAAATAGTGTCTTGGGAGACATTGGGATTTCAAAGAATCTATATAAGAATGTACTGTGATGGCTCAATCATGGCTTTACATCCCTACTCCTGATACACCAAAAAGTACACCATTGCAATATTAAAAGCAGGCAGAGAGACCTGCGTTTAAACAACACAAGGGGCTACCTTGGTGGGCATGTGTTGCCTTAGGCTCAGTTTAGACAATGAAATATGATCCTGGGACTCCAGTATGACTAACAGATCTTTAAATCTAAAGGATTATAAACCTCCAAGACACTCAACAGCATTTTGTAGTCCCCTCAAAGGGGATTTTATATGTATTTTTATCTTAATACTGATCACAAGCTCAACAGAAGAAATGCAGCGTTCATGCTCAAGAGTAACCTACTTTTTTTATGATTGGCCACCAGCAATCTTCGATTGACGACACCATGTTGAACTGTGGAAAAAGATATCTGGTAAAACGCTTTTTTCCGGATTGTAACATGGATACTTTCTTTTAAAACCAAATTTAAATTAATGCAGGGGTAACGTTGGTGTGATTAAATTCTAATTTCAGCAATGCAGAAAATAAGCGATAGACCTGTAACTACAAGTAAACAAGTGTCAGAATATTCAATTACTCACTGTGTTTTTTCTTCTGTTTTGCTCTCACAGGAACCATGGGAAAACCGCTACCCAACCACATTTGGGATCCAACATGTTAAACACACTTAACCTGTCAGACTGAAGGACTGTTTCCTGAGAGACAAATGGTAAAAAACTCCAAATACAAGACTCGAAGTTGGCTTAATCAGACAAGATGCACTAATGGAAGTCAGTGCTCCGTTTAGCCCCCTAACCATGAAGCAGCTCAAAGGGTAGGGTCTGCCGTGAGTTCGCCTCACCCTACCCAACTACCCACCACCCCACCACCCCATCAGCTCCACCTGAGAGCAGAGTCCCACGTTGAAAGCCTAATCCTGCAGCTCTACCCGTCTCTACAACCCTACCACCACCTCTCCACTACCACGGCTTTGGAAGACGAACATGACGTGCATCGTGAAGACGCTGGTTGATGTCTGATATATATCCCTCTGAGGTGTCGAGCGTAAAACCAGCAGAGCAATGAATGGCGGAAAGGACTGTGACACGGGAGATGAGAGGCAGGCCGCCCCTGTCCAGGTCCCCATCGGCTGGAAGCGCAAGGCGGATCATGGCGGAGGGGTGGTATACATAAGGTATGACGAGTTCCTCAAAGATGTTTCATTAATGACTTGGCATTAGTTTGACATAAATGAAACAGAGAAAAAGAAAAAACCTCTGATTGTGGAGGCCATAGATTGTTCCATCTTAGTGCAAAATATATGGAGATCAGTGAAATTGTAGACTTCATGTCACATATTAATGTAATAGATCTGTAATAAAACGTGATGTTTCTTACCGATTTTTCTAAATCTAAAAGCCCCCAGCAGTTCTGTTTTCCAAACACACATGATTAGAGATTCTGTAATTGATTAGCTCTGCAGGAGGTGATTAGAAATGTGGTGACTTTTGCTTTCTTTGGGAAGTAAAATCATTCCTTCAGGCCCTGATGCTGCAGTTTATTTAGCATCTAAATAGCTGATAAACTAAAACATACTATATCTTTGGCAGTACCTCTACACATCAAGGCCACATGTTGGGACAGGCGTATACAGCAATTCTGATAAACAGTGGTTCATCACCACAAAAATCAGCCCAGCTTGTTGAACAAGGACATATTTACTAATGCGTTGGATCCTTCAGCAGTCGTGGTCTCATGCAGACTGGAAGTTGGTGTCCTTTCTGGCATCTGAACTCCGGCACGTGTATTTACCAGTCACAATGAACCAAAGCAGTTGGCTGGTGTCAGGTTTATTTTGGGTGTTGGAAAGAATCCTGTCTACTTCTGTGACCGTGGCCTGATACTGTCACTGCACACATGTATTTGCTCATGTTCTTTTACATTAAAAATGTGCATTTGCTGCAGGGAGGTCCAACTGTACATTTTTGATGTGACTGATGATTCAGCCTGTGGTTGTTATGTCACACTATCACTGTGTATGTTTAATGGGATCAACAGATGGTACATAGTGTTCTTTATCATTGGTGGACAGTTTGAAATGTGTCACTGGAGATTTATTTTCTGCTTTTCTCAATCTTTTAGTGCAAAAGGGTCTGTCTTATTTCTCATGGGTGAAACCTGCTTTGCAGCAGCAGTGACCTTCTTATCACACTCCAATTATTTACTTTTAGTCCTTTATTATCCACGGTTTTGCAGACTTTATATAAGGAGATGATGTCACCCATTGTTTATGACTACAGTTTTGAGCTTTTGATATATCCATTGTCTGATAAATTGGAGGAGTTTTTATTGAGAATAATACTGTCCAGTAGCTGATGTCCTCTTCTGAAGAACAGTTTTTCTCTCTTTATAGATACGAAACATGTTTTAAATTGTTCTTTTAATACGTACAGATGGATGAATTCCACCGTGCTGTAGCGCTGTTGAGTGGGAGGATTTTACCTTTTGATTTCATGGTTGCAAGCCTGTAAAACCTGCAGCAGAACCTGCCTGAAGCAGCAGCTAACCCACCTTAAAAAATCATTTATGTGTCTGTCAGCGGAGAATTCCTCTGTGCAATGGTTTTACTCTTCTGAGTCAGGGATAAATTCATGGTGGGAGAACTAGGCTTTTGTAATATTTCCATATAAAATGTTCACTTTGGTACAAAACCAAATCTGTGGTTTGGTCCAAAAGTAGAAAAGAGGTATATTAAACAATGTAAAAAAGGGCTGCAATGCTAAATATCACACAAGTATTTGTTCATTGGAGCTACACCATCTGGAGTCTCTCCACATCTTAACGTTGTTTTCTCTCTGCAGTCCCAGTGGCTCGTTGCTGTCCAGCTTGGAGCAGGTGAAGACCTACCTGCTGACAGATGGAACCTGCAAATGTGGCCTGGAGTGCCCACTCATCCTCCACAAGGTAATTTTTATCATCTTAATTCATTTAAAACACAGCCGGGCGGAGAGTTTACAGCTGCCTCTTAACTGAGGCTCCAGGAGGTGGAAGTACCAATACACAAATGAAGTTAAAATGCTGTTGTCCAAAATATTACGCCTGAACAAAAGATCCTAAGCAATTTAAAAACTGTCAGTCAAACCTAAAGATGTATTAGCACATGACGCTGTTGTTCTAGAAATGCCGCTCCTGGTCAAGCTTTTATTCATCAGCTGTTAGCTTAATGTTAAAAGTGAAAATGATGAAAAAGGTTGTGAAGTATTATTTTCAAGATCCCAATAGCAGACAACATCTAACTGGATTTCGGGTTTAGTTGGAGTGATCATGCATTTGGTCCCATCCCTGCTGTTTAGAGACGATGAAATCGAACACCTCAAAGTATGTTTTTTAAGGAGGAGATCTTTTTATCTCTAGTTTCCACAGGAGGAACAAGAAATCATTGTTTTTTCCATCCATAAGCCTCATACATTCATCTTCATAAAAAATAGGATGGGCACAATAATGTTGAAGTCTTCTTTTATATTTGTTTAAATTCTTTTTTTGTCTCAACAGCAGTTAATAAGTCAAATGCTCTAAAAATGGTTGTCAGTTTAATGATTTTATTTTGACAGAACTTGCCTACCATAGCTTAAATTTAAGCATTTTCTTCTGCAAAAATTACTGTCATTTTGATGGACACGTTAACTTATTGTCATTTGACACAGACCTATTGTTGGTAATTAGGAACTTTCCAATTGTTATAGATGCAGTTGCTGCAACTCATTAACATGAGTGTAAGCAAAAGGCTTCCTCAGAATACATTATGTCCTCATTCAAAATAGACAATCAGCTCTTGTCCATGACAAGTCAAGACGGGACACATTTTCTACAGCTGAAAATGAGAGAAATTGATGAGGGAGGAAATAAACATGTCTGAGAGAATGAAATGGTGTCACACTGTTCAAGTCAAGGTTAAAACAACTTCTGACAGGCTATTGTTAAAAGTGATGCTTTTGTTTCTGTAGAAATGGATCAAAAAGTAAATCCCAGCTTGGAAGGTGGCTGTAAAAACGTTTGTAGTTTCGTCCTTCATAGAGCGCTGTGGCTGTGGTCAGCTTAAATTAACGTCACAATGAACCCCAAAAGGGAGCGGTTTCCACGGAATAAAGGTACATAAAATTGTCCAGAGAAAGCTCTCCTGCAGCCTAATTCACTTCTCCACTCCCTTCCATATGCTTGACAATGTATGAATCAATTTGAAACACCAATCCACAGATGTGCAGATGCTGTGAGGAGTCCACAGTCTCACATTACAAAGGGTAACCCAACAGATTATCCTTCTTGAAGCTAAATTTGTCCCCAACACACCATGTCTGTCCTATCAGGCCATTATATTGGGCTTATGTAGTCTTGTTTTGGAAACATTTTGACTTCCCTACTCCTTAAATTATCCTATGATGACACAACATTTTCAGAACATTAAACTGATGTCAGGGTTTCATTCTGTTATTGGTTTGCTTCTTAAGTGTATCACATTCTATTAAACTTATGTTTAAACTTAGAATAGATTATTTTCTGCTTTGAGACATCAATCTTACTCATTGGCATAGAATATGGTGTACATGTGTGGTACAATTTTTTAAGGGCAGCGGTGAATGTATATCTCATTAAATATCGTTCTCCTTAGGTGTTTAACTTCGACCCAGGGGCAGCTGTCCATCAGAGGACAGCAGAGGATGTGAAAGCGGATGAAGACGTCACCAAACTCTGCATTCACAAGAGGAAGCTTCTGGCTGTGGCTACGCTGCACAGGAGCATGGAGACGCACCCACCTCTGACACTGACCAGTCCAGGGGGAGGTAAGAGTACCTGTAAATCCAGCTCTATCAACTTAATTTGTGGAATGTTTGATTTAAGGTAATTTCTTTTCCTTGTTTGCCAACCAGTCTGGTCAGTTGATAACAATGACTTTCCTGTTTTGTCTTAAATGTTGCCCAAGTTATTAGTATTGGTTTGACGTAAATATTCTTTATGACCCCTCAAGGTACATCATCAGTGGTCTCTGCGCATTCAACGTCTCAACGAGTAATAAGGACTAAACCCCATGATGGTCTGCCAAATGCTGTTGGACAAGACTGCAAGAATCCTTTCAAGATGATGATGGCAGCTGGACAGCAGCAGCAGCATAGGCTGTACCTACCCCAGGAGGTGGGTGGAGCCCAGCAGCCTGACCTCTACACTGGGTACCCCAGGCAGCAGAGGCTGGGCGGTGGGGAGCCAGGCCCCAAATCCCCATACCGGGTTGGGTATGGAGGCATGCTGAGCCCACCTCCCTCCAGTGCTAAGCTGTATGGAGATGGTGCTCAGTCTCCCAGTGCAGACACTCTAGGCAGTCCTGATGGCTTTCCAAGGACAAATCCTTGTGGGTTTCCAGGAGCAGGCAGTCCTGGTTCAGCATCTATCCATGGTAACACTAGGACTCCTCTTTCCCCACCCAATGTTTTGCTCCATGGCTCCCCTGCAGGCCAGCCATCCTGCGCCATGACAGGGAGGACTAGCACGCCCCTCTCTCCGACAGCCACTGCCAAAAGCCCTGTCATGAACATGAACATGCCTCGGGGGAACTTCCCCCCTGGTATGGATATGCCCCGTGCAACGTTTCACCATAAAACACAGCCCCCTATGCATCCTGTACCCCCTCCATCCATACCACCATCCTGTGCCCTTCAGAAAAGGCAGTTGACCTCTGAAAAAGACCCCTTAGGCATCCTGGATCCCATTCCCAGCAAACATGTCAGCCAGCCCTCCAACAATGCCCAAAACCCCTCAAACTTCCAGCCTAACATCCACTCTCAGGTACCAATGATGAATGTAAACATCCCCCCTCCCACCATTGTTCCCTTGCCAAGCAACTTACCTTTGCCCACAGCGAAGCCTGGGCCTGTGGGACATGGCGGCCATGTTCAAAGGACTCAACAGGGGGGTCCCACATCCTCCATGTCCCCATCCCCTGTCACCTCTCCTGTCCACATGGGTGGGCCTGCTCTTGGGAGAATGGAGGCCTCCCCTCATCGCTCACGCTCATCCTCCACCTCCTCCGACCACGGGAACTTTGCAATGCCATCGGGCCACCAGGCCCAGTGTGGCACTATGAAGGTTCCTCCTCGTTCCCCCAGGTCTGCAATGGGATCTCCCAGGCCAGCCATGCCCTCCAGCCCCTCTACCAACAAATCTGACTCACATTACCAGTACAAGGACTCCCAGTTGCTGCCAGGGATGGGAAACTCGATTAGCACCCAGCAGCACAGCAACTCCATGTACTCACCCACTTCTTCTTCCTCGTCATCCTCTTCTATGGCAACCCCTAGCGCTTCCCAGAAGGGCCACCCAGGACTCCTGGGGATGCCCCTCAACCAGATCCTAAACCAACAGAATGCTGCTTCCTTCCCCGCCAGCAGTCTCTTGTCAGCCGCAGCCAAAGCACAGCTAGCAAATCAAAACAAACTCAGCGCTGCTGGCAACAGCACTGCTGGCATGGCTGGTGGTGGTGTTGGTATGGCAGGCATGGGGGCAGTTGGGGGTGGTAATGGAGGAGGCAGTGGGCACCCTGGCCCTATGAGCGGCCCTCGAGGCATGGAGGGACACAGCACTTTAAACTCAATGCTCCCGCCAAACTCCACCATGCTGCTCAACAGTCCTGAGGGTCAAAGTGGTCGGGCAGCTCTGAGGGACAAACTCATGGCCCAGCAGAGGGACCCCATGCGTAAAAGGAGACAGTCCTCAGGCAGTGCTGCTGTGAACCACGATAACAGTAACAACATGGTCTATAGTATGCTTAACAAACGAGGCATGGGAGGACCCCACATGCAGGGTCCCAGTGCCACTGAGCAGCTGCGAAAAGTGGGCAGACTTGGAAACCTTCCACCAAACACCTCCATGGCCCAACTTCTTCAGACCATGAGCTGCCAGAGCTCCCACAGCATGGTTGGTAACAGCCATCGTCCAGGTCTAAGTCCCGGGCAGGGGTCTGGTCCTCAAGGAGGAGCACAGCTGCACTACAACGACAGCACAGGTATGGTCCCCGGTGGCCCTCAGCAAAACCTTCTAGCTCAGCAGAGGCTGCGAGGCCCAGGAGATGCAATGCAGCACTGCCAGAGCATGGACCCCTCTGGGGGCCATCTGGGCCCTCGTCAAGGCCAGTTCCCTGACATGATGGCCAAGATGCAGGCCTCATCAATGAGTAACTGTGGGCCCATCGGGCCGGGAGGGGTGCCGTTGGGCCCTGACGGCATGCCACTGGGACGCCAAAATGCCAACCCCCCACCGCTCTCCCATCCAGGCCCTCACCCATCGCAACAGAAACTTCTGCAAAGTATGGGACGGAATAACATGGTGGTGATGCCTCATGGAGGTGTCAATGGAAGCTGTACACAAAACATTTCTGATACAGGTGAGTAGTCAGCACTATGATGTAAAACTGTTTATTGCAAACTGTTATTTGCATACAGTTCATTCATGATAATAATCCTGTGCACTATAATGAACGACATTTGTAGTATGATCATTTCGGCTCTGCATCTCAACTACCCAACTGTAAGATATTATTATTATTTAATTAAACAGCAGCTGATGAAAATCGCTGCAAGTAATTATTTGGCGTTTAAAAATACTTGCCGAACAAAAACTGAGCAGCTACAGTCCGAGCAGACCTCCATCTTCCTGGAGGATGGTGTTGATATCATGTGCAGTGAATTAGCCTATACCTCCCCTCCCTTCCTCATGATAAGTTTCTGTCTTTATGAGTGAACTAAAACCAAAGGATTTAGGTGATAGGCCCCGAGCCGAGACAGTCGGGCTCCTCCAGGATCTGTGAGCTAATGAGCAGGCCCCTCATCTCTGGAAGCTCGGCTAATTGTCAGTCAGCCAGTGTTTCTCTTTGTTTTATTTGTATGCTAGCATCAGTCAATGGTGTAAGAAGATGGAAATGGGATCTGGATCTCGTTTTAAGGGAAGCAGCCCAGATAGGGCGTTCGAAAGAGCTTCTCCCGGCTAGCTGGTCGCTATAGTAACGATAGACCCTGAATAGAGACCAGAGCGAAGCCTTTGATGAGTGTTTAGGCCTGTGTGTGTGTTTGAATGACCGTGCGTGCACTACTTGTGTTTACAGTGTGTGTGTTTTAATTTATTGGTGTGCATGTGGATGACGTGTGTGTCACAGCATGTTTTTTTTTCAGTTTCTGTGTATAAAAGCACTGAAAAGACATAGATCTTGTGTTTTTTCCTGCCTGCTGCGGGGCCAGACGATGAGTTTATGTATTCATTGTGCGTCTGTGTGTCCTCATATGGTTTATAATGGAGATATCACCAAGGTCTGCTGCAGGCCACCTGTTCTTATCACCAGGTGTCCTGTTATTTTGTATATCTTCCAAGTCATTGAAATTCTGGTGGTCCTGTGCAGGTCAGGAGGCAGCCTGTGACGTTTGTCGCCACTCCTGGTCATTTTAAGTTGCAGTTTGGACTTCTAAGTTTAAAATTGTCAAAGAGAATCTACAAAAGAAAGCTAATTTTTATCAGTACAATTGAAGGATGTAGTTTTACTTTCTATGTTTGGCAGAAATAACACATTCACTTTTTTTGTTTCTAGTTCACCTACAGAAGTCCTTTTGGCCCCAATCTCTATCAGTGTCCTACATTTTTGAACATCAGCCACAACCAAGTCTTGATTTGGGGATGATACTTGTATGAAGGCTGGTCACACTTTTAATTGAGCATTGGACCGTGTCACTACTGATCTCCCACTATTTTCCTGATAGGGAGTAGACATCCAATAGAATAATATTTAAGGATACTATCAAGTGAAATGCCAATGATCTATGACCACACCGTTAGAACTAGAACGATGAGAGGGATTTTAGCATCTTTATTGGCTGTTGTGCAGAACTCATCATGCTTAAGTGTTTGCATCCATTATTTTTGCTTAAGAATCAGCTAACATGTCATTAAGGCCTGGCAAAGAAGTTGAATGCATAGTTATGCATATATTTGTGTTTTGTTACTATTAACATTGCATTACCGTCATAAGCTACAAGTGCCAATGCACATACAATGCATTCTTTTGCCATAATCAAAGAAAACAAGATACAAACATTTTGTCAACAATCATTACCGGTTGAGATCCCTGCACCCGAGGCCGCGTGGCCCCTCGGTGCTGGCAGCGGATCGTCACTCAAACTCTCCCTCTTTGTCTTACAGGGCTTTTAGTGGTCTGTCTTTGGTTTTTGAGATATAAAAAGGAACCATACAGATGACCTGTACTGTAAATAAACCCACCTAGCCTCTCCTATCCTTTCCTTTCTCGGACCCCTGTTAGCAATGGCACATTAAGAACCCACATCCTCTTGGGGGAAAAATATATTCTGCCATCATTGGCAGATGTAATGCCATACTTGAAGCTAATTTGGATGACATGTTTGGGATCTTAAGAGCCCTCAAATCTCTTTGAAAGTGGCCTAGTGAGTGGCTTTTTAGCATTAGCCTCTAGCCATCTGTTTCTAGACAGCTAGCAAGCTTTGAACAACCCTCCTGCCCCCTCCTCTTGCCATCAACAAATACCCCAAAGTTCATTGTAAACCCCCCCAGACCTCCTGCCACCCAGCTGACCGCCCCCACATCCCCCAGCAGGGTAAAATCACACCACCCGACCCCCATAACCCCCCTCATCCACCCACACGACTCCCCCCACCAAGCTTCCTGGCAGTGGACAGCACCACCAATCATCACTCGGTTCCCATGGCAACCTCCCCCGGCAACAGCCGTCACTATATCATAGCAGTAGCGGAGGATATGGGGAGAAAGAGGGGGGGTTGGCCGTGTCGTGGCTCTCAGCGCTGGAGAGGAGAGGGAGAAATAAAAGAGGAGGAAAAAAAATGGAGAGCACACACAGCTGCCCTTCAGCCATGTAGCATCACACCAGCTGCTCCACAAACACACACACACACACACACACACACACACACACACACACACACACACACACACACACACACACACACACACACACACACACACACACACACACACACAACGCAGCGTTAGGCCTCGGAGATTTTGTATTTGCTTCCTCTTTGTCTGTACAACATTGCTGCTGGGCTTTCTCTTCATTCATTGATACATCTGTGGCCTCGATGGTTGTTGCTCATGTTCTGTCCCTGCACGCTTCGCTAACAAGTCTGTCCGCACCTCGCATCTGGCAGTGGGTCCGTCTGTTACTTCTGGTGCAACAGATTGTTAATGTGCAACTTTTTTTCTATTCTCAAAGGTTCTGATAAGAGACACTTTCACAGCTTTTTGGTTCATTTTCTGTTGGGAACTGTACATTTGAAAAGGTATACATTTCACTTAACTGCTACATAGAGTTGAATATTGCAACATCTTCGAGAATTGTAACGATACTACTTTTTCTGAGTGTTGAAGATCAGTTTTATCAAGTTAAGAATATGTTGTAATAATTGTGTAATTAACACTGGGAAAGGAAAATGAATTTAGAAACATTACTTGTTTCGTTTGTTTAATTTTAATTTAAATATTGACTGCAATCAGTGAATCAAACTCAAAAATGAGTTAAACAAAACAGTTAAGGAAAACCAGATCCTTTATTCTGATTTCATTAATGTCAGATCTTCCCTTTATGACTTGATTTGTCCTTTAAAGTGCCCTTTCTCTCCACTGTCAGTGTCACTTCTTTAAAGGTACAGATGTCCTTTTAACACACTTTGTATCTTCAAACTATTTTGCAGGAAACCCTTCATCCCTTGGCTGTGGTATGGGCGGCTTGCAGACGCACATTAACACTGGTGGAGGTCAGATGTTCCAGCAGCAGGTTCATCAGGCCATGCAGCAGGGGGTGAGCTCACATCCAGCCTACCAGGGGCAGCAGCACTTCTCAGAAAACCACCCCTACACGGACAGCAGCAACACTAACGCCGGCTCCATGGCCTGCCTCTACCAGAACTACCAGGTGGGATGACGAGTATCAATTTGATCTCCTAGAAACTTTATTGTCTACTTTGATCTTTATTTTACCTTGCTGTTGTTTCCCTAGCAGGGAATGTTGCCACACCCTCATTTCGGGGAGGGGCAGCAGCCTCAAGGCGAGGGGCTTCCAGCGGGTACACCTGGCTCTGACAGGGGACCGGGTGGAGGCCCTGAGTCCGTGGACGCCATCTACAGAGCTGTGGTGGACGCAGCCAGCAAGGGCATGCATGTAACTATAACAACCACAGTGAGCGGGACCACACAGGCAAGTCCGGTGCCCGCCCTCAGCGCCATGAGTGCCTTCACTGCCTCGATAGGGGAGCCTGTCAACATCCCCAAAGTGGTCAGCACAGTCCTGCATGGACACCAGGAGGGGGACGTGTTAACTCAGCAGGCCAGACCGAGGCAGGTGAGGTCAGGGCGGGGTCAGAAGAACATGGATCCTGGAAAGAGCACTCCAGAAGGCCATGAGGCCAATGAATACTTCCGTTCTCCTGGCCGTGGGACTCCCAGGGGGCAGTGGGACGGAGAAGGGCAGCACGGGGGAGGCTTTGACGCTCATAGCAACAACAGCGCCTGGGGTGGTGAAGAGTTTCTGGAGTGTTCCACACATGTGAGGAGTAGTCCTTGCATGGAGAGACCTGCCAGCCTGGCCCCTGCCCCACCCTGCCCCACTGAAGGGTCCAACGACCATGGCTTGGTCCTGGCCCACGATAAGGCCTTCCTCGATGACGCCTATCGCTTCAACAACTGCAACCGGACTCCTGCTAACTACAAGGAGCGTCTGGAGCAGACGGTGGAGCGTTGCGCACACATCAACGGCGCCACTTCCCACTTCAACACCCGGAGTTACGGAGAAGTCCTTGGCCCCCCACGGCAGGAGCTTACGGGGGACGACCAGTCGCCGAGCTCCTCCACTAGCCTGGAGGGACCGCTGGCCACAGCCAAAGACTACACCCACTACAATGGCCACTTCAACGGCATGGCGCCCAGTCCCTCGGACACGAAGAGCTTGAGCAGCGAGGAGGATCTACGTCAGCCGGACTCGCCCGCCTCGGAGCTGCTCCACTACCGCTCCAGGACCTTCAACATGGGAGAGCTGGTCTGGGGCCAGCTGAAGGGCTTCCCACCCTGGCCTGCCAAGCTGGCCGGGGAGGAACAAGTGCACAGCGCTGCTATGCAGCTGCGAGAGCAGGCCAAGGTGAGAAACCTCTCTGTGAACACCTGGCTGTGTTTTACAAGCCAACTTTAATGTTCAGACTAGATGAGACTGTAGAGGCACGGCTGATTTCCAGCCATGTTTGCTTTAAAGCCGTCTTTAAGCTTTCTCAGAATATGTTTTGTCTGATTTGACTCAAGTTTTTCCAAACCTTTTGTATCACTTTAAGGTAGAAAGAAAAAAGCTGTTTTTGTTCATTGGCAACAGCAGCAGATGGATCACAAAATGCAGCTAAAGCAGAATTTCAGAATAGGAGAGCTCCCGCTAATGATGACTGCAGAAATATCTGGTGAACAGTACAAAATAATAACTGTAGTTTTCTTTTTTCTGGTGTGAAATTGTTGTACTGTTAGCAAACATTTCCTTGATGTACTGAAATGTTTTCTCTTGTCTCCATGCAGGTAGAGCCAGAGAAACTAAAAACACTAACTCACGACTTAGAGGCACTTGACCGAGCTGCCAAAAGAGGCCTGAAGTAAGCAAACATACAAAAGTCCCTGAGATAACACTTGAATCTGTAACTGGCTGCTTCATTTGAATTGTAATGAATCTAAAAATATTATTGTTGTCTAACAGACAGGGGAAACTGAATAATCACTTGGAAGCTGCTATCCACGAGGCCATGAGTGAGCTGGATAAGATGTCGGGCACAGTGAGTATTTACACATCATTTAAACAATCATTTCTATCAGTCGTTAAGTGTTGACTTTACTCTGCCTACCTGCCCAGCTCTACAACACTTCTCTCTCTGTCTGCCATCAGATCCCATCGAGGGATCGTCAGGTGAAGCTCCCCAAGCCTAAGAGGAGGAAGATATCCAGATAACATTGAATGTGTTGTCCTCAAAGCCTTCGGAGACTTCGTCCGATCAGCCTTTGATGCAATCTGAGCTCTCCAACAGGTGCTACACATGGACATTCAGTGGTACATCTTCGTTCCATGATATCAACTTGACTTAATGACTGACCACAGAAGGTGCTGGAAATGTCCAATCACCGATACAGTTTAAACTGTTGAAGAAAAAAGACAAAGTAGAGAAGAACGTCAAAAACGGTTGCAATTTGTCTACAGCTCACTGAATTAACTA
Source organism: Labrus bergylta (assembly GCF_963930695.1). Classification (NCBI taxonomy): domain Eukaryota; kingdom Metazoa; phylum Chordata; class Actinopteri; order Labriformes; family Labridae; genus Labrus; species Labrus bergylta. The sequence goes on along the minus strand of NC_089218.1, from coordinate 10,361,469 downwards.
TTTTTTTCTAGAATAAGATAGTAAAACAAACAAAAAAAGCTACAAGCATTACCTTACATATTTAAGAAAAATAGACAGTCCAAATATTTCTGATACATTTTCAATATGTATATAGATAATCCTGAAATTTCATGCTATTAAGAATTGTATGTAAATATTGTACAATGTCATGTACAAGCATACCTAATGCACATTTTATCTTTTATTGTACAAAAACAAAGCAGAAGTGTACCAATGTCTTGGTTTCTATTCAGAAATGCGGTTGTATACGGCCGCATGCATAGGATAAATAAGAATACAGCCTAAAGCTTTTATATGATGAACTGTAAGACGTGCTGTTTATTTTTCCTTTCATTAGTTTTGTAAAGGAACAGCAGTGGAACAGGCATGAGTATATGAGTTCTCCATTACGAAGGTCACTTCACGCCAGTTCAAGTGTTCGTTTGTTTTGGATTTAAAAAAAAAAAAGAAAAACAGAATGAACTTTACCAGCAGAAAGTGTTCAGTGTTCCTCTAAAGCAGCTTCCATCGGCCGGACGAATGTTGGTAAATCTTCATCTGCTCCAGCATTAACTAAGACAGGAGAATCATGATATTCTGAGATCAGCTTGAGCGCTAAAATGCTGGTTAGCAGATGATGATTTTTGTTTCAAAGCATGGTGACTGGTAGATGAAAGAAAGTCGGTTTATCTGCCATTTTAGGAGAAAAAATCCACCTGCAGGCACTTTTGAAGTTTTGTGATGTTCATCTCAGGAGCTTTTCATTTATAGCTATGACATGTTTGTTTTTACGTCCGAGTCAAGACAGATTTTCCCAAATTAACTTTGTACAACTCTAAAGAAGCATCAGGAGTTAAATCCATTAAATCAATCTGCAGCGGCAACTCAGATATTTCTTAATTTAAAAACAGCGTTATGCTAAACTTTCTCTGGTTTCAGGTCCTCCACCCCAAGGACATCTCTTCATAATTTCTTGCATTTGAAAACCTTAAATTATCACCTAAATCATTGAATAATTAAAGACAAACCAGCAGGTTGATTCATGATAACAATCACTGGTTGCAGCTCAGTTTTTACAATTATACATGCATTTAAGTGACTTTGTTTACTGTTAATGCAGCTAGCCAATAATCACAATTAAGTGTTTGTCATTGACTTGATATTTCAGAACTCTTCTTACTTGACAAAGCTGATTGTTGACTAACAGACATGTCATCACATCCCGTTTACTAGACCTCAGTAGCTCTTGGCTTGTAGCTGCAGTTCCCTCTGATGGAGTTCTGCACCTTAAGGTACAGAAATATGTGTCAGGACTTCATCTATTATCTCATCGTTAGTATTTTTAAATACCAGGACAAACTGATGTTTGAAGAATTAGACTAAACTTTTACTAGATATAAAATAACTGGAACATATTCAAACTTAACATGGCATCATGTTCACATTTAAAAACCCTGAATGCAGCATCAGCTCACTACTCAGAGTGTCTTTGGGTGGATTTTTCCTTCAGTCAGTTCTGTCATTATGTTCTCATGCCCGTCTGTACAGTGTTTTTCCTCCATGACTGTAGTCCTTTTTTCTCCACGACTCTAGCTTTAGGTAAAGTCAGCGATGTCAGAGGCAGAGTCTAGATATCATGACGAACACTAACTCAACAGCAGCGGAAGTATTTCTCACATTTAGGGGCCTTTTTGAAATCATTTGATTTGTCTTTTTTGTTTTGCATATTGATGTAAATTATTTATGTACAGTACTCCATATTTATTTTAAGCTTTACAAATATGCTAGATGGCAATAATACTACCAAGAGTTGAGAACTCAAGCCTTATATGTGTATATGTATGTTTTTCTTTTTGTTTTTCACAGTGAAGAATCGATCATGTATTCAGAGTCCATTACAAACACTCATGTTCCAGTTGATTGAAAAAGTGACCATTACAATAACACTTATTTCTTACAGTGAGCCTTGCTGGTCGGCTCTTTTTTGTTACAGTACGTGTTACGGATAAGTTCAAGGAAAAGATGTCTGCCTGCAGGACTGTACTATTTATAAAAATGCACATCAGAAAAAGGCAGACACCATTTGTGTCGGTAACAAATGCAGTTTAAACACTACTTGCCGGAAAGCAAAAGAATCGCTTGATCAGTCTTAAAATCAACAGTATTGGGATCACAGAGGTGAAACACACACACACAGCTGCTCCTGGAGAACAACAAACAACCTGAAATCACTACAGATTTATCAAGTGCAATATACAAATCCATGGCAACGATCAACAGCTTTTTTCTATTTTCAACATCTCCTCTGACCTGAAAATGCTCTAAAATGTCTATAACAAGTCCTAACCTCAAAACAATGAAGTAGTAATTTATTTTAAGCTTTACCTTTTACACGTAAACAAAAGTCCAGCTACCAGGCTCAAAAGTCAATTTATGTTTGAAGCTTTAACTCACTAAACCTCTGAAACGAAGCTCCAGTAACATTAAAGTGAAAAGAATCAGCATTCAAATAAGTAACTGATTATTAGTTTAACAGTTAATACTGCACTACTTTCTGGAGAGATTCTTCACAGTTAACACTAATATTAAAGCATATCGCAGCCTCGTAGTGAAACTTAATACAACTTACATATTGAACTTGTAAAACAACTTTATTTTTAGTCTGCTCACACTTTTAACACTTGAAATCTGAGTTATCGTGTATTGAGGTCTCATCTGGATGCAATTCTCACCTTTTGTTGTTGTGTGCTACCTGAAAAATGCCGTAAATGTTTAAAAAAAAAAGTCTTAAATTTGTATCAAAAACAGTATTTCAAATCAAACAGCAGCTTATAAAGACATCCGTGCATTTAATGTCCAAGCTGTGCAAGGATGAAGAACAGACTTTAAAACACGAGGCAATAGCCGTTTAAAAATGTCTCTTCAAATGCTTTGTAAGCTAAAACTTGTCAAAAACGTCCTCCCAATAAATCTATAAATTGTGCTATTTTTTGGCTTGCACACTCTAAGAATCTCACATTTATGGTTTTACGTAAATCTGTGGTCAGAAAATCAGAAATGTGATGTTTGTTGTCGAGAACTCATGAGCTCTTTCGGTAAAGTTCATTCTGCCTCCCCTTCCCCGTTTTTTGTGCAATTACATGCAGGACCCCGGTGTCATGTTGGGATCCCATGTGTTATGGATCTGTTTGATCAGTTTCATGTTATTTGTGGTCAAGAGTTCAAAGCATTTTTTGTGTTTGAGATGGTCTGTGCGGTCTATTTTTTCCTCCTCCTGTCTGTTTTTGTGTGTGTGTTGAGGTGCGTGAGTGTGATTTTGAATTCCCCCCTAGTGAACTTTGTTTTCTGCACTCACTTTCACCCTTTCATTGTCAGTATTTTATTTTTACAACTTGTAATTGAGTATATATTTTCTCACTAATATATACTTTACAAAAAATAGACTCGCGTGAAGTATGATGTGCACTTGATTGCTCTTGTTTCTTTTTCTTTTTTGCATTAATGTGGGCTAGGGATAGTTTGTCAGAGTCCATCATTTTGAGATTGTTTGGACTTTTTTTAATGGTTTGATGTAAGCAGCATTTTTTGTAAATATTGTGAAACATTACAGGTCATGCAGTGATGTAACATTTTGAACAATGTTGCACAGATGTTTAAGATATTAAAAACATGGTCACTCTTACTTGAATAACATGCTGTGTAATGTGTTTTTATGCTCCCTGTTTCTTCTTACCTGATTATATCGAGTTTATTTTATTAAATTATTATTATTAGGTTTAACAATTAATTTAATTCTGAGGTTTAAAAACAGCAGGGAAGTGAAAAGATTTGACTTACCAAAACTGTAAATATAATGCAGTTTCTTGTTGCATACTGCCCCCTAGTGGGGAAAAAAAGAGCACACATTAATTACAGTTAACTCAATTTATTTCAGTATGATACGGAGCCCCTGAAGTCCCTAAAAGTAACCAAATATGCATCTTACGGTGTGCAACAATTATTATCTTGTGCCCAAAACATGATAAAAAATAATCACTTTTGGGGACTTAAGGGGCTCACTAGTAAGACGGCTGGACATTTTTACCAAGGACAAAACTAATGTAGGCCTACATTTACAAAACATTGAGGAGCACTGAGACACATTTCTGACACTTGTAAATGTGTCTCAGTGCTTGTGAAAGTTTTTCACATCTTGTACATTTCTTATCTAAAATGTAAGTTTGTTTAAATGTGCTTTGCTTTAGGAGTCTTGTTTTAAATGTGAAAATGTTTTCCACAGCGTAACTTTTTGCCTCAAGCTTTGCAGAAGTGTTTCGCACTTTTGTAATTTTGATTTGCCCCTCCCAGCCACCGTACAGTTGACAAACAAAGCCATCACACCTAAGTGAACCAGTTGACCTGAGCTATCCTTTAAACGCCCGGTTTTAGTCCTCAAAGTGAACATTAATTTGGTCTTTTAGTATGACATGTTTCCTTAACAGTTGCCTACATCTTCTTGTTTCTAAATCAGCTTTTATAACGACAAAACACTGAATGTTAAGTTAGCTTTATCGGTCTAACACTAGTTAGCTCTTTGCAGCTGGTTTAGCAACCGGAAGTGCTCTGAAGGAGAAACAACTTTCTATGAAACTGGCAGGTAATTTAGGACATTTTGCATTAAATAATCTTCAATGGCAGTGCTTTAAGGCTTTTTAACTTTATATAAGTAAAGGCTACGTTCTCATAAAAAAAATATATATATGTCCAGTAAATTAAGAGTATTTTGATAAACTAAGTAGGCTATGATATAATGTTACAAATGATAAAGCTACGGCTAATTAAGATCATTTAACGCTACTTTGTGGGCTGTCATTAGTCTATAACTTAACGATATTATGGCCTTTAGCTGTGTAAAGCTTTAGTAGAGTTAACAAATTAAGAGTATATCTTGAAATCAAGTGAAATAAGGGGATAAAGTAGCTTTTGGAAACAGATGAATTCGTGTTTGTGATGGTGGTGCTGATGCAGGGAGCGGGCACGCGCCGCAGCATCGTGCAGGGTGCGCGCTTTTATTGCAAGACAGGACGATGCGGCTCTCCCTGCGCATCCTCTCCGAGCTCTCCTTCTGCGAACCGGGCTGCTCCCACCGAGTCCGCCCCCGCCGCTAAGACTCATGAACTGAGATTGTTCCGCGGGTGTTTTTGCACGACTGTCGGTGTCCTCGCTGCAGAAGGGGAGGCTTGCTCACCCAGGTCTGGATCTTGTCAGAGGGGCGCAGCGCTGCAGTGGTTCCGGTTCGGCCATGGCGCAGCCGAGGAAACTCGGAGATCTTCGGGTTGGTTGAAGGACGCGTTGCGCATTGGATAACGCAGGAGCTTCCATACCTTTGCTGCGAGGAAACTAGGAAGCACGAATTTTTTTTTCCGCTTTAATTCCCATTTCAGTCCATGTTAAAGTACATTTTTGAACTCACTTGGCCCAGGACCTAAGGAGCATCTTCCAGGCCCAGGGGGAGGTCCCTGAACCATAGTTTGGTCACCACCCTACACAGCATAGCCTGATCCTCCCTTTTGGACCTGTTTATTTTTTTTCTGCACCTGCATCTTTTTGGAGAGGTGGCGTAAACAGAGCCAGCAGCAGACATGATGGATGCTGCAGAGTGCGGGGTGAGGGTGATGTGCCGCTTCAGGCCCCTGAACGAGTCCGAAATAATCCGAGGAGACAAATACATCCCCAAATTCAAGGAGGACGACACGGTGGTCATAACGGCAAGTCTGAGTGTTCAGTGTTTGCTGTGATCATGTTAGTGTTGTCATGTGTGTGGAGCTGAGAAAACAAACGCTGCAGTGATTTAGAGGAACAAAGTCACCTGGAGCTCTGCAGAGAGATGAGAATGCCAGTTGCGCAATAACAATATAGTCCTTTGGTAGATTTTAGATGCTCATCATAGCAGCAGCACATTTATTTCATGTAGTATTACACAAAAAAATTGAATCTAGAAACTGCATGTATAGGCTTATTCATATAATACTATATAAAGGCTTAAATTGTACTAAGTACAACTACAGAAAGGTTACAGCAGCGTTAACAGTTTTAGGAAAGCAACCTTAAAACAACAACTTTCATAAACGATGCAAACCATGCGTTACAACACTTTAAATCTCATTCTAAAAATAGCTACATTAAGTTCTACTGCAGCATGACAGGCTTCTGCTTGTTCATAAAATATGTAAATAATGTGAACTCTGTGCATAGACGAACAAAACATCTCTTTGTGTTTTTCTATTCTGCTGCTCAATTATAAAGTGTTTCTTGTACTTGTTTAATCACAACAACACCATGATGATGTTGAAAAAAAGAGGTAACATAGAAGCAGAATAAACGTGTATTTTTCAGTATTTAGTGATTCTTAATGAGCCAGTCAGGAGCAAGCTCTGTTGTCATGCATTTGAATAATGTGTTTAAAAAAAGTCCACTTAGGGGTGTAAGTTTATATAAGCTGTTCAGAAGTCAAAGGTTACACCTACAGTGACTCAGCCCTGTTTTAAATGTGCTGATTCAGGAGGCCTCATCTTCATTCAGTGTGTAGATCTAGAAACAACGCTGCCTTTTGTGTGCAGTGTGGCGAGGACATCAATAAGGCCTTGTGTTTGTTTCCGACTCTTGGGAATCCATGGTGGGTGGAGCTAACAAAGAACACCTCACACTTACTGCAAGAACTCGATGCACTATATACGCCAGCTAAATCTTATTTTATTTAATTTCTCCAAGGAACAGAGAGACCAGTCTGAACAAGTTGTTTTGTCTTTACATGGATGGTTTATTTCTCGTCAGTTCCCCCTCCTCGCCCCAAAATTTATCATTTGTCTTTTTGGTTAGATTTGTCTGTTGCCTGAGAAGTCTTAGATTTAGTTTTTTCCTACCTGTCATCAAAGAAAAGAAAAATCATTGCATAAAAACAGAAATTGTTGATTGAGTTTGACACCTACAATTTGTCAACCTAATCTGTAACCTCTGTAAAATTACTTACTGAAATTTCTATGCCACCGAACAGACGACGAGACATTAACCTTTTACAGAATATTGATGCAGATCAGTCACCCTGCACCATTCCTTCTGTTGCATTATATCCTAATATTAACTCCTACCATCCATCAAACTGCAGAAACACATTACTGAAGCCGTAGCCTCCCATTCTGCTCTAGTCAGTAGTTTTTGCTTCTTCATCTTGGAGGTTCAGACGGATTCAGAGTGCTGCTGTTGCTCCTTATAGTGCTGAGAGCTGCTTTTTGCATGAGGGATGCTGCTTTCAAATCCCCATGAGAGACGGAGTCATGAGTTTGACAAGGGCAAGAGGAGTGATGGATGGTCCGACTGGGGGGGTCCTGGAAGCTGTTGGAGCATTTAGGACGTCTAGTTTAATGACACCAGAGTGTGAGAAACGGGCAGTCGATCAAGTATATCAGTATTTCAAATTATGTTCTGAAATAGTCAAAGAAAAGGCAGTAAAATAGGGATTTTAAATCAATGATAGGTGCCATGTTGATTAAGTATTATCTATGTTTTTAGTATCATTATTTGGTTTCAAATTTGTGTGATTTATTCCAACTGTAGTGCTGAAATGTTCCCTCTCTGCCTTGTTTCAGGTCATTATGTCTTATTTATTAGAACAATCTGACAAAAGAAAAGCTATTTCGGATATTTACCATTTAAGCATGTTTTTTTTTTTAAAAGATGTAACACATTGCAGTATCTTTTTAATGATGTCCTGTGTTGGTTTTGGAACAGGCTAAACCGTACGTGTTCGACCGAGTGCTGCCCCCCAACACGTCGCAGGAACAAGTGTATGACCAGTGTGCCAAACAGATTGTTAAAGGTACGAAGGTTGAAACGTGCTGGAAATGAAAGTGATGTAACATTGTTCTTATGTAACTGTAATCTATCGTATATCTGCTCAACTCTTACTTAACCCCCCCCCTGGACTTGCCTGTAACTTGATTCAAGGACCTGAGACTTTCTGGATTTGTAGATTTGACACTTTATTTGATGACTTGGGGTTGACTTTGACTTTAGAGGACCACGTACTTAATTAGATTAAATTAAATCTTTGTGTTCACTTGTAGAATTGAAGGTCAGGAAACACATTTATGCTCGTGTAACAGTACTCTGATATAATGTGGCAGTCATGCTTTAAAGGTGTTTGCGTGTTCCAGATGTCCTGGGTGGTTACAACGGGACCATCTTCGCCTACGGACAGACCTCCTCCGGGAAGACACACACCATGGAGGTGAGAGACTCATTTAGCTTCTTCACCTCCCTTGCAGCTTCTGTGGATGAATACTTCATAACGACCGGCACTGACCTTTATTAGACCTTTATTCTGCAGTCAGAGGATCAGAGCACAGCCGGCATTATGTAACAGATTTAACACCAACACTAAATCCAATCAAGATCGTACGATGACTCAGCTTTGATCTCCACGTTTACCCAGTTTCAAAGACAGTTTTTGCAAATTAGATTTCAAGTTCAAAAGTAGAATCAGACTCTCCAGCATCCAGTATCATTTATCCTACGTATATATTACGTCTGATAGGAGACTTATCCACCGAGACAGCAGCCTGAAGCCTCTTTATAATCCCCGATGAGAGCTTTGATGATAAACCTTCTTCTTCTCTGCGTCTACATTACTCCACACCTTTGAACTCCGCCATTTCTCTCTAAACTCCTCTGAAGAAGTTTCAAAATTCATACTTTTCAAAGCATTAGAAAATCTGCTTAATGTCCGCTGATTGTGTTCAGGGCAAACTGCACGACCCCCAGCTGATGGGAATCATCCCTCGCATCGCCCACGACATCTTCGACCACATCTACTCCATGGACGAGAACCTGGAGTTCCACATCAAGGTAAAGAAGTAACAACGTTGGTCACTGTGCAAACCTTAGAAAAGAACAGAAAGCTCAAAGCTGAGGTAAAGACAAAAATCACAGAAAAACTAGTGACTTTACACGTAGAAATTAAACATATATTCTCTGAGATATGTCTCCTAGAAGACAAAATAATCATTCTGATGTTCCTCTCTTTTTTTCGAGCAAATTTATGACTTCATAATTCCAGAGAAGTTTCACGTTTTGTTTCCTGTATGTTTAGCAGTTTGTTCTAGTATCAGCTGCAACCTGCTGGTTCCTTATTTTTTAATTGTTCACATACACCTGGACCCAATCTGCTGTGGTTAAAAGAGGTTCAAACACACAAACTGTAGGCTGGGACAGAGACATCTACATAGCTGAAGATGGTGCATAAAGTAAACATGGGTATTGGATTATGTTAATTTGGTTTTAGCTATATTTATTTTGCATACGCCAGGACCTAATCTGCTGTTGTATGTTTCAGGTTTCCTATTTTGAAATCTACTTGGACAAGATCAGAGATCTACTGGACGGTAAGACGAATCGTTGTTCTGAAACTTACAACATTTAAAGTGAATTAAGGGGATTATTGGAGTGTTTTATTTGAACCAGCACGTGACTGTGGTGTGCTTTGCTTTGTTTCAAGTGTCGAAGACCAACCTCTCTGTGCATGAAGACAAAAACAGAGTGCCCTATGTCAAGGTCAGGAACCTCTACCTCAGTTAATGTTCGCTGGTCATACATAGAAATTCATTTTGCTTCCATGTAGCTTTTGGGGCAAATTTAAACAAAGTCAGATTCCTGATCTCTCTAAGGGTGACATTACTCCAGTGTAACAACTAAATCCACTCTGTGTATCAGGGGTGTACTGAGCGCTTTGTGTCGAGCCCAGAGGAGGTGATGGACGTCATCGATGAGGGCAAATCAAACCGCCATGTGGCAGTGACTAGTGAGTATCTCTGTGTTTTAACATCAATCTGTCCACAGTATTTATAATGTATTTACAGTCTGAGTCATTTAAAATCCTTTCCATTGCTTTGTCTCATATGTTTAATATTAAGCAAAATCCTTGTTTTCTAGACATGAACGAGCACAGCTCTCGCAGCCACAGCATCTTCCTCATCAACATCAAGCAGGAAAACATGGAGACGGAGAAGAAGCTGTCGGGGAAGCTCTACCTGGTGGACCTGGCGGGCAGCGAGAAGGTAATGGTGATGGAGTGTGATGAGAACTCTTGACGTGTTATGAATTAAAGGGTTGATGTGATATCTGTTTTATTGGTTTGAACAGGTCAGTAAGACGGGAGCGGAGGGAGCTGTGCTGGACGAGGCGAAGAACATCAACAAATCGCTGTCAGCGCTTGGAAACGTCATTTCAGCTCTGGCTGAGGGAACAGTAAGAGTATAAAACACTTTTTAAAGACAAGATCTGAATACTTCTTCCAATGCGTTTCATGAGACTTATATTTTTATTTTTAGAAAACGCATGTGCCGTACAGAGACAGTAAGATGACTCGGATCCTGCAGGACTCTCTGGGGGGAAACTGCCGCACCACCATCATCATCTGCTGCTCGCCGTCTGTCTACAACGAGGCCGAAACCAAGTCAACGCTCATGTTTGGACAGAGGTACCTGTTACCTGTGCATTGTTTGACTTCTCCTCTCCTTTTTCAAAATGACCTTTACACCTTTCAAATAACAGCAAAACTTGCTGCTGCTCCTTTTCTCTCTGGACAGAAATTTAATTTTACAAAGTGAGTTTCTTCTTTTGTAAAACAGTAAATAATCATAATAATTTCGAAATGTGATGGTCAAAAATGGACAACAAGACTACCATTTGAAGGTTGAACTCCCTTTCTGTGTCAATGTGATGAGCAAGGGACAAACTGCTGCTCCATTAAATACTTCAGAACGTTTATGAGTTCTTTCATTGAATCAAAAGCAGACTAACAGTGAGGTGTGTGTGTGTGTGTGTGTGTGTGTGTGTGTGTGTGTGTGTGTGTGTGTGTGTGTGTGTGTGTGTGTGTGTGTGTGTGTGTGTAGGTGATTGTGACTCATGAGGACTATAGCTGACAGAAGTGCTCACAACAAGACAACAGATGGCTTTAGGTTTCCCACTGTGGATCTGGGTCTATCTCTATTTAAAGATCCCTCTGTAGGATCCTTCCACACCTTGATTTAGCACCCTGTTTTTTGTTTTTCTTCAAATCCCCCATCCTTCCTATTTTCCCTGTTTGTCATGATTAATACAAATGTGTGTGAGCAGCCTGTTGTGTTTGTGGTGTGTGCAATGATTCAAATCCATCTGTAACAACTGTCTCTGAGTGTCTGGCAATAAGTTCAAAGTGCTTACAGTTTGTAATAAACTCTGAAGCAGCAGCAATGTCAGGGGGCGACTGATGAGTGATTACTGTGCAGCCATTTGCCGTCTGATGAAAGACACTCAGAGGAAATGAAACAGAGACTTAAATTAAAATTAGATTTACAACATTGCTGCACAATAAGCAAAGCTCACGGGTGTTATCATTCTGGCTAATGTGACCTCTGCAGACATTTACTGGTAATGTCATTAAACTCCATGTTTAAAAAAAAGAGAAAATAGCTGTGTACATGAGCTGTATCTTTTTAACTTCTAAAGAAATGTCACTTTTTTAGAGCCAAGACCATCAAGAACACGGTGTCGGTGAACCTGGAGCTGACTGCCGAGGAGTGGAAGAAGAAATATGAGAAGGAGAAGGACAAGAACAAAAACCTGAAAACCATCATCCAGAGGCTGGAGGCTGAACTCAACCGCTGGAGGAACGGTGAGAAAAAAAAAACACATCAATGTGGGCGACAGTTTAAAGAGGCATAAACACAGTTCTTCTTACCATTTATCATCATTTAGAGACATTACTTTGACATAATTCAGAAACAGTTTATGCTGAATCATTTTATGTGCTACCCATCTGCACATTATGTTAAAAATGCATTTAATGCATGACTTTAATCAGATTGGATTGAATCAAAGTTCATCACATGCAGCAACAAATTTAGCCCATGATGTGCTCTCATGGATAAATCATACAAGTAATTTATGTCAAGTTTTAATGAGGTATCTTTTAATGATAGAGCATGCCTGCAAAGCTTTTTAGGAAATAAAGCATTTCTAGGTTTAACAAACAAACACAAGATATAAGATACAACTAATGTTTAGACATGGCAAAAGGTTTTAGTTATCAGATGAAACCTTGGAAATATGCTGCACACTTGAGCTAAAAAGCAGTAATAGTCAAACCTCAATGTAGGTTTAACATCATCAAACAGTGCACCTATCATGTTTACTATTTAAACACACTGTCAGAGGCTTTTCACTGTGTTGTTTGGTTTCTAGTTCTCTCTCTCTCTCCTCGTAGACTGCAGTGGCTCCTTTAGCTCACTGTTTTTTTTTTTTCCATCTCTGTTGCACGGTAACCATTGAAACCCTCTCTCCCTCTCTCCCTCTCTCCCTCTCTCCCTCTCTCCCGCTTCACTTTAATGTCTCTCTCCCTCTCTCGTTGCACATTGTAATTTTTATATTTTTAATCCCCTTGCGGATACTTGCAGATAGAACGCCCCCTCCTTCTCAACAGATCAGCACAGGCTCAGACTCTAAAGCCTACAAAGTGAATGCACACACCACACTGGCCCACACACACACACACTGTAATAAACAGACACACATTTTGCTGATGCAGTGTTTCTGATCTGCTGCTCACGCCATATGCCGAGACATTTAAACCAAGCAGCTCTTCACCATTTCACTCCTTCTCATTTGTTGATGACTTTTTGTCTCAGTCATAAAGTCAGTCATCATTACAGCTTCAAACTGCTGCTTGAACCTGTACGAATCACTTATTGTAAAGTGTGTGGAGATCACTTTTCTTATGATATGGAGCTAAGTGAATAAAAATGGATTGATTTATGAAAGTTCACAAACATTAAGTTTCTTGTCATGTAACTTTGGGACACTTTTTTCTCTTTTTTGGAAAGTAGATTTATTAAAGAACTTGAATCAAGTACAATTTTGATGTTGTTGTGTATTGTCAAAACTAGCTCACTCCCGTTCTGTGTTTCAGGAGAGGACGTTCCTGAGGAGGAGCAGCTGAGCTCCAAAGATCAGAAGAGCATTGAGCCAAATGACAACACTCCTATCATCGATAACCTGCCGCAGGCTGGAGGAGGCGTCTCGGTCACCGGCGACGAGCGGAGCAAATACGAGGAGGACATCAGCACCCTGTACAAACAGCTGGATGACAAGGTGAGACTAAACTCAAAGACAAGACACAACATTAGAAGCACAGTTTGAAGACAACCTGCTTAAAGATTCAAACTAAATACAAATACTTTCATTTTCTCAATTCTTATTATTACTTGATGTCCTTTTCTTGTAATAAATCACAGGATGATGAGATCAACCAACACAGTCAGCTGGCTGAGAAACTCAAGGAGCAGATGCTGGACCAAGAAGAGGTTTGTCTCTCAGCCTATGAAATACAAAAGAAATATCAAGTATTTTCATTTAAACATGGATTTCATAAGGATGATCATTTTTTGCATTTCCTCTCAGTTGCTGGCATCTACGCGGCGCGACTACGACAAGATCCAGGAGGAGCTGTGCCGGCTGCAAACGGAGAACGAGCTGGCCAAGGAGGAGGTGAAGGAGGTGCTGCAGGCGCTGGAGGAGCTCGCCGTCAACTACGACCAGAAGAGCCAAGAGGTGGAGGAGAGAGATCAGACCAACCTGCAGCTGGCAGAGGAGCTGCAGCACAAGACGGTACAGATGTGTTTAAAGTCTGCATCTTGAGTTTTGCAGAAACATACAGATTGTTTTACGTTTCTGTGTGTGTGTGTGTGTGTCTGTGTGTGTGTGTGTGTGTGTGTGTGTGTGTGTGTTTTGGACAGGCATTGCTTATAGCGGTGCAGAGGGAGCTGAGTCAGCTGCAGGAGCTGAACGGTCTGCAGAGAAAGAGAGCTACCGAGGTCCTGAACCTGCTGCTACGAGACCTCAGTGACATCGGCGCCATCATCGGCACCAGTGATGTCAAGACAGCTGTGAGAACGGACACACACATTTATATACACACACACACACATCTTTCACACTCTCAACGCCTGTAACCTCCCCCTCATCCTCAGTCCTCAGAGTCAAAGGGGAACGGCTCAGCGGTGGAGGAGGAGTTCACCGTAGCTCGGCTCTACATCAGCAAGATGAAGTCTGAGGTCAAGTCTCTGGTGAACCGCAGCAAACAGCTGGAGAGCACGCAGGCCGACGCCCACAGAAAGATTCAGGCCAATGACAAGGAGCTGGCGTCCTGTCAGCTGCTCATCTCCCAGGTAACAATCACTAAATATGTTGCATGATTACGTTTAAGCTTCAATGCCTAGATTTGTCGCTAGTAGCTGTTGACAAGAAAAGTCGCCAAGGCGGTTTGGAAAGTCGCCCAGATTTAGCGAGAAAGTCACCAAGTTGGCAACACTGTTTCCTCTTTCCAGTGAGCGCCGCAGCAGACATGCGCAGCAGTAAGCAACATGCGAGGCTCGCTCACGATGGAATTTTACAAAATAAAAGCCAGTGAGCAACAGACTTTTACAATAAGAAAATAAATGATAAAAACTGCGTTAATGCGAGATAAAATAATTGCCGGCGATAATTAATTAATGAGTTAACGCGAAAATAACGCGTTAACGTGCCCAGCCCTGAAAAAAAACACTCACTTGTTCCACTTAGTTTGGCAAAGACTGATCTTTTTTTTTACAAGTGGAATAAAAAAGGTTTTCGTCTCCTCTTTGTACAGCACCAGGCCAAGATCAAGTCTCTGACGGACTACATGCAGAACATGGAGCAGAAGAAGAGGCAGCTGGAGGAGAGTCAGGACTCTTTGACCGAGGAGCTGGCCAAACTGCAGGCTCACGGTCAGTACACAACAACAAAAACAACATATCATATATTATTTATTCCTGAAGGCCTTTCAAACATCTTATTAGACAGTTTTACGTCTTTGTTGGTCATCAGAAAAAAGACATGAGATGTCAGGAGAGGAGAAGGAGAAGGAGGACATCGGCAGACATGATGGAGACGGGGACATCAAGGTGAGGACAGTTTACAACTTCAAAAAACACACAAACACACTTTGTATTGCCTGTAATCCGTTTTTTCATCTCCAGAAAACTCTGGAAGAGCAGCTGGAGAACCATCGGGAGGCTCACCAGAAGCAGCTCAGCCGCCTCAGAGATGAGATCGAAGACAAGCAGAGGATGATGGACGAGCTCACAGAGTAAGTCCACACAATTCATTCATTTATTTACAATCATAAACTACTTCAATTAGAAGTGCACGATTTTATCCACTCAAGCAGACATCAACATTAACTCTGGCCACATTATACATTTTATTTTCCTCCTTTTAGTTTGAACCAGGGCCTGTTACTGGAGCAGGAGAGACTCATGACAGATTATGACAAACTGAAAAATGAAGAGCAGGAGAAAGATGCAACACTACAGAAGCTCATGTATGTACCAGCTAACACATCACATCTCTATTATTCATTAGTCTGTGTGTCCTCAATTCATCCACATTTTCTGTCCAGACTGCTGAATGATCAGAGGGAGCAGGCCAACGAGGATCTGAAGGGCCTCCAGGACACTGTGGTGAGTATTTCATCCCCCCCCCCCCCCCCCAACACTTCTACCTGAATGAAAAACCAAACCCTGGGGGAGATTCCTCTGATAAATGGGCGGTGGTTTCCATAATGGCGGTATTCCATACTAACGTGCAATGGCACATAAAATAAAAAACAGTGCAGCATTGTTTCTGAGAGCTTTTCATCATCTCTTTTGGACACTAGCCTTTAAAAAATGAATGCAGTAAGGATTAAACACACAACCTTTGGACTGTAAGACACTTGACCATCTCCCTGAGCTGTAGAAGAAGACAATTTGAAGAGGTGTCTTTGAGGTTTTCTCTCTTTTTCTTTGGACAGTCGCCCTCAAAACTCTTCAAAAAGGTTTGAACTCACTTCCACTGGAGTCCCAATCACATCTCTAACTCCCTGAGCTATGGAGCAGGACAGATACATTTCATTTCTAAGAGGTTTTCAAATTTCTCTTGCACACGTCTCCAGAGTCTGCCGAGTCTTGGCACTTGACGCTCTTCAGAAAGATGAAAAGTGTCCTCATAACAAAGATTGAAAATGAAAAGAGATGTGTTACTCAAGGTCGACCTGAAGATCTCTTTGACCAAAAGATTTTATGGAACACCTGCAGTCTTTGTTTTTCTTTACACTGATTCAGTGTGAACATTGTGACAAATAAACATTTACAAAAATCAAAGACTTAATGGGGTGAAGAGTAGAGAAAGATTCAAATGTGCAGACTGAGTAAGTCTCCCTGGGATACAAAACTCCTCACATTATTGATTAACGTGATTAAAGTCTGAAAACAAATGAAAAGATTCAACAGCAGACGATGTTTCAGATGAAAACCAGTGCATTAAGACCAGTAAACAATCACATCTAAAAAGCTGGGATTTTCTCATGTCAGTGGAAAAAGGAAGAAATCTTTAATTGGGATTTTATTAATTAACCATCGGAAAAAAAATTCATACATGGAAAAAGAGGTGAAATAAGTGACAGGCTATAATCTAATGTTGATGCAGTGGGCTTGCCTGACTGATAGTTCAGCTTGATGGACAGGTGGTGATATAATTCTGACTTCTTTAGATAGGGGGTTCGATTCTACCTTCGAACTTTGTTAAAATCATTGTTTTTTTCATATGCCTTTATTTGAGAGAGGGCGGTGGACAGAGTCAGAAGTCAGGGAGAGAGAGAGGTAGCATCCAGGAGGGGGAGCCTTTGGTTCTCACCATCAGAATCTTTGTCTTTCTCCTCTCTCAGGCCAAAGAGCTGCAGACTCTTCATAACCTGCGCAAACTCTTCGTCCAGGACCTCACCACCCGGGTCAAGAAGGTACAAGCCCCCTCCCTCTTGTGTGCATGTTAATCATCTTTCAGAGTAGGCCAGATTTACATTTGACCTTTGACCTGTGTGTGTGTGTTTCAGAGTGCAGAGCTGGACTGTGAGGAGGGGCTCGGAAACGTGGCTCAGAAACAGAAGATCTCCTTCCTGGAGAACAACTTGGAACAGCTCACTAAGGTCCACAAGCAGGTAAAGACATGAAGCTGTGACTTATCAACCAATCGTATCTCTTCAGGGTTTAAACAAAAACTTCAATTCAGAAATAACTTATACTATACTGCATTAATCCCCTGAGGGAAACTCTGGGCTTCAGGGCTTCTAGAGCAGTTGGAGGTTTGGTGCCTTGTTCAAGGGCACCTCGGTAGTGCTCAAGAAGTGCTCTGGCACCTCTCCAGCTATCAGACCAACTTCCATATAATGGTCGGACTTGAACTTGAAATGACGACCCTCTGGTTCCCAACCCAAGTCTCTACACACTGAGCTACTGCCGCCCTCAGCTACACATTCAAAACATAACAAAGGGGCCAAATCTTTATTTTTCTGTCATGACAAACCAAAAGTATTCAGAAGTCAAATCTCTTATAAAGAATATTATTTTATTAGCTAATCAAGTTTACTACCGTAACCAATGAATCATGTAAATTACCTTTAAATGACATCACAGTACTTGACTAAATTTACTAAGTTACTTTCTAACCGCTGTTGTCAGCTGGTCCGAGACAACGCCGACCTCCGCTGTGAGCTGCCCAAGCTGGAGAAGCGTCTGCGAGCCACGGCGGAGCGAGTCAAAGCTCTGGAGAACGCCCTGAAGGAGGCCAAGGAGAACGCCATGAGGGACCGCAAGCGCTACCAGCAGGAGGTGGACCGCATCAAAGAAGCCGTGCGGGCCAAGAATATGACCAGGAGGGGCTACTCGGCACAGATCGGTGAGGTGGAGGTTCACGTTCAGGACTTGGACAGGAGAGAAAATAATTTGACTCAATGAGTTAACGATTTTGTGTCTTTGTGCCGCAGCAAAGCCCATCAGGCCGGGACATCACCCTCTGTCATCGCCCATCACCAGCTCCATCAGAGCCGGAGGCGTCTACACCCACAACTAAATCCACATCAGCAAGTTAAACTGTGAGTAATCTGAAGTGAAGTTTCACTCTCTCCTGCAGCCTTCTCAAGTTGTTTAAATGTCTTTTTTTATGTTGTTTCCTGACATATTCTCTTATTTGTTTTTAATTATCTGTGAAATTCAAATATGTTAGAGCACTTTGAAACTGTCTGATGCTTTCATGCATACTATGTATTCAAATGTTTTATTCCCTCCCTCAGGCAGACCATTAATGACTCTACGCATGCCCATTGCCTCACCTGGAAACCACAAGCCCCGCCCCTCCTGCTGGAGCACCAATGGGAGGCCATCACAACAGACTGTCAGCACTCAGAGAAGCATACATCCACGGTGTAAATACTGTCATGTGAACATATCTAATTTGCTGAATGTTGATGTCAGAGGCCTCTTTTAAGAAATGTTCTGCTTGAGGTCCTGAATTATGATTTTAAGAACAAATATTTTATTCAACCAGTGTTTAAGATTTTCCTGATAACAAATCATTTCATTTATTCTGATAAAGATGTATCCTGTTGGATCATGTCAAGTGACACATTTATATATGAGGCCTTGAGCTTCTGTGTGAGGGAGGAAGATTTATAATATGAAGGTTAGCCAGTGGGATTTTAGAGCACTTTCTTTCTGGTCTTTCAATGTTTAAGACTTTCAAGAGATTGAAGAGCTGAGGTCGAGCTTTAGATTATATATTTTTTCTTTAACCAGCATTTATTGATTTAAAGAAACAGCAAAGATATCCTGCAAAGAGTAGGTTGAGAAAACTGATAAGCTTAGCCCTGGGAACAGGGTGAAACAGCTAGCCTGGCGCTGTCATAACGTGAAACGTAATCTGCTCACTAGCATCTCTTAACCTCTCTGTTTTATTCTGCCGGGACGTCTCTGTACCTGGACAAGAAATAGCCCAGCACATAACCCCCAATAAACCAGAACTTTGATTTTATAACTGGAGGGTTGGATCTGTTTCACCTTTGGATCGAGTCACTTCAGCAGTTTCCAGTCCTAATGCTAAGCTAAGCTAACCAGATGTAGCTTTCTTTGTAGCACACAGACAGCAGAGTCGTATCAACCATCGCGTCTGACTCTAAACAAAATAAGCTGACATGAATATTTCCAGAAATGTCAAACTGTTCACTTTTTTAACCGTCAGTGTCACAGCAGCTGAAGCCCTTGAGTTCCTCACCTGTTTGCAGACTTTGAGCCAACAAAAACACGGCTGCAACGATATCATATTTAACGTTTTTCTCACTTTTTAGATATTCATGCAGTTCACTTTGTTCGTCTTCCTTTAGGTGACAATCATCCAAAAACAAACACTTTAAATCTTCATAAATAAACACGCCACCTGCAGAGATATTGTTCAGTAGGAGGCAGAATGT